>NC_053039.3:18317000-18633000 GCF_002575655.3 Aegilops tauschii subsp. strangulata
TCGACGCCTCATAACCCGAGCTCCGCCGCCGCCGCCACGCATCTCGTCTTCCTCAGCCTCAGCCGCTGCATCAACCTGAGCTAATCCAGAGAACGGCGGCGACTCTCCGCAGTGAATCTGCAACTGTAAGTCTTCCTCTTCTCGAACGTGAGATCCGCATTAGGGTTCCGCGTTTCTTCCGTGTTCTTTGTAGTTCATCTCAGTTTCTTCATAGTTCTTCCACCGCGGTTTCTTTTGATCCGAAAAGCAGTACAGAACTCCTGCGGTAGCTGTTTCGCGTCCTTTTTCAATAATAGCAGATCCCTTTCGCTTGCAAAAAGACCTCATTGGAGCTTATGAACTCATCTGTACCAGTTTTTTAGTTATAGAAAATTTTCTTTTCTGCACGACCGTTTGATCCAAAATAATAGCTCCAGTTTGTGAAACTTGTCTGTGCAACACTTAGGCAAAAACTGCATCTGTTAGCCATGACGGCTCTTACCGCCGGCTTAACGAGGCAATGCTCAATGAATGATCCTGATCACTCGTAGCAGATTTAAATAATCTAATTGCTACTGTTTCCCATGGCGGCTTAAACAATCTGACACAATTAGCCATATATCATTAGGCCCCTTCGTAAGCCGCCATCTTGAATATGAATTGAAGTATTTTCTCCGGCTTAAATTTGAACCGGAAATTTTTATTTTGTCATAGGCTTCCATCCTTAATAATGCCGCCCAAGGCTCCCAAAGCACCCATCACATGTAACTGGGTTAAATCCACCATCACTGATAGCATCTTAGCTGATTTTGTAAAGACTGGTTATCTGCCGAAGAAAGAGGTCATGTCCTATCATGCTCCTGATCCGTCAGAAGAAAAACCTCAACCCAAGGATGGGGAAGTTGTCATCTTTACTGATCATATGAACCGGGGCTTTGCTCCACCCGGCTCAAAAAATTTCAGAGACGTCCTGCACTTTTTTGACCTGCGACCTCAAGACATCGGACCCAATTCCGTGTCAAATATCTTCAATTTCCAAGTGTTCTGTGAGGTGTACCTTGGAGAAGAACCCAGCTTATTACTCTTTAGAGAGTTATTTCATCTGAACCGCGAAAACAAATGTGCCAATGGGCCCAGCATGGAACTCGGCGGAATCTCAATCCAATGACGGAGAGATTGTCTCTTCCCTTATGCTGAGCCGCCAAATCACCCTAAAGATTGGAACCAGACATGGTTCTACTGTCAAGACACTTCTCCGGCTGATGAGAACCCTCTGCCCGGCTTTCGTGCCCTGTGACTGGAGTCAAATTACCCCTTGCCAGATAAATTATCTCCAGCTGAACGTCAACCACTTGCTCCCACCATCAACAAGATCAAAGCTCTTTTGGGGAACGGCCTAAATGGCATTGATCTGGTCCGGGTTTGGATTGCTTGGTGGGTTATCCCCTTAAGCCGCCGCCCCGGCTTGATGTGCGATTACACTGGCCTGAACAATTATCCTCTACGACACATTCCCGACGACTTACCCGAAGACTCTTCTGAACGAGAGCCTGGCCGATTGCGGGAAAGTGGGCTTAAGCCCTTTCTGCAAAGCTAACCCTGCTCCAGCGGTAAGCCATTGACTTGAGCATTTTACTTCCCACCTTGATAATGTTGTCTTTACTCAAAAACCTTTGTTGCAATTTGCAGTCTGATGACAAATTTTGGAAGGTCAAGTATGACCATGAGGCTGCAAAGAGAGCCAGAAAAGCTAAGAAAGCCGCCAGGAAAGCCGCTCCCCGTAAGAAGGGAAGCAAGCCTAGCGCCTCGGATATGTTTCATCTGGACGATACCTCCGAGTCAGAGGTAGCTCTTGACTCTTTAGGTTCCTTTTTTAACCATCTTATTGACACTGATTATCAGCAGGAGGATACAGGAGCGAGTACTGCAGTGATTGAAGAGGTAACTATAATTTCCTCCGACTCCGAGCCTTTGCCGAGACAGAAAGTCCGAAGAGTAACCCGGAAAGTAAGATTTTCACATCCTTTAGCTTATCAAGATCCTCAATTTCTTTTGAAGCGACAGATTCACGAAAGTCGGAGGCAGACCCGGACCAGCAAAGATGCAGACCTCTCCTCCGGCTTACCTGATGCAACAAGAAAACGCCGGACTCAGGTTACCTCCGATTTACATTCTTTGTATCCTTTAGCGGGTTTCACTCGTCAATCACTCAATTTTTCTGACTCAAACTATCAGGGGACTTAACCTTCTTCCGGCGACTCAATGCAATCTAACATGCCGGCTTTCAAAACCGCCCCAGGGTAATGATAGTCTGTTTATCTTGTATTTATCTGACTCATGTTTTTGTACTAACCCTTTGATTCCCAGTGTGCAAGTGAAGCCCAGCAAGAAGGCAAGGAGAAGTAAGCCGGCCGATGAGCCGATCTTGGCTAAATCGGAGCTCAGAGCGGCTGCTGCCGATACTTCCGTTCCTGAGCCGCCGCCTGAACCAGCTCATGACGCTCTAACTTCCACCACTGATCCATCTATCGAACAAACTATGGAAGGCTCTAAAAACCCGGAGATCCCCAGCTCGGCCATGATGGATGACCCGGAGGTCGAAATCACCCAGATGAACTTTGTTGAACCGGGGAGACCTACCGTGCTGGCCCAATGTTCTGCCAAAGAAGAACTTCTGGAACGCCGCAAAGCCAAACTGAACGTTACTAATTATGCTCATCTGAGTATTGGAGACATCGTCACTGGCTATCTGAATCAAGTGCACAACAGCCGTGACTTGGAAATTGACATGGTGAAGCAGATTCACCAAAAATCTGAGGTATAATTCTCATTGCTTATTCCTTAGTTATCTTAACTCTACCAGCCCCCAAGTCTACTGCTTATGATCAAATATGTTGTAGACTTAACACCAGCTTAGTAATTACTGCAAGAAAACCGGCTTATCCGGTAGCGCCCAAGGTCCGGCTTAGATAGCAGATTTGATCCAGCGCTCACCGTGTTTTAACCAAGTATTTGAACAGCAATATGCATTAGCCCCCAAGTGCCAAGTACCTTTGCCTGCAAAGTGCTTGGGACTTACTTTCATAAACCGCCACTGTAAATAGAGCTCTTCAGCATACATTAGCCCCCAAGTGCCAAGTGTCTTTGCTTGCAAAGTGCTTGGGACTTAATATTGCATTATGATCACCCTAACTGTGACCCGGAATTTATACAGGCCGCCATTAATCAATTTGAGTCGGAGATCTCTGAACTGAAGACTCGATTGAAAACTCAAGAGAATGAGACCCAAAAGGCAAATTCCAAGTTTGAATTCAGTGTATCTGCTCAAGAGAAACTGAAAAAGAAGTTTGAAGCAGAAAGAAAGGCCTGGGCTGATGAAAAGGCCACTTTGCTCAACCGGGCTGAACAAGCGGAGGCTACTCTTGCAGAAACAACCGCCGAATTATCCGGCTTAAAACGCCATGTATCTCAGATGGTCTCAGCAA
This sequence comes from Aegilops tauschii subsp. strangulata, assembly GCF_002575655.3. Taxonomy (NCBI): domain Eukaryota; kingdom Viridiplantae; phylum Streptophyta; class Magnoliopsida; order Poales; family Poaceae; genus Aegilops; species Aegilops tauschii. The sequence continues at coordinate 18,320,465 of NC_053039.3, forward strand.
TCTTTGGTAAGTTACTCTGCAAGTGTTAGCTATTTTAAATCTTTTTCAACAAGTATCTCAATTGTCATTAGCTCACCTGACTTTGCAATGCAGGCCCCAGGAGTTCCAATCTCAACCAGAGCATGCTGACAAAGCTGAAGGCCGTTTATACCCTGGTGGAATAACTCTACACAGGGTCACAACGTGCTTTAGCTGTCGTGGCTTTGTCAAATGAAGTTCCCACTCATCTGGCGGACGTGCTAAGGCGGCTTGCCGTGCTACCTCAACAATTCCAAGAACTGAGACGAGCTTCTGCAAGAGCCGGAGCCATAGCTGCATTAAGCCGGGCCAAGGCGTGGCTGCCGGAGCTAGACCCGGCCGACATCGCCCTTGGGTATCCCAGCTTGAAGGAGGACGGCACTCCATTTGATCAGAAGGACTTCGCCGCTTGCGTGAAGGACATATGCCCTGTGGCCACTCTGATTGGCAACGATACAGATCTCACCAAGTATCAACCGGGTTATGACGCCGAGAATCAGAGAATTCCAAGCCCGCGTTATGAAGCAATCAGCCTGATCCCTCCAACTCGTAAGCATACCTTCGCCCCTGAAGTTGACCCGGCTGAGTTAATTGATGATGAAGCTGAATTTGAAGCCTTGAGTGGCATTGAATGGAAATCATCAACCTTCCAGGACAGGGAAACAGCCGGAGGAGCGGAAAGGGATGAACCGGAAGCTTCAGCCCAACAACACCTTTGATCCCTCAGGCGGCTCATGGTTATGTCTTGATAAAAAACAATGCCTCACTTTTTGGACTCGGGGAGTCATGTAATAGAGTAGGAAAATACTTAATTTTATTGTGCCAATGCGCATTTGTGTGGCGCTCAACACTTCTTAAGCCGCCATCTTATATTCACCCGTATTATACTGATCCTCTGCTTTCCTTGCTTTAATTGTCCTGCATATAGAACAAATCACAAGTATCTTGGCGGCTTACCGCCTGGAGGGTCATATATTTTACATATAACCCGGAGTAAGTAACAATCATAAAAACCGGTTCGAAAACATATCTTTGAGACATAATCATAACAGCATACCTGTGATCCTTCGATTATGCTGCCGGTTTATGCGATCCGAACAATGAGGTTGAGAACCCAACCCCGGTTTACCAGCACATATGATATTTATTATGTGCTATCAACGTTATTGATCAAGGTTAAGCCGGTGGAATAAAAACCACCCGTGAACACTTTAGATATGATAAAAAAGAACCTCAAGTAAAATCCAAAAAATTGTTTGCAAGAAGAAATTTCAAAAAACCTTACGGCCTCTGGTTCGAATATGACCGGAAAACCGTCCCAAAGGGGTTAAGCTAAGATTCGAATACGATCATATAGCCCCCAGTGGCTTTGGCGTTGCCGATCAAGAGGGTACCGACAACTATGTTCTCTTTGGTTCGAATACGACCTATGTTTGAACAGGAAGCCCCCAAATGACCTTGAGAGTTGTTTAACAACGCTGATTCGATTACGATCCATGTCGGTTCTCAAAAGGGGGTTGAGCTATGGTTCAAATATGACCAAGAAAACTCCCCAATGAGCTCGGCAGTGTGCCGATCAAGAGGGTGTCGACAGCTATGTTCTCTTTGGTTCGAATACGACCTATGTTTGAACAGGAAGCCCCCTAGTGATCATAATTTTTAACGGCTAGATTCGAATATGATCGTAAGCCGGATCAGCCCCCAAGTGACCATGTGAGATCATAACGGAAATAACAATGACACCTGTTACCTTTGAGGGGAAAAGGACAGAGGTCCTGCTTTATTATTTATCATAATATATACATTGTCACGGAAGTATGTACATTATGAGAGCCGGTGGCTCAAGTGTAATAAGGCCGAAGCTGAGCTATATTCCACGGCCGGCGGGTCTCCTCCTCCGACTTACATGAATCTTTGTGCTCTCGAACATCGATGAGGTAGTATGACCCGTTGTACAAGTTCTTGCTGACCACAAAGGGCCCTTCCCAAGGTGGGGATAACTTGTGTGCATCCGTTTGATCCTGGATGAGCCGGAGCACCAAGTCACCTTCCTGAAAGGTTCTGGACTTAATCCGGCGGCTGTGATAGCGGTCCAGGTCTTGTTGGTAAATCGCCGAGCGAGCTGCTGCTATATCACGCTGTTCATCCAACAAGTCAAGAGCATCCTGACGCGCTTGTTCATTGTCCGTCTCAACATAAGCCGCCACACGAGGCGAGTCATGACGGATGTCGCTAGGGAGAACCGCCTCGGCTCCGAAAACCATGAAGAAAGGCGTATAACCCGTAGACCTATTAGGACTAGTATTGACGCTCCATATCACAGAGGGTAACTCCTCCACCCAACAACCCGGCGTCCGCTGCAAAGGGACCAAAAGCCGGGGCTTGATGCCTTTCAAGATTTCCTGATTGGCTCTCTCAGCTTGACCATTGGATTGGGGGTGATCCACTGATGAAACATCAAGTCGAATATGCTCTTGTTAACAAAATTCTTCCATGGCGCCTTTAGACAGATTGGTACCATTGTCAGTTATAATGATGTGTGGAAAACCAAAGCGAAATATCACCTTTTTCATGAACTGAACCGCCGTGGCCGCATCACACTTACTAACTGGCTCTGCCTCAACCAACTTTGTGAACTTGTCAACCGCCACCAAGAGGTGGGTCTTCTTATCCTTGGACCTTTTGAAAGGTCCAACCATATCAAGCTCCCAGACTGCAAACGGCCAAGTGATTGGAATCATCCTCAACTCTTGAGCCGGCACGTGAGCACGTCTTGAGAACTTCTGACAACCGTCACATTTACTGACTAAGTCCTCTGCATCAGCACGAGCCGTCAGCCAATAAAAACCGTGACGAAAAGCTTTAGCCACAAGGGATTTTGAGCCGGCATGATGGCCACAATCCCCCTCGTGAATCTCTCATAAAATTTCTTGCCCTTCCTCAGGGGAAACACAACGCTGAAAAGCCCCAGTGACACTGCAATGATGCAACTCGCCATTGGCGATTATCATTGACTTAGACCGCCGGGTTATTTGTCTGGCCAAAATTTCATCCTCAGGCAATTCTCCCTGGGTCATGTAAGCCAAGTATGGCACTGTCCAATCTGGGATAACATGAAGAGCCGCCACCAACTGTGCTTCAGGGTCTGGAACAGCCAAGTCTTCCTCTGTAGGTAACTTGACAGATGGGTTATGCAGAATATCCAAGAAAGTATTAGGCGGCACCGGCTTTCGCTGAGAGCCCAGCCGGCTTAAGGCATCAGCCGCCTCGTTCTTTCTGCGGTCAATGTGCTCTACTTGGTAACCCTGAAAATGTCCGGCAATGGCATCAACTTCACGGCGATAAGCCGCCATGAGGGGGTCCTTGGAATCCCACTTGCCTGATACTTGTTGGGCCACCAAATCTGAGTCGCCAAAGCACCTGACCTGGCTTAAGCTCATCTCCTTAGCCATCCGAAGACCATGGAGCAAGGCCTCGTACTCAGCTGCATTGTTAGTACAGGGAAACATCAACCGTAGTACATAACAAAATTTGTCACCTCGAGGGGAAGCTAACACGACTCCAGCCCCCGAGCCCTGCAATTGCCTGGACCCGTCGAAGTGAATAGTCTAGTATGTATTATCCGATTTCTCTTCAGGCATCTGCAGCTCTGTCCAATCGTTGATGAAATCTACCAATGCTTGTGATTTGATGGCCGTGCGTGGCACATACTTTAGACCATGAGGCCCAAGTTCAATGGCCCACTTAGCGACTCTTCCTGTGGCTTCTCTGTTTTGGATGATATCTCCTAAAGGAGCAGAACTAACCACAGTGATAGGGTGGCCCTGGAAATATTGCTTAAGCTTCCGGCTTGCCATGAACACCCCATAAACAAGCTTCTGCCAATGTGGATACCGTTGCTTGGACTCAATGAGTACTTCGCTGACGTAGTAAACCGGCCGCTGAACCGGATGTTCCTTACCCGCCTCCTTGCGCTCCACCACGACGGCCACACTGACGGCTCGTGTGTTAGCGGCTACATACAACAATAAGGGCTCCTTATCGACAGGAGCAGCAAGAACTGGCGGCTCAGCTAACTGCCTTTTCAAATCCTCAAAATCAGCATTAGCAGCATCACTCCAGACAAAGTCATCTGTTTTCTTCATCATCTGATACAGTGGTATGGCCTTTTCGCCCAACCGGCTTATAAACCGACTCAAAGCAGCAATGCGACCCGCCAGACGCTGGACGTCATTTATGCACGCCGGCTTAGCTAGGGAGGTGATTGCCTTGATCTTCTCCAGGTTAGCTTCAATGCCTCTGTGAGAAACCAGAAAACCCAAGAGCTTGCCTGCAGGAACACCAAACACACACTTGGCCGGATTAAGCATCATCGTGTAGACCCGGAGATTACCAAAGGTTTCCCTCAGATCGTCTATCAAGGTCTCCTTCTCTCTGGATTTTACCACAATATCATCCAAATAGGCATGAATGTTGCGCCCAATCTGATTATGAAGACAATTCTGTACACACCGCTGGTAAGTCGCATGGGCGCTCTTGAGCCCAAACGGCATAGACACATAACAGAAGGCACCAAAAGGGGTAATGAACGCCATCTTCTCTTGGTCCTTAACTGCCATTTTGATCTGATGGTATCCAGAGTAAGCATCCAAAAAACTTAAACGCTCACAACCCGCCGTAGCATCAATAATTTGATCAATACGGGGGAGAGCAAAAGGATCAGCCGGACAAGCCTTGTTTAAATCCGTATAATCCACACACATACGCCAGGTGCCGTTCTTCTTGAGCACGAGCACCGGGTTAGCTAGCCATTCTGGATGAAAGACTTCAACGATGAACCCGGCCGCCAAGAGCCGGGCTACTTCCTCACCAATGGCTTTCCGCCTCTCCTCATTAAATCACCGGAGAAATTGCTTGATTGGCTTAAATTTTGGATCAATATTAAGTGTGTGCTCAGCGAGTTCTCTCGGTACACCCGGCATGTCGGAAGGTTTCCATGCAAAGATGTCCCGGTTCTCACGGATGAACTCGATGAGCGCGCTTTCCTATTTAGGATCCAGATTGGCAGTGATGCTGAACTCCTTAGATGAGTCGCCTGGCACAAAGTCAATAAGCTTAGTCTCATCGGCCGACTTAAATTTCATTACCGGCTCATGCTCCGTGGTCGGCTTTTTCAAAGACGTCATATCTGCCGGGTCAACATTATCCTTGTAAAACTTTAATTCCTCCGTCGCACAAACAGATTCAACGTAAGCAGCGTCACCTTCCTTGCACTCGAAGGCTATCTTTCGGCTGCCATGAACCGTAATGGTCCCATTGTGACCCGGCATCTTGAGCTGCAAATATACGTAACACGGTCATGCCATGAACTTGGCGTAAGCCGGCCGCCCAAATAAAGCATGGTACGGGCTTCTTATTTTAACCACCTCAAAAGTCAGTTTTTTCGCCCTGTAGTTGTACTCATCTCCAAAGGCTACTTCCAGCTCGATCTTACCAACTGGATACGCCGACTTACCGGGCACCACACCATGGAAAATAGTATTGGACTGGTTGAGGTTTTTATCAGTTAATCCCATACGACGGAAGGTCTCATAATAGAGGATGTTGATGGTACTGCCTCCGTCCATGAGTACCTTAGTGAATTTATACCCACCAACTTGAGGAGCCACCACCAAGGCCAGGTGACCTGGATTATCAACCCGGGGAGATTGTGTTGGAAATATGCCCTAGAGGCAATAATAAATTGGTTATTATTATATTTCCTTGTTCATGATAATCGTTTATTATCCATGCTAGAATTGTATTGATAGGAAACTCAGATGCATGTGTGGATACATAGACAACACCATGTCCCTAGTAAGCCTCTAGTTGACTAGCTCGTTGATCAATAGATGGTTACGGTTTCCTGACCATGGACATTGGATGTCGTTGATAACGGGATCACATCATTAGGAGAATGATGTGATGGACAAGACCCAATCCTAAGCATAGCATAAAAGATCATGTAGTTCGTTTGCTAGAGCTTTTCCAATGTCAAGTATCTTTTCCTTAGACCATGAGATCGTGTAACTCCCGGATGCCGTAGGAGTGCTTTGGGTGTACCCAATGTCACAACGTAACTGGGTGACTATAAAGGTACACTACGGGTATCTCTGAAAGTGTCTGTTGGGTTGACACTGATCGAGACTGGGATTTGTCACTCCGTATGACGGAGAGGTATCTCTGGGCCCACTCGGTAATGCATCATCATAATGAGCTCAATGTGACTAAGGAGTTAGCCACGGGATCATGCATTACGGTACGAGTAAAGTGACTTGCCGGTAACGAGATTGAACAAGGTATTGGGATACCGACGATCGAATCTCGGGAAAGTAACGTACCGATTGACAAAGGGAATTGTATACGGGATTGATTGAATCCTCGACATCGTGGTTCATCCGATGAGATCATCGTGGAACATGTGGGAGCCAACATGGGTATCCAGATCCCACTGTTGGTTATTGACCGGAGAGGCGTCTCGGTCATGTCTGCATGTCTCCCGAACCCGTAGGGTCTACACACTTAAGGTTCGGTGACGCTAGGGTTGTAGAGATATTAGTATGCAGAAACCCGAAAGTTGTTCGGAGTCCCGGATGAGATCCCGGACATCACAAGGAGTTCTGGAATGGTCCTGAGGTGAAGAATTATATATAGGAAGTCCAGTTTCGGCCACCGGGAAAGTTTCGGGGGTTATCGGTATTGTACCGGGACCACCGGAAGGGTCCCGGGGGTCCACCGGGTGGGGCCACCTATCCCGGAGGGCCCCATGGGCTGAAGTGGGAAGGGAACCAGCCCTTAGTGGGCTGGGGCGCCCCCCTTGTGCCTCCCCCTGCGCCTAGGGTTGGAAACCCTAGGGGTGGGGGGCGCCCCACTTGGCTTGGGGGGAAGCCACCCCCCTTGCCCCCTTGGCCGCCGCCCCCCTTGGAGATCTGATCTCCCAGGGCCGGCGCCCCCCCAGGGGTCCCTATATATAGTGGGGGGGAGGGAGGGCAGCAGCACCACAGCCCCTGGCGCCTCCCTCTCCCCCTGCAACACCTCTCCCTCTCGCAGAAGCTTGGCGAAGCCCTGCCGAGATCCCCGCTACTTCCACCACCATGCCGTCGTGCTGCTGGATCTCCATCAACCTCTCCTTCCCCCTTCCTGGATCAAGAAGGAGGAGACGTCGCTGCTCCGTACATGTGTTGAACGCGGAGGTGCCGTTCGTTCGGCACTCGGTCATCGGTGATTTGGATCACGGCAAGTACGACTCCATCAACCCCATTCATTGGAACGCTTCCGCTCGCGATCTACAAGGGTATGTAGATGCACTCCTTTCCCCTCGTTGCTAGTATACTCCATAGATGGATCTTGGTCATGCGTAGGAAATTTTAAAATTCTGCTATGATCCCCAACAGTGGCATCATGAGCCAGGCCTATGTGTAGTTACTATGCACGAGTAGAACACAAAGCAGTTGTGGGCGTAGATGTTGCCAATTCTTCTTGCCGCTACTAGTCTTATCTTGTTTCGGCGGCATTGTGGGATGAAGCGGCTCGGACCGACCTTACACGTACGCTTACGTGAGACAGGTTCCACCGACTGACATGCACTAGTTGCATAAGGTGGCTAGCGGGTGTCTGTCTCTCCCACTTTAGTCGGAACGGATTCGATGAAAAGGGTCCTTTTGAAGGGTAAATAGAAATTGGCATATCACGTTGTGGTTTTACGTACGCTCACGTAAAAACTTGCAACAACAATTAGAGGACGTCTAACTTGTTTTTGCAGCATGTGCCTTGTGATGTGATATGGCCAGAAGATGTGATGAATGATATATGTGATGTATGAGATTGATAATATTCTTGTAATAGGAATCACGACTTGCATGTCGATGAGTATGACAACCGGCAGGAGCCATAGGAGTTGTCTTTATTTTTTGTATGACCTGCGTGTCATTGAATAACGCCATGTAAATTACTTTACTTTATTGCTAAACGCGTTAGCCATAGAAGTAGAAGTAATCGTTGGCGTGACAACTTCATGAAGACACAATGATGGAGATCATGATGATGGAGATCATGGTGTCATGTCGGTGACGAAGATGATCATGGTGCCCCGAAGATGGAGATCAAAGGAGCAGAATGATAATGGCCATATCATGTCACTATTTGATTGCATGTGATGTTTATCATGTTTTGCATCTTATTTGCTTAGAACGACGGTAGTAAATAAGATGATCCCTCACTAAAATTTCAAGACACGTGTTCCCCCTAACTATGCACCGTTGCGAAGGTTCGTTGTTTCGAAGCACCACGTGATGATCGGGTGTGATAGATTCTAATGTTCGAATACAACGGGTGTTGACGAGCCTAGCATGTACAGACATGGCCTCGGAACACATGCGAAACACTTAAGTTGACTTGACGAGCCTAGCATGTACAGACATGGCCTCGGAACACAAGAGACCGAAAGGTCGAACATGAGTCGTATAGCAGATATGATCAACATGGAGATGTTCACCGATGATGACTAGTCCGTCTCACGTGATGATCGGACACAGCCTAGTTTGACTCGGATCATGTATCACTTAGATGACTAGAGGGATGTCTATCTGAGTGGGAGTTCATTAATTAATCAGATGAACTTCATTATCATGAACATAGTCAAAAGGTCTTTGCAAATTATGTCATAGCTTACGCTTTAGTTCTACTGTTTAAGATATGTTCCTAGAGAAAATTTAGTTGAAAGTTGGTAGTAGCAATTATGCGGAGTGGGTCCGTAAACTGAGGATTGTCCTCATTGCTGCACAGAAGGCTTATGTCCTTAATGCACCGCTCGGTGTGCTGAACCTCAGCGTCGTCTGTAGATGTTGCGAAACATCTGACATACACGTTTTGATGACTACGTGATAGTTCAGTGCGTAATGCTAACGGTTTAGAATTGTGGCACCAAAGACGTTTTTAAACGTCGCAGAACATAAGAGATGTTCCGAAGACTGAAATTGGGATTTCAGACTAGTGCCCACGTCAAGAGGTATGAGACCTCTGACAAGTTTCTTAAGCCTGCAGACTAAGGGAGAAAAGCTCAATCATTGAGCATGTGCTCAGATTGTCTGAGTGCCACAATCGCTTGAATCGAGTGGGAGTTAATCTTAGAGATGAGATAGTGATGGTTCTCCATAGTCACTGCCACCAAGCTATAAGAGCTTCGTGATGAACTATAACATATCAGGGATAGATATGATGATCCTTGAGCTATTCGCGATGTTTGACACCACGAAAGTAGAAATCAAATAGGAGCATCAATTGTTGATGGTTAGTAAAACCACTAGTTTCAAGAAGGGCAAGGGCAAAAGGGATACTTCATGAAACAGCAAATCATTTGCTGCTCTAGTGAAGAATCCCAAGGTTAAACCCAAACCCGAGACTAAGTGCTTCTGTAATAAGGGGAACGGTCACTGAAGCAGAACTACCCTAGATACTTGGTAGATGAGAAGGCAGGCAAGGTCGATAGAAGTATATTGGATATACATTATATGAATGTGTACTTTACTAGTACTCCTAGCAGCACCAGGGTATTAGATACTGGTTCGGTTGCTAAGTGTTAGTAACTCGAAATAAAAGCTGCGGAATAAACGGAGACTAGCTAAAGGTGAGATGACGATATGTGTTGGAAGTGTTTCCATGGTTGATGTGATCAAGCATCGAATGCTCCCTCTACCAAAGAGATTTGGTGTTTGCGTTGAGCATGATTGGATTATGTTTATCGCAATACAGTTATTCATTTAAGGAGAATAATGGTTACTCTGTTTATTTGAATAATACCTTCAATGGTCTTGCACCTAAAATGAATCTCGATCGCAGTGATACACATGTTCGTGCCAAAAGATATAAAATAGTAATGATAGTACCACATACTTGTGGCACTGCCATTTGAGTCATATTGGTATAGAACGCATGAAGAAGCTCCATGTAGATGGATCTTTGGCCTCAGTCGTTTTTGAAAAGATTGAGACATGCGAACCATGTCTATTGGTATATATGCATGAAGAAACTCCATGCAGATGGATCGTTTGGACTCACTTGATTTTGAATCACTTGAGACATGCAAATCATACCACATGGTGAAGATGACTGAAAGGCCTCGTTTTCAGTAAGATGGAACAAGAGAGCAACTTATTGGAAGTAATACATTTTGATGTATGCAGTCCAATGAGTGCTGAGGCATGCAGTGGATATCGTTATGTTCTTACTTCACAGATGATTTGAGTAGATGCTGAGTGTATTTACTTGATGAAACACAAGTCTGAATCATGGAAAGGTTCAAGTAATTTCAGAGTGAAGTTGAAGATCGTCGTGACAAGAGGATAAAATGTCTGTGATATGATCATAGAGATGAGTATCTGAGTTACGAGTTTGGCACACAATTAAGACATTGTGGAAAGTGTTTCACAATTAATACCGCCTGGAACACGACAGTGTGATGGTGTGTCCGGACATCATAACTGCACCCTATTGGATATGGTGCATACCATGATGTCTCTTATCGAATTACCACTATCGTTTATGGGTTAGGCATTAGAGATAACCGCATTCACTTTAAAGGGGCACCACGCAATTCCATTGAGACGACACCGTTTAGAGAAACCTAAGTTGTCGTTTCTTAAAAGTTTGGGGCTGCGATGCTTATGTGAAAAAGTTTCAAGATGATAAGCTCGAACCCAAAGCGGATAAATGCATCTTCATAGAAAACCCAAAACAGTTGGGTATACCTCCTATTTCAGATCTGGAAGCAAAAGTAATTGCTTCTAGAAACGAGTCCTTTCTCGAGGAAAAGTTTCTCTCAAAAGAATTGAGTGGGAGGATGGTGGAGACTTGATAAGGTTATTGAACCGTCACTTCAACTAGTGTGTAGCAGGGCACAGGAAGTTGTTCCTATGGCACCTACACCAATTGAAGTGGAAGCTTATGATAGTGATCATGAAACTTCGGATCAAGTCACTACCAAACCTCGTAGGTCGACAAGGATATGTACTACTCCTGAGTGGTACGGTAATCCTGTCTTAGATATCATGTTGTTAGACAATACTGAACCTACGAGCTATGGAGAAGCAATGGTGGGCCCATATTCCGACAAATGGTTAGAAGCCATGAAATCCGAGATAGGATCCATGTATCAGAACAAAGCATGGACTTTGGTGAACTTGCCCGATGATCGGCAAGCCATTGAGATAAATGGATCTTTAAGAAGAAGACGGACGTGGACGATAAGATTACCGTCTATGAATCTCAACTTGTGGCAAAGAGTATTTTCACAAGCTCAAGGAGTTGACTACGATGAGATTCTCTCATCCGTAGCGATGCTTAAGTCCGTCGGAATCATGTTAGCATTAGCTGCATTTATGAAATCTGGCAGATGGATGTCAAAACAAGTTTCCTTACCAGTTTTCGTAAGGAAAGGTTGTATGTGATACAATCAAAAAGGTTTTGTCCTAAGGATGCTAAAAGGTATGCTAGCTCCAGCGATCCTTCCATGGACTAGAGCAAGCATCTCGGAGTCAGAATATACGCTTTGATGGAGTGATCAAAGTGTTTGGGTTTATACAAAGTTTGTTAGAAACTTGTATTTACAATAAAGTGAGTGGGAGCGCTACAACATTTTTGATAAGTATATGTGAATGACATATTGTTGATCCGAAATGATGTAAAATTTCTAGAAAGCATAAAGGGTTGTTTGAAAGGATTTTTCCAAAAGAAGACCTGGATAAAGCTGCTTACGTATTGGGCATCAAGATCTATAGAGATAGATCAAGACGCCCGATGATACTTTCAAAGAACGCACACCTTGACATGATTTTGAAAGAGTTCAAAATAGATCAGCAAAGAAGGAGTTGTTGGCTGTGTTACAAGGTGTGAGTATTGAGTAAGACTCAAGACCTGACCACAGCAGAAGAGAGAGAAAGGACGAAGGTCGTCCCCTATGCTTTAGACGTAGGCTCTACAGTATGCTATGCTGTGTACCGCACATGAAGTGTGCCTTGCCATGAGTTGGTCAAGAGGTACAATAGTGATCCGGGAATGGATCACATGACAGCGGTCGAACTTATCCTTAGTATCTAGTGGACTAAGGAATTTTCTCGATTATGGAGGTGAAAAGGAGTTCGTCGTAAAGGGTTACGTCGATGCGAACTTTGACACTAATCCGGATGACTCTGAGTAGTAGACCGGATTCGTATAGTAGAGCAGTTATTTGAAATGGCTCCAAGTAGCGTGTGGTAGCATCCACAAGATGACATAGATATTCGTAAAGCACACACGGATCTGAAAGGTTCAGACCCGTTGACTAATAACCTCTCTCACAAGCATAACATGATCAAACCAGAACTCATTGAGTGGTAATCACATAGTGATGTGAACTAGATTGTTGACTCTAGTAAACTCTTTGCATGTTGGTCACATGGTGATGTGACCTGTGAGTGATAATCACATGGTGATGTGAACTAGATTATTGACTCTAGTGCAAGTGGGAGACTGTTGGAAATATGACCTAGAGGCAATAATAAATTGGTTATTATTATATTTCCTTGTTCATGATAATCGTTTATTATCCATGCTAGAATTATATTGATAGGAAACTCAGATACATGTGTGGATACATAGACAACACCATGTCCCTAGTAAGCCTCTAGTTGACTAGCTCGTTGATCAATAGATGGTTACGGTTTCCTGACCATGGACATTGGATGTCATTGATAACGGGATCACATCATTAGGAGAATGATGTGATGGACAAGACCCAATCCTAAGCATAGCATAAAAGATCGTGTAGTTCGTTTGCTAGATCTTTTCCAATGTCAAGTACCTTTTCCTTAGACCATGAGATCGTGTAACTCCCGGATGCCGTAGGAGTGCTTTGGGTGTACCCAACGTCACAACGTAACTGGGTGACTATAAAGGTACACTACGGGTATCTCTGAAAGTGTCTGTTGGGTTGACACGGATCGAGATTGGGATTTGTCACTCCGTATGACGGAGAGGTATCTCTGGGCCCACTCGGTAATGCATCATCATAATGAGCTCAATGTGACTAAGGAGTTAGCCACGGGATCATGCATTACGGTACGAGTAAAGTGACTTGCCGGTAACGAGATTGAACAAGGTATTGGGATACCGACGATCGAATCTCGGGCAAGTAACGTACCGATTGACAAAGGGAATTGTATACGGGATTGATTGAATCCTCGACATCGTGGTTCATCCGATGAGATCATCGTGGAACATGTGGGAGCCAACATGGGTATCCAGATACCACTGTTGGTTATTTACCGGAGAGGCGTCTCGGTCATGTCTGCATGTCTCCCGAACCCGTAGGGTCTACACACTTAAGGTTCAGTGACGCTAGGGTTGTAGAGATATTAGTATGCGGAAACCCGAAAGTTGTTCGGAGTCCCAGATGAGATCCCGGACGTCATGAGGAGTTCCGGAATGGTCCGGAGGTGAAGAATTATATATAGGAAGTCCAGTTTCGGCCACCGGGAAAGTTTCGGGGGTTATCGGTATTGTACCGGGACCACCGGAAGGGTCCCGGGGGTCCACCGGGTGGGGCCACCTATCCCGGAGGGCCCCATGGGCTGAAGTGGGAAGGGAACCAGCCCTTAGTGGACTGGGGCGGCCCCCCTTGGGCCTCCCCCCGCGCCTAGGGTTGGAAACCCTAGGGGTGGGGGGCGCCCCACTTGGCTTGGGGGGGAAGCCACCCCCCTTTCCCCCTTGGCCGCCGCCCCCCCTTGGAGATCTGATCTCCCAGGGCCGGCGGCCCCCCAGGGGTCCCTATATATAGTGGGGGGAGGGAGGGCAGCAGCACCACAGCCCCTGGCGCCTCCCTCTCCCCCTGCAACACCTCTCCCTCTCGCAGAAGCTTGGCGAAACCCTGCCGAGATCCCCGCTACTTCCACCACCACGCCGTCGTGCTGCTGGATCTCCATCAACCTCTCCTTCCCCCTTGCTGGATCAAGAAGGAGGAGATGTCGCTGCTCCGTACGTGTGTTGAACGCGGAGGTGCCGTCCGTTCGGCACTCGGTCATCGGTGATTTGGATCACGGCGAGTACGACTCCATCAACCCCGTTCATTGGAACGCTTCCGCTCGCGATCTACAAGGGTATGTAGATGCACTCCTTTCCCCTCGTTGCTAGTATACTCCATAGATGGATCTTCGTGATGCATAGGAAATTTTAAAATTCTGCTACGATCCCCAACAGGGTGATCTTCCCTACTCCATACAATCGGCTGTTCAGACCATCGCAAGTAACGTGGAACTGCCGGCTCAACAGCATTCACAGCCCTCTTATGAAGCTTCTGGTCTCGCTTGCACAAACTGGTAGTAGACACATGATACTGTCCACTGTGGAGCTGCTTTGGATGGGTCTGGTATCCCCCCTGCTGCTGCTGATTACCCTGGCCAGATTGCTGGTTAAAACCACCTTGATTACCTTGAGAATTCTGAAAATTGGAATTTGAACCGCCGCCCGGGCCATGAAAGCCGCCGCCACCTGAGCCGCCGCCCTGCCCATTGTTACCGTTGAACATGTTGGAATTCTTGAAAGCTTTCATGATCGCGCAGTCTTTCCATAGATGAGTGGCCGGCTTCTCCCTAGAGCCATGCCTTGGGCAGGGCTCATTTAACAACTGCTCAAGCGTCGGGCCTGACCCGCCAGATCAGGGAGGCTGTCTCCCCTTACGTCGGAGATTGTTACCCTGCGTGTTGGTGTTGGCCACAAACTCCATACCATCATCAGCCTTACGCTTATTACCTCCCTGATTCGCCGGGTTATGCTGAGGGCCCTTGCCGTTGCCATTCTTCCTTCCCTTCCCTGTCTTTTCCTCATCAGACGCGGGATCCTTGGTACTATCAGAGTCGATGGACTTGACCAGAGCCGCCATCAGCGTACCCATATCGTTGCAATCGCGCTTGAGCCGCCCAAGCTTCATCTTCAGGGGCGCAAAACGACAATTTTGCTCCAACATTAAAACCGCAGAGCCGGCATCCATCTTATCAGACGAATGTATTATTTCCTTGACCCGGCGTACCCAATGGGTCGTAGACTCGCCTTCTTGCTGCTTGCAGTTAGTCAAATGCACAATTGACATAGATTGCCTACATGTATCTTTGAAGTTTTGGATGAACCGGGCTTTCAGCTCTTCACATGACCCAATGGAATTAGGTGGCAGTCGGAGGGAATGGCCACGGGTAGCCTAACCGACTACCCCTGGCTCTCCGGAAAATTTATCAGGCCTTTGGGCCTTCAAGTACTCAAAGCATTTGGGCCGCCTTCCATGGCCGGCTACCACTAAAGCCAACTCCCGGAAGGCGAGCCAGCCTCACCGACTCCTCCCCAGGACGACCACGGGTGGCCGACTCCAAGAAGCCGGCCAAGAAGGACGCCGACTCCTGGGAGCCGGCCAAGACCACAACCACTCCTACATAACGGTGACCTGACGGGGTATGGCCACAGTGCGGCCCACGACCCCCGAAGCCCGAGGCGGGCATGGCTACAGGAGGCCGTACGGGAGGGACATCTCCTGTGCGGCTCGGCACTGTAGCCACGCTAGCCTCGACGTCATCCGCGACCCACTCCTGTACGGCCTGAGGACTGCGGGCCCCTTCAGCCAGAGAGAGGCGCGAGGGGGGCCCGGCTTTTCCTAGTCGGCCAAGAGTATAGCCGGCCTCCAGAAGCCGGCTACTCCCTTCCTCGAAGCCGGAGCCCCATTAAGGAGACAAGACGAGGTGAGGCTACAGTGATAGCCCCTGAGGCGGCCCACCGTAGCCATGCTTACCTCGACAAAGCCCTCATCATCAGAGGCGCGGCTACAGTAAGCAGCCGCCGACAAGACCCTAGGCGGCGGGACCGGCCTGTCGACCAAGTAGCCGGCAGCCGGCGGGACCCACTAGCCGGCGGGGCCCAGCAGCCGGCGGAGAAGCCGGCGAGCGTGGACACTGACGGCTGGGACCAGTTCCCAGTCGGATTACCGTTGTACCCCCGGGGGGTAGGCCTATATAAACCCCCCGGGGCACCCATGCAAAGGGCTCGCTTCTGGGTTGGCCTCTGAGCATAGTTAGCTTCTAGGTTAACACCCACGCATAGCACACACACCATAGATAGAGAGAAGCAAGAGCTAGCCTTGTTCTTCTTCTCCCTTGATCCCAACAGCTCTAGGAGCGATTGTAGCTACCCTTTATCGATCTAGTGATCATGCGGAGACCCCGCAGAGCAGGACTAGGGGTGTTATCTCCTCGGAGAGCCCCGAACCTGGGTAAGATTCGCCGGCATGCATGTCTTCGCCTCATCCCGTTTCCAGGCACCGGCGACGTTTTATTGGCTCCCACAATGATAAGCCATGCCTTGGCATATGTCGCACCAACCACCCGACATCTGGCGCCCACCGTGGGGCCAGGTGCACCGTCGTCCGGAGACCTGTTCTGGACGGGAACCCTCTTCTTCCCCCGCGAGCGCAGCCAGCCTGCTGTGCCCGATGGCGTTGGCCTCGACGCGCTGCAAGGCGTCAACGATCTGCTTGGCGAGACTCGCATCTCCAACGAGCCTGCGTCCGACGCAGGCACCGACTACCCCGAGTGCCGCCTCATCAGCCTCCTCGACCAACTTCACATCTCCAGCGAGCCTGCTGCGGACATGGAGTCGGTCGGCTCCACCGACCCGATGCTCGTCGACTCCGACACCGCGTCGCTCGACGCCTACCCCTCCGACGTGGTGGTCTTCGACGACCCCCTCCCTCGAGCTGACAGCGGCAGCAGCGCTGTCACCGAAGTGCTGGTCATCAGCCACGTCTCCAACTCGGGCGAGAACGCCCGCGACGCTCAGCAAGCGGCGATGCACGACCTCTCCGTCCCCATCCCGACCGACGCCGACGCCGAGACCCTGGAGGCACGCCGCCTTGCCCTCATCGCGGAGAGCAAGAAGATAGCCTCGATGAGACGCCTCACCGAGGCCCACCAGCGCGAAGTCGACCGCGCTGCCTTCGGGACGCCGCCGCCTAGCGGCCCGAGCCGAGCCGGCTTCGTCCAGAAGCGCGGCGCGGCCGTTGCCAGCATGCTGGGCGCGGATCGCCCCGTCTACGCCACCCCGCTCGAGAACCTACGAGCCGCTCAGGCGGCCGCAGAGGAGCTCAATGGGCTGGGAGCCGATGAGCTCCCTTACATGACAAGACGGATCCAGGAGCTGATCGACGCGGCTACAGAACGGCACGAAGCCGACGCCCGAGCTGATAGCCATCCCCCGCGCCGGGAGCACGCCGCGACGTCCCGTTCGCCGACTGCAAGCGGCGCGTGCCAGAAGAAAGACAAGGAGCCGGCTGCCAGCCGCAGCCGGACTCGCGTTACCATCGAGCGCGACGCGGATGGCCGCCCTCGGGCCGTAGAGCACCAGGGAAACCTGCCTCCTCCCCCGCCTCGAAGAGAAAGACGCCTCACTCCACCGCCTGTCACCCATCCAACTCTTGGTGACCGACTCGGCTGCCGAGAAGGAGTCGGCGAAAACGACGCCCGCCACAGGATCGACCGCCTTGCTCGATCCTTGGCGCTAGAAGAAGAAGACGATGTCGGCCCGCCATGCTTTGGCCCCTGCATCCGCGACGAGCCCTTCCCCAAAGGGTTCTCGCTCCCCAGAGAACACCCAAGTACAACGGCTCGGTGAAGCCGGAAGATTGGCTCATCGACTACTCCACAGCCGTCAGCATCGCCAACGGCAATCGGCGCGTCGCCGTGAAGTATGTCCCCTTGATGCTGCAAGGCACGGCGCGCACATGGCTCAAGAGCCTCAAGCCCTACAGCATCAACAGCTGGCTGGACTTCACCAAAGTTTTCGTCCGCAACATCACCAGCACCTACAAGCGGCCTCCCAAGCCTCGCCAGCCCTCCCTCTGCGTCCAGGGGCCCAACGAGTCGACCCGCGACTACCTCACGCGATGGGCCGAGCTCCGCAACTCCTGCGAGGGAGTGCACGAGGTCCAGGCCATTGAGTACTTCACTGCCGGGTGCCGAGAGGGCACCCTCCTCAAGCACCGACTCCTCTGCGACGAGCCGGCTACCCTCGACGAGCTACTGGTCATCGCCGACAAGTATGCCACCGCCGAGTCCTCCATGAAGACCGAGCTCCGAGTGGACGCCTCGGGGAAGGTAGTTGCTCCGGCTCCCAAGACGCCGGCTGGCGACCCTAACCGGCGCCCTACCAGAACGACCACAAGCGCAAGGGCCCCATGCCGACTTCCTCCAGTCGGCAGGTGGCCACGATTGAAGACGAGCAGCCCGAGGAGCGGCCCGCTCCCAAGAAGAAGGGTGGCCGGCCGCCCTGGCAGCCGTCCTTCTCCTATGAACAAGCACTCGATGCTCCCTGCAAGTTCCACAGCGGCGCGAAGCTGTCCAACCATACAACACGGAAATGCCACTGGCTCACCCGCATCACCAAGGGCGAAGGGATGGTGCCGCCTCCGCCACCCGGCCCGCCGCCTCCAGCTCCCCAGCAGCCGGCGGCCCGGCCGGCAGTCGGCGCCATCCAAGACGAGTTCCCCGAAGCGCACGACGCCTACGTCATCTTCACAAGTCAAGTCGACGACAAGCGCAGCCGACGCCGGCAGCACCAAGAAGTAAATGCAGTCGCCTCTAGCACCGCCGAGTTCATGCACTGGTCAGAAAAGCCCATTAGCTGGAGCCAGGCTGACCACCCAGAGGTGATGCCTTCGCCTGGCTCCTATGCTATGGTCTTGGACGTCACCCTTGCGACGGAGAGGCGAGCTGCCAGATTTTCCCGCGTCCTGATAGACGGCGGAAGCAGTATCAACATACTGTACCGCGACACCATGAACAAGCTGAACATCAAAGCGAAGCAGCTCATGCCAAGCCGCACCGTCTTCCATGGTATCGTACCCGGCCTATCTTGCTCTCCAATCGGCAAGATCAAGATGGATGTTCTCTTCGGAGACAAAGATCACTTTCGCCGGGAAGCAATATGGTTCGAGGTGCTGGATTTGGAGAGCCCCTATCATGCGCTACTTGGCCGACCTGCGTTGGCCAAGTTCATGGCTGTGCCCCACTATGCCTACCTGAAGATGAAGATGCCGAGCTCGAAGGGGATCATCACGGTAGCCGGCGACTACAAGAAATCCATCGAGTGTGCCATGGCCAGCAGCCGGCTGGCCGAGTCCCTCGTGGTGGCCGAAGAGAAGAAGATGTTGGAGCGGGTAGTGGCCATGGCCAGCAAGCAGCCGGCCTTGTCCCCCAACCCCAAGGACTGTGATGTGCAGGGCTCCTTCCAGCCTGCGAAAGAGACAAAGAAGATACCTCTAGACCGGGAGCACCCGGAGAGGTTCGCCGTGATTGGGGCGAACTTGGATAGTAAATAGGAAGGCGAGCTCGCCGACTTCCTCCGTGAGAATCGAGACATCTTTGCATGGTCCCCGAAGGACATGCCGGGTGTCCCGAAGGATTTCGCCGAGCACAAATTACATGTCCGAGCTGATGCGAAGCCGGTCAAGCAACCCCTCCGCCGACTATCAGAAGAGAAGCGAAGAATCATGGGAGAAGAGATAGCCCGGCTCCTTGCAGCCGGCTTCATCATGGAAGTGTTCTTTCCAGAATGGCTTGCCAATCCAGTTATGGTTTTGAAGAAGAATAACAAGTGGCGCATGTGTATAGACTACACAAGTTTGAACAAGGCCTGCCCAAAGGATCCGTTTACTTTGCCACGGATCGACCAAGTGATAGACTCCACAGCCGGATGCGAGCTGTTAAGTTTTTTGGATGCATACTCAGGGTATCATCAAATCAAGTTGGACCCGGCTGACCGCCTGAAGACTGCCTTCATCACACCCTTTGGAGCTTTCTGCTACCTGACAATGACATTCGGCTTGAGAAACGCCGGTGCCACTTTTCAGCGTTGCATGCAGAAATGCCTCTTGAAACAACTCGGCAGAAATGCCCACGTCTACGTAGACGACATTGTGGTGAAGACAGAGAAGTGCGGTACCTTGCTGGAAGACCTGAAGGAAACATTTGCCAACTTGCGCCGATTCCAGATCAAGCTCAACCCCGAGAAGTGCGTGTTCGGAGTGCCAGCCGGCCAGCTGCTAGGCTTCTTGGTCTCCGAACGCAGCATTGAGTGCAACCCTGTCAAGATCAAGGCCATCGAGAGGATGGAGATTCCCACCAAGCTGCGAGATGTGCAGAAGTTCACTGGCTGCTTAGCCTCCCTGAACCGTTTTATCAGCCGACTAGGAGAGAAGGCTCTCCCCCTGTACCGACTCATGAAGAAGTCCACTCACTTTGAGTGGAATGATCAAGCCGACCAAGCCTTCCATGAGTTGAAGAAGATGTTGACCACTCCGCCTGTCCTGGCTGCGCCGACTGAGAAGGAGCCCATGCTCCTCTACATCGCCGCGACAAGCCGAGTCGTCAGCACTGTTGTTGTGGTCCAGCGCCCGGAGGAAGGTCGAGCCCAGCTGGTCCAGAGGCCGATCTACTATCTCAGCGAAGTACTGTCTAGCTCAAAGAAAAACTACCCGCACTACCAGAAGATGTGCTATGGGGTGTACTTCGCTGCCAAGAAATTGAAGCCCTACTTCCAAGAGCACCCCATCACGGTCGTGTGCACTGCCCCGCTCGCCGAGATCATAGGCAGCCGGGATGCATCCGGCCGGGTGGCCAAATGGGCCATTGCCTTGGCGCCCTACACGATTTTCTATCAACCCCGCACCGCCATCAATTCGCAAGCATTGGCCGACTTCCTCGTCGACTAGGCCGAGACCCAGTACTTACCGCCGGCTCCCGACTCTACCCATTGGCGGATGCACTTTGACGGGTCCAAGATGCGCACCGGCTTGGGAGCCGGCATCGTCCTCACCTCTCCCAAAGGCGACAAGCTCAAGTACACACTGCAGATCCACTTCGCTGCCTCCAACAACGTGGCCGAGTACGAGGCGCTCGTACATGGGCTCCGGCTAGCCAAAGAACTCGGCATACGCCGGATCCTGTGCTACGGCGACTCAGACTTGGTGGTCCAGCAATCATCTGGCGACTGGGACGCCAAGGACACAAACATGGCAAGCTACCGTTTCCTCGTCCAGCAGATGAGCGGATACTTCGAAGGGTGCGAGTTCCTTCACGTGCCAAGGGCCGACAACGACCAAGCAGATGCCCTAGCACGGATCGGCTCCACCCGACAAGCCATACCGACTGGCGTCTCCCTCCAGCGCCTCCTCAAGCCGTCCATCAAGCCGTCTCCAGAGTCGGATTCCATCTTCGTACCGCCTGCACCAGAAACAGCCGGACCCGGCTCAAGAAATCCCGCAGGCGGCACGGGGACTTCGACGACTGCCCCGGGGACTGACGTAGTCGCACCCGGCCCAGGGACTTCAGAACCCGGCCCGGGGACTGCAGCAGTCGGCCCGGGGACTGCAACGACACAAAAAGCGGTGGTCGACTCCAATGCAACACCCAACCCACCCACCCGATTCATGGTGGCCACATTAACAGCAGAAGAAGTCACAGCTCCCTCATGGGCCCAGCCCATCCTCAAGTTGCTAGTTAGCAGAGAGCTGCCGGCTGATGAGATTGCAGCAAGACTAGTGCAACGACGAGCCGCAGCATACACAATAATCAACAGGGAGCTCGTGAAGCGCAGCGTCACTTGAGTCTTCCAGCGTTGCGTCGAGCCAGAAAAAGCAGTGGCAATCCTCAAAGACATCCACCAAGGCGAATGCGGCCATCACGCCGCCTCAAGATCCCTCGTGGCCAAAGCTTTCCGCCATGGGTTCTTCTGGCCGACTGCCTTGGAGGATGCTAAAGAAATAGTCAAGAGCTGCAGAGGATGTCAAGTCTTCAGTTCCAAACAACACATGCCGGCTTCTGCCCTCAAGACCATTCCCCTCACCTGGCCTTTTGCCGTTTGGGGACTGGACATGGTGGGCCATTTCAAGATAGCCCGCGGTGGCATGACACATCTACTCGTTGTGGTGGACAAGTTCACAAAGTGGATCGAAGCCAAGCCCATCAAGAAGCTGAACGGGCTAACTGCCGTGACATTCATCACCGACATCACTACTCGGTACGGCGTGCCGCACAGCATCATCACCGACAACGGCACGAACTTCGCCAAAGGCGCACTGGCACGTTTCTGCACGACGCAGGGCATCCGACTGGACTTAGCGTCCGTTGCCCACCCGCAGTCAAACGGCCAGGTCGAGCGAGCAAATGGACTTATCCTCTCCGGCATCAAGCCCCGGCTGGTTGTACCATTGGAGCGATCGGCCGGCTGTTGGCTCGAAGAGCTGCCGGCTGTCCTCTGGAGTCTGCCCACTACACTCAACAAGTCAACCGGCTTCACTCCATTCTTCCTTGTGTACGGTGCCGAGGCTGTCATCCCAATAGACATCGAGTTCGACTCGCCTCGGATCACCATGTACACGGAGGAGGAAGCCAAAGAAGCAAGAGAAGACGGCGTCGACCTACTGGAAGAAGGCCGGCTGTTAGCCCTCAGCCGGTCCGCCATCTACCAGCAAGGCCTGCGCCGCTACTACAACCACAAGGTCAAGCCAAGATCCTTCCAAGAGGGCGACCTTGTGCTCCGGCTGATCCAGCGAACAGCCGGCCAGCACAAGCTCTCGGCCCCTTGGGAGGGCCCCTTCGTCGTCAGCAAGGCACTCGGCAACGACTCCTACTACTTGATCGACGCGCAAAAGCCAAGAGCACGCAAGAGAGATGACTCCGGCAAGGAGTCAGAGCGACCCTGGAACGCAAACCTCCTAAGACGATTTTACAGCTGAAAAGTAGTATGTATCACGCTCCCCTTTTGTATTAAGTACAAACCAACAGGCCCCTCGAACAGTACTCGGGGACTGCCTTTTATTTATCTATGAATAATGAGTATCATACCCATGAATGTATTATTACATTCTGAATTCCTGTCCGGCACCGGGTCCGACTAGTCGGCCCGGGGACTGGCCGCCTTGAGCTATATTCAAAGTTCTTCCCGAAGTCAGCAAAGTAGTGCGCCGGCTCCCAAGTCCTCCCTTGTTGAAAGTCGCAGCTCAAAGAACTGACTGTCCGACTAGCAAGAGAGAAGACAGAAAGGACGCCCACATGAAAAATGGCTAAGGAACAACTAACCTATATAGCGAAGAGACGGCCTCCAAATATGCCTGCCGGCTGTCAAAGCAGCCGGCTGGCTGGCTTCCTAAAAAAAACTTAGCTTAAAGTCCGGCAGAGCTAAAAGTACTTCCCCCTCCCCAATCGGCCTGGCACTCCCCGGCTACAGATTGCAGAGCAACTGTTTGACTAGGGAGGCGGCAGTCAAGGGAGGGCGGCAAAGGAAAAAAGCAGAAGGACAAAAAGCGAAAGTACAAGGAAAGACCGATTGCATAACTTATATACATAAAGCCGCCCACAGGCCGGCAACAGACTTAAGTTTGAATACACCCAGTGGGTGGAATTGTGCAGACTTAACCAAACATTGTTCAAAAGTAACAAGATAGGAAAACAAAAAAAAGAAGACTAAGGCGCGACATGGAGGCCGAGCTGGTCGGTGAAGGCGGCTCGCCGGCTGAAGAAGTGGCCGCCTAGCTGGTCCCGGCTTGACCACCTCCCGCGGCAGGAGACGCACTCGCACGCGACGTAGTGCTGGAGGCACGGTCAGGCTGGCCGGCTACTCCACCAGCCGGCTCGGCGTCTTCACCCTCCTCCTCCTCCTCTTCGCCCTCATCGCTGGAGTCGATCTCCTCCGCCGAGTCCTCGCCGTACGCCGGGTCCAGCCCGAACCAATCTTCCGGCTGGGCGACTCCATTGTCGTCCACCTCGGGGGCGAAGACGTTGGTGTCGGTATAGTCGGCGATCGCTGAAGCCCGCCGAATGATGGCCGGCCGCGCCGGCTCCAGCTCTGTGTCGGCTTGCTGCCGCCAGGTAGCCAGCTGATCCAGGTTCAGGCCGGGATACCAGGCCTTGACGAACTCCAGCGCCCGCCTGGCACCGGAGCGAGCTGCTGACGCCTTCCAAGCCTCGAAGCGGCCGACTGCCACCTCTAGCCAGTCGGCGGTCCGACTGGGGGTGCGAGGGACCACCTGGCCGGGCCAGAGGGCGGCCAAGACCTGCGATCCCGCGCGTTGAAGCCGGCGGAGCAGCCTGTGAGCCGGCTGGATGCGAGCCTGGATCGCCAGGAGCTGTTCTTCCAGCGAGCGGCCGGCGGTTGGCGAGATCTCGAAGCCGGCTTGCCTCTACGCCTGGCGACGGGCTTCGATGGCCTGGTTGGCAGCAGTTGAGTAGCCAGGGAAGTACTCTGCGCGAAGGAGAAAAGAAAAGAGAAACACCGAAATCAAAAAAATAAGCCGAAATGGCAGATGGCAAGAAAGAATGAAGGGGTAGACAACTTACCGTCAACCAGGTCCTCAATCTGGCCATAGCCGGAGACCAGAGTCTGCCTGGCCTCTGCCCAGCCGGCCGCCTCCGTCTCGAACTCGGCCTGGAGGGTGGCTTCGCGATCCTGCGCAGCCTTCAGCGCCGCCTTGTGACCTTCCTCCTGGCCGGCCAGCTTCTTGACCAGGCGGTCGCGCTCCTGCACCAAGGCGGCGAGCTCCGTGTCCTTGGCACGAAGAGCAGTCTGGGACTCCCCCAGCTGTGCCCTCAGACTGGCGTTGGCCGCTACAGAGATAGAAGAAGAAGAAGAAGAACAATGAGAAACCATCAAGGAAGATCCGAGCCGACTGCTCAGCAGTCGGCCCGAATCTCGGGGACTACACCCAGTGGGTGCGCTGACGCGCCCCCACATGAGATAAAGATCAAGTCACGTACCTCGGCTTTCAGTGAGATCGGCGGTCTTCTGAGTCAGCTCCCGAGCCTGGGAGTTGAAGGCGGCTGCTCGGAGGTTGTGGTAGTCCTGCAAGACGGACAGAAGACCGAAGTGAGAACAAAAGCAGCAAAGACAAAATCTCCAAGAAGTTCCAAGCCGCCTGCTCAACAGCCGACTCGGAACTCGGGGACTACACCCAGTGGGTGCGCTGACACGCCCCCACGAGAGAAATCAAGATCAAGAAAGAACGAGATAGGAATACTAACCCGGATGGATGCCCGCGTGGCGAGGAATTCGTCGGTGAACTGCCTCAGCGCCGTGGCTTGGCCTTGCAGCCGGGTCCGGACGTCTTGTGCAGCGACGTTCACCACGGCTGTCCCTCCACCCGGCGTCCACCCCAAGGTAGCGCTGGCGTCCTCCACGTCTCGGGCCGACGAGCTGGAGCCTACGGCCGGCTGTGGCTCCGACGCAGCCTTCTGCGGCTCAGACGCGGCCTTCCCTGCATGCCGGCTTGGCGGAACCCGGACCGCCACCTCAGCCCCCGCGGCCGGCTCGCCCTCCGCCGACTGTGCGGGCGCAGGCTCAGGCTGGCGGCCTTGGGTCGCCCTAGTCGGAGGAGTCGGCCCCGGCGCCTCCCCCAAGATGACGACGTCGTCGCCGCTTCCTCCCAGCCCCGGCTGGGAACCGCTGGCTCCCCCTGGCGAGGGATCCACGTCCTCGGGCGCCATGGTGCGCAGGGGGGTGACCATCAAAGCCTCCCCTGCCGCCGCTTCGGCCTCGGCCTCTGCCTGGGCCTTGGCTGCGGCCTCGGCGAGCGCCTTCACCGCCTCCTCCTCCCGAGCTGCCTGGGCGGCGGCTGCCCTCCGTGCCTCCGCCTCCCGCGCTTCCTGCTCCTCCCGCGCCTCCCGCGCGTTCCTTTCCGTCGCCTCCAGGAGGGCGGCGCGGGGATCTACGCGGCGGGTGGTGCTCCCAGAGCCCCCTGGCGACTCGACGACGGAGCCTGCGGCCGCCCGCTCAAGTGATAGCGGAGCTCTGACCATTGAAAAAGAAGACGAAGATTCAAGAACCACCAAAGGAAAGAAAGAAGGACAGTACATAGAAAGAGAGAACTTACACCGACACAGTCTGCGGCTGCTTCACCACTTTGCGGAAGCGAGCCGCCTTCGCGGCCGCCTCTTCCCGCCTGGTGGCCGCCGCCCCACCCCTGGGCTTCTTCGTCCGGCTACCGAACATGCCCTGGGTGGCGCGACGTTTCTGGCCTCTACCCCGAGCAGGCTGTGTGCCGGAGGAGCCCACGCCGCGTCCGGATGCCGGCTGGCGATGCGGGACGGCTTCGGCTTCGTCCTCGTCCGGCCAGTCGTCGAAGGTAGCGGTGAACCCGGAGCCGCCTGCTTCGCCGCCGGCTTGGCCGCCGGCCGGCTCGGCGGCATCCTCCATATGGACCGCCCCCAGGTCGGGGTCCTCCTGGTCGTGTTCGGTCCGGTCGGGGACGAAGCGGCGCTCCACGTCTGCCCCGCCGGCCGGCCGGAGCAGAGGACTCTGTCAAAAGAGCAAGCCGACTGAGTTAGTGTCGGCCCAGAGGAACTCGGCGACAAAGCTGAGAGAGAGAGAGAGAGAAAGAGACGAGGGGAGCGTACCGTAGGCGGAGGATTGGCGCGGCTGTATGGCTCCTTGCCGAATTGCCAGTCTTCGGAAAGTTGGCAGTTGGCGAGGTAATTCACCATGTCGGCGGCGTCGGGCTGTGGCATCTCCTTGGTGCACATTCGGCTTGGATCAAGCTGGCCGCTCATCTGACAGATCAGATGAGGCCGGCTCTGGAGCGGGAGGACCCGGCGCGTGACGAACGCGGCCAGGAGGTCGGGCCCCGTCAGGCCCTCAGACTGGACCATCACCCGCAGGCGGGCGATGGCGGCGTTTCCTCCCTGCCACAGCGTCACGGCCCGGAAGGACCACTGGGGCAGCCTGCCCGCCGGTGGGCCGGCCACGTAGGCCGGCAGGTTGAGGTAGTCGCCCCGGGGAGCGATGTTCCGCACGTAAAAGTATGACTTCTGCCACTTCTTCACCGATTGGATCATGGTGATGATGGGGAAGGGGTTGTCGGCGCCTGATCTCCGCGATGAAGGCGCCGGTCTGAGCCGGCACGCCCCGCACGCGCGTGCCCAGCTTCGACTGGAAGAACTCCCCCCAGAGCTCGAGGGTGGGGAGGACGCCAAGATAGCCCTCGCACAGGGTGACAAAGGCCGACAGCAGCACCACCGCGTTGGGGGTGAGGTGGTGCGGCTGGAGCTGATAGAATTCCAGCCAGGAGCGGAAGAAGGCGCTCACTGGCAGGCCAAAGCCGCGCAGGAAGTGCGAGTGGAAGAGTACCCGCTCGCCCTCCCGTGGTTCCGGCCTGACTTCCTTCTCCGGCGCGAGGGGGACCTCCACTTTGTCCGCGCTAGGCAAACGCCAGGTGTCACGGAGGAAGTCGATGTGATCGTTATGGACGATGGAGCCGTCCCAATCCCCGCCAAGCTGCTCTACGTGGGGAGGCATAGCGGGAGCTAGCACGGCGGCGGAGGAGCGTGCGGAGGAAGAACGCGGCGGCGAAGCGCTGTCGCGAGAATGAGCAAGGCAAGAAGACGGTGGAAGTAGGAGGAGTGTGCGAGGGCCTGCCGCCCTCCACCTCCCCCTACTTATAACCTCACGCGGCCGAAGAGGCCGGACGTGGGGGGGGGAGACGTGGGATTAACTACGCCCACTCCCCCCACGTCTCGCGTTTATTACGCATAAGTGCGAGCCGAAACTGCCGCCCGGAACGTGCGGGCGGTTTCGGGATACAAAGGATCCGCGCCCGGGCCGAGGCGCGGACGTGGCGGGGCCCCTCCCTGCGGCGACGTCCCGTCACGCGCGTGGGCTGGCAGGCTTTCCGGCCACGTGGCACGCCAACGGCCCGAGGCCGGCCCGCGGCCCGGTGCACGTGCCCGCGGGTTCCCGCCCCCCCAACTCCAGGAGAATTCGACTAATGCGGCGCGCCTAACTAAGGCCGGCTCCCAACTGCCGGCTTGTCACGATAGGAAGCTGATCGAGCTTCTTGAACCCCACTCCACCTCGAAGCCCAATCAGCTTCGGGGACTACTGTCGGAGGGAATGGCCACGGGTAGCCTAACCGACTACCCCTGGCTCTCCGGAAAATTTATCAGGCCTTTGGGCCTGCAAGTACTCCAAGCACTTGGGCTACCTTCCATGGCCGGCTACCACTAAAGCCGACTCCCACAAGGCGACCCAGCCTCACCGACTCCTCCCCAGGACGACCACGGGGTGGCCGACTCCAAGATGCCGGCCAAGAAGGACGCCGACTCCTAGGAGCCGGCCAAGACCACAACCACTCCTACATAACGGCGACCTGACGGGGTATGGCCACAGTGCGGCCCACGACCCCCGAAGCCCGAGGCGGGCATGGCTACAGGAGGCCGTACGGGAGGGACATCTCCCGTGCGGCTCGGCACTATAGCCACGCTAGCCTCGACATCATCCGCGACCCACTCCTGTACGGCCTGAGGACTGCGGGCCCCTTCAGCCAGAGAGAGGCGCGAGGGGGGCCCGGCTTTTCCTAGTCGGCCAAGAGTATAGCCGGCCTCCAGAAGCCGGCTACTCCCTTCCTCGAAGTGGGAGCCCCATTAAGGAGACAAGACGAGGTGAGGCTACAGTGATAGCCCCCGAGGCGGCCCACTGTAGCCATGCTTACCTCGACAAAGCCCTCATCATCAGAGGCGCGGCTACAGTAAGCAGCCGCCGACAAGACCCTAGGCGGCGGGACCGGCCTGTCGACCAAGTAGCCGGCAGCCGGCGGGACCCACTAGCCGGCGGGGCCCAGCAGCCGGCGGAGAAGCCGGCGAGCGTGGTCACTGACGGCTGGGACCAGTTCCCAGTCGGATTACCGTTGTACCCCCGGGGGGTAGGCCTATATAAACCCCCCGGGGCACCCATGCAAAGGGCTCGCTTCTGGGTTGGCCTCTGAGCATAGTTGGCTTCTAGGTTAACACCCACGCATACCACACACACCATAGATAGAGAGAAGCAAGAGCTAGCCTTGTTCTTCTTCTCCCTTGATCCCAACAGCTCTAGGAGCGATTGTAGCTACCCTTTATCGATCTAGTGATCATGCGGAGACCCCGCAGAGCAGGACTAGGGGTGTTATCTCCTCGGAGAGCCCCGAACCTGGGTAAGATTCGCCGGCGTGCATGTCTTCGCCTCATCCCGTTTCCAGGCACCGGCGACGTTTTATTGGCTCCCACAATGATAGGCCATCCCTTGGCATATGTCGCACCAACCACCCGACAGTGGCAGTCCCTTTAACCAAGTGCGGGCAGTCCCATCCAACATCATGGTGAAGTATTTGGCCATTGCCGCTTCGCTGACCTCCAGCAACTCCATAGCCATCTCGTAGCTTTCAATCCATGCTCCAGGCTGTAAATCAGCCGTGTAATTAGGTACCTTCCTAGGTCCTTTGAAATCTTTGGGCAGACGTTCCTTACGGAGAGCCGGCACCAGACAAGGGACACCTCCGGTCCTCGTAGCTATGCCTGCCTCGATAGAAGCCGTCGGATAAACCGGGAGGGGTTGGTAAGCTGTCAGCTAAGCCGCCTGCTCCGCCCCTTGACGTGCTCTGTCTTGGTCTACCGCGTTAAAGGCTCCGTTATGCGCCGGGCCGTGGCCAGCTTGCAAGTCATGGCGCCGGACGTTGCTTGAGCCGGTCGCTGAAACCATGTGTCTGCTATAACTTGGGCTCCGGTTCCGACGAGGGGTTGAATGAATCCTGTCCCGGCTATATGAATATGCCTCCTGTTGTGCCAGAGCCGTCTGAAGAAGTTCTCTGACCCTGCGGGTTTCGACCGCCGTTGGAGAGTCACCCTCGACTGGGAGAGCCGCCAGTCGCGCCGCTGCGGCGATCATGTTTTCCAACGGATTAGAATAATGACCCGGTGGTATCGACACGTATTGAGGTGGGGCAGTATTCACACGGGGAGGCCCCATCACTTGCGGCTGAACCGGCGTCCCAGCCCCGGGTGCCGTGATTTCTGGCGGGTTACTGGGCCCTGCACCGGGCGTGTTGAAGAGGTTTCGAGGATCATAAACCGGAGGGAGCCGAGATTGAGCCTTCTGATGCCTCCTTCTCATGACCTCATTGGATGCGTTCTGATCCATCATGAGCCGGAAAGACTGCGCCTGAATCAGTTGAGTCTGGGCGTCCAGAGCCGCCCATTCTGCAGCCATCCTGATTCCCTCCGCTGCCAGATCTTCCTTGGCTCGTGCTATATCCAGCTTTAACTGTGCCACCTCCGCATCATGTTGAGCTTGATCCGCTGGGACGACCGTGGCGGTTAGCAGGGCAGTCATCTTATCCGTGAGATCCATCAGCACCTGAGCCGGCGAGTGCACAGGGCCTCCTGCCCCAGTGGCAGAGTTTTGAACAGGTTGCGTGCCGGCCATGAAGATTCCAACCCGGCTCGGTGGCTCAAAAGGGTCCGGAACACTGTCGCCATCGGAACAACCCCCGAGCCTGCCGTCTCGAAGTTGATACAACGAGTCCGTCTCACCTGTGGATGATTCATCATTAGAGCAGATAGCCGTCTCATCGCTAGATCTAGATCCTTCAGAGAGTCCTCCTTGGATGCATCCCACGAAAGCACGCTTCAAGGCGGGCGGAGTCCGGGCGGGTCTCGCACGCTGAGCCGTCTCGATGAGGTCGGTGCAGATGTCCTGCTCAGGGCCCGGCTCGCCGATCTTGCCAATGAAAACGTGGATTCCGCCGAAGGGGACCCGGTACCCATACTCGATTGAGCCGGCGTCGGGGCCCCAGCCTATGTCGTTGATGTAGAGCTTGCCGCGACGACTCTTGGTCATCCGGCCCACAGCGTATCCCTTGAGCCCTTCGAAGCTGCCCTTCAAGAACTCAAATCCACCATGCGCTGGCCCCACGGTGGGTGCCAACTGTCGTGGAATAGTCACGGCAGATGCCCTGGTGAAAGGGCTTAGTCGTGGACCATCCCAACTAGGAAGCTTAAAGGGGTTAAAGCGGGACAAAGGACACGAGGGTTATAGTGGTTCGGCCCCTTACGGTGAAGGTAAAAGCCTACTCTAGTTGAGGTGGAATTACTAGGGTTTCGATGACCAGGGAGCGAATCCGCTATGCCTGGCTACCGATTTGATGTTATCTCCCTTAAGCCGCCGGCGGGTCATCCCCTTATATACACGGGCTGACGCCCCGCGGCCTACAGAGTCCCGGCCGGCTTATAAACAGTATCCGGCTCGATAACTAGTTAATCTTGCCTTACAACACAAGTCACGCTATTACGGCGGTTTATCACTACGGGCCTTAAATCACCTATGGGCTTTAGGCCCTTTATTGAACCGCCATCTTCAAGCTTTGATATTGGGCTTCATATGATGAATTACCATAACGTAACCCGGCCCCTCCTGGGCGGGTTACGCCATTAGTTATATCCCCAACAAGTCTCTTTAGGTTAGTATCGCATATTGGGCGTGACAAGTTGGTATCAGAGCCTCGACCGACCCTAGGAGCCCCCCTTGATTGATCGTGTAGTTTGGCCGTTGTTGAGTCTAGAAGAAAACTTTTTCTGAGTCTAGTTATATCGGAGAGTAGGAATTGTTTTTACTTCTCAGTCCCTTCATCGTTTTGGTGAGGAATTTTGACGTAGGTGTTTCGACTTACTTCTCTTCTGCTTCAAATTTTTCTTTAGGATCACGCGGTTAGCTTCTGTTCATTGTCCATCCTCTTTTCAATCCGGTGCACCTCTCTTCAAGTGGTTTCGCTCCTCGCCATCTTTTGCAAGATCAGTAATCAGTGCTTTCCCAACCGAGGTTGTTTCCCCATCCGAAGTTGTCCTTGTTTTTCCCACCCGCACACCCCTCTTCTTCTCGGAACCGGAGCCCGTAATCGAGTATCCACCCTACTCGTGCGAAGGTTTTGCATTTTTCTCCTCAATGATTTCAACTGGTGTCTTCTCTTCAAGTTATTCGTCGGTTCCCTATTTCAAGTGGCCTGTGTTTTCCCGCCCTCCCACCCCTTTTATTCCCGGAGTCCGAGCCTCTATTCAAGCATCAAGTTTCATTCGTACGGAGCTTCTTCAGTCTTTCCTCAATCATTTCAACCGGTGAATTCTTGTCAAGTTCATCATTGATTCGTCTTGTTTTCTTCTCCGGTGGATTCAATTCCAATTTTCAGTAGTGATTATATTCTTTCCTCGGCTCAAATGTTTCCCGTTGCTCGTTCCCCTCTCGTCATTTAATCGTTCCGGAGTGTTGAAGACATCTCAGGAGATTCGTTGTGTTCGAATTAATTTGAGGTTGTCACCTCATTCAAATATTTCAATTGTTCCGGTGCATCATTTCCCATTCAACAATCCTTTTTTTCAATGGTGATTTCTCTTCAGTGGGCCCTAACCCACAGGTCTTTTCCCAGGATTTTACCTGATGCTTCTAATTTTCCCGGAGTTATTCACAAATCCTTGTCGAAGTTTGACGTAAGTATGAATTTCATCAGTCAGATGCTTCTCCAAGATCGCTTTCAAATTCTTTCATGATCGGGTCAACCTTTTTCCTCTTTTCATTCTCCCAGAGTATCTCATCAATTTTGGTGTTGTTTCTCGTCGTCATTTTCAACATTTGAGGACCGAAGAAGAGTTTGTCTTAAATCTTGTCCGTTCTCCCGAAGATTCATGTCGCTAGCTTGATGCTATCCACTCATATTGTTTCTAGTCGTGCAAATCTTTTCACCCATTCGGAGTATTTCAGGAGTTGTTTTAAGTCTCAATTGTCCGGAGGCCTCCATTTCAGAATATTTCTTCGTTCTAAGTTTTTCAAATCCGTTCTCCGATCATTCTATATTCATGCCCTTTCGTTCGTCTCCATATTCTTCCGGTGCTTCGTTCAAGTATGCTTCAATCAGCTCGCGATCTCTTCTTTCAATTGCATCTTGATTCCCTCAAGTATATTCGTGCTTTTCCTATTTTTCCCGGTGAGTCATTCTCCTTCGTCATTCAATTTTGAATTCCTACGGCGGCTCGTTCAAGATTCTTTCTGTTGTTATCATATCAATTAATTCGTTCTTTCCAGCCCTACCGGTGGTTCATGAAGACTTTCCCAAATTTTGCGCTATATCCCCCCTTAATCTTTCCAACGAGAATAAGTAGTATGCAAATCCATTGTTTCTCATCAATTTAATCGGTGGAGGATAAGCATAACGTAATCCTTATTCTTCTTTCTTCAAGTCGTTTTATCTCTTCTTTTCGGAGATTGTTCATCTTATCACATTCTCGGTTCAAAGTGTTTTCATCTTTCTTTTCCGGAGTTCCAAGCTTCTCGTCGGTTTCGTCACAAACCTCCATTCAAATCATCGCAAGGCCTTAATCTTATTCTTTTCATCCTTCAATTCTATCTCAACATTCTTTTGTGACCGGTGTTCGTAACGGTGGCTCGTCATGATTTAATTCATTCTTCAAGTGTTCATCTAGACTCTTGTTCGCGTAGATCAAGTATCTTCCTCTTGCTTCTCAAAGTGCAATTAATTCTCCGTATTCTTTTGAAGTGGAGTTTTGCATTTCTTCGTTCTTTTCAGCTACCCAATCATTTCCGTTTGTGGCCGGTTATCACCTTATGATCTTGAGACGTTACCTATAAGACCACAACAAGCTTATTCTTTTCGCTGTTAATTTTCTCAACAACTCCGTTTAAACCTCCCTTCTAAAGATGTTTTCAATTTCATTCGTGGCACAAGTTGTCATTTTCTTCTGCGTTCTTTTCATTCAACTCTTTCAATTCTTTCCGGAGGTTTTGTCTCGTGTCTTCATCAAGTATCATTCCATCCTCTCAAGCTCGTGTTCTATTCCTCCATGTTTCAGCCGGAGTGCTGCCTAAATCTTTTCAGTCTTATTCGTTTCTTATCTCGTTCTAACCGGAGTGGTTTCAGAGTCTATCTGATTCCGTGAGCATTTGATTCTCGTCATTCTCGTCGTTCCTCTCTTCTTCTCGAGTGCTCTCGATTCTTTGCTTTTCCTCTTGCGTTCTTATTTCACCTCATCCCTTTTTCCTTCCGTCTCGGTCCTAAGATCTCGGGACAAGATCTCTTGTTAGTGGAGGAGTGTTGTAACGCCCCGGATCCGATGCGCCAGGTGTCTTCCAGTTATTCGCCATCGTTGCCATGTCATTTGCTTGCGTGTTGCATCTTGCCATGTCATCATCTGCATTTCATTTCCATGTCTTATAAAACTTGCATCTGGTCTTTTTCCCCGTCGTCCGTTTCGCGATCCGACTCACTCGCACGCGCCCGTCGCCCCTCTCAGACCTTGTTTCATGAGCGGAATAAAAACATTCTCGGAATGGGTCGGTATTTGTCGAGCGGCCTTGGTATAGCACCGACAGACCGCCCGTCAAATTTCGTTCCATTTGGAGGTCGTTTGATGCCCCAACGGTTAACCACGTAGCCCGAAAACCCCCTTCTCTTTGCAGCCCAGCACCCCTCCTAATCAGCCCACTAACCCATCCAAACCCCCTCCATGCTCTCGGTCGTTCGATCACGATCGTGTGGGCGAAAACCGTGCCTCATTTGGACTCTCCTAGCTCCCTCTACCTATATATTAATCCCCTTCCCCGAATTTTCGGGCAAAACCCTAGATCAATTCCCCTCCGCGTCACCAGACGTTTCATCCTTCCCCGCCGGACATGTCCGCTGCCGCCTCCACCTCACTCCGACCAATCAACGCCCGCCACGTCGCCAACCCCGCCGCCTCAGCCACTCCCGCGCCGCCACGTCACCAGTCGCCCGTCCCGGCCGCCGCGCCTCACCCGCCGGCCTGCCGTGGCCCGCGCGGGGCCCTCCGGGCCCGGTTAGCCGCCCCGCCGCCTCGGGTACCCGCGCACGCCCGCGCGAGGCCGCCCGAGCCTCCCGTGCGCCTCCCGCTTCCGTGCTCCGCCGCGCCGCGCGCCGCCCCGCGCCCGCCGCCGCCTGTGGAGCTCGCCGCCGAGCTCGTCTCTACCCCGGCCTCCGCCGCCCAAGCTCATGGCCGCCGCCGCCCCGTCTCCTCGCCGGCACCCCGGTGCCCGAGCGCCGCCCCTGCTCCCTCCTCTCCGGCGCCGCCCACCTCGCCGCCGGCGCGCCGTCGCCGTCTTCGGCCGGATCCGCCCGGGTGGACGAGATCCACCCATCCCCGCAACCAAACAGGCGCCTCCACGCACGGATCTCCCCGACCCGCTTCGTCCCGTCCGGATTTTCGGAGTGGTAAATTTCTGCTAAGTCCCGAAATTGTTGTATTATGTTGCTCTGTTCTTCATGCCATAACTTTGTGCTCGGTGCTACGATTCATGCGTGTAATATATCGAAATGTTCATTGGGAGATGCTCTTCATTTTGTTCCATTGTCCCATGCTTGCTTGAGTTTATCTTGATGCCCTAATCATCGTTGCAAGAGTGCTATATGCTGTTAACTGCTTTCTGTTATCAGAACTTGGTGATTTGTCTTTTTCATTGCATTTTGTGTGTGCATCCTATGAGCATGATCTCTACATGTATTTTGATCTACATCACGCCATATTTACTGGGGTGCTTGACTTGTATTTTTGTGATCTATGTGGTGACTAGCACAAGCATGCAAAGTAGCCTCCATGATGTTGCTGATTTCTGTGACTTAGTGATTTCTTCTAAGTCTGAGTCTGTTATATTTTGTTGCCATATAAGCCTGCTGCTACAAGTCATTCTATGCATGATCTGGAGGTGTTCTCTACGAATGTTTTGTTTTTGATGTTATGCTCTATCCATCCATGCCCTTTGTTGCATTTATAGCCTGCGGTAGCTTGTTGTGATCATGCTCTCAAGTTGCTAAATAATGTTTCTGTCAGCCCGTTAACATGAAGTTCGTTGTTGCCATGTGTTTTGTTAGTGATCCATGCACCCTATGAACTTTCTCTTGCCATGCTTAGCTTCATAATAATGCCTTCTTACTGTTGGTTACATTTCCATGCCATGTAATGCTCTGTGGTGAGTGGTTCAAGCTCACCTACATGCCTACTTATCGTTATTCCTGCCATGCTCTGTTTTTCTTCTAAGTCTGAATCTGTCATATTACTTGCCTTTGTTTGCTCGTGATCAGTAAGGGACTTTTGTTCTAGGCTATTAATAGATTCATGCCATGCCTTTGTTTGCTATGATCTGTTCCTGTAGCATGTTGTTTGATAGCTCTAAACTTTGCAACCTGATGTTATTTCTGCCATGTCCAGTGATTTTCTGCTAAGTCTGTGAATCTGTTATTATTTGCACTCTTGCCATGTCCTTTTGACCATGCTCTAGTGATTTCTGGAGATATCTCAGTGTTTATGTTTTGTTGTGCTTTACCTGTACATCACGTCCATGCCTTTTGTTTTCAAGTTGGAGTCCTGTAGCATATTGTTTTGATGCTTGCTAGATGCCTAGTTGCTGTTTTAGACAGGTTGTTGTTATATCTTGTTTGGAGTGTATGTGTTGCACCGTTGCTCCGTTTGGGCTGTGCTCTATATCCAACTTGTTTAGAATTGCATGTAGTTCCATATTATCTTGTTGCATCCTTGTGTTGAGGTGTTTGCTTGATGTTTGTATGCATTTTGCATCAATGCCATGTTTAACTTGTTTTGCTCATATCTTTTAGGCCGTAGCTCCGAATCTAATGAACTTTATATGTAACTTGACTAGAATTTCGTGTAGATCATCTTGGTGCATCTTAACTTGCTGTTTAACTACTTGAACATAAATTTTATTCAGATCTGGACCAATTTCGAAATTTGCATATGAGGACTTACCGGATTTGTTATATGTTGTTTCCGGCCTCATTTAAACTTGCTTTGATGTGTTGTTCTTGTATGCATCCTCCCTTGCCATGAGTAGCTTCATATAGCCTTTGTCATGCATCATACTTGGTTGAGCATCATGCCTTGTTTATGTGTGGTGTGTTTACTATGTTGTGTGCTTCTTCTCGATAGTTCCCGTGTCGTTGCGATCGTGAGGATTCGTTAGTCTTCGTGGCTTCATCTTCTTCATGGACTCGTTCTTCTTCCTAGCGGGATTTCAGGCAAGATGAACGTCACCTTGGATCTTATTAGTATCATTGCTATGCTAGTTGCTTCGTTCTATCGCTATGCTGCGCTACCTATCACTTGCTCCTCAAGCCTCTCAAATTTGCCATGAACCTCTAACCTTTGTTACCCTTCCTAGCAAACCGTTGTTCGGCTATGTTACCGCTTTGCTCAGCCCCTCTTATAGCGTTGCTAGTTGCAGGTGAAGATGAAGATTGCTCCATGTTGGATTATGTTTATGTTGAGATATCACAATATCTCTTATTTAATTAATGCATCTATATACTTGGTAAAGGGTGGAAGGCTCGGCCTTATGCCTGGTGTTTTGTTCCACTCTTGCCGCCCTATTTTCCGTCATACCGGTGTCATGTTCCTTGATTTTGCGTCCCTTACGCGGTTGGGTGATTTATGGGACCCCCTTGACAGTTCGCTTTGAATAAAACTCCTCCAGCAAGGCCCAACCTTGGTTTTACATTTGCCTCACCTATTTCTTTTCCCTACTGAGTCGCTCTCCCGAGGGTCATCTTATTTTACACCCCCGGGCCAGTGCTTCTCGGAGTGTTGGTCCAAACTAGAGCTACTTGCAGTGCCACCTCGGGGAAACTTGAGGGCTGGTTTTAGTTGTACGTAGTGTTCATCCGGTGTGTCCTGAGAACGAGGTACGTGCGACTCCTATCGGGATTGTCGACACATCGGGCGGCTTTGCTGGTTTTGTTTTACCATCGTTGAAATGTCTTGTAACCGGGATTCCGAGACTGATCGGCTCTTCCCGGGAGAAGGAATATCCTTCGTTGACCATGAGAGCTTATAATGGGATAAGTTGGGACACCCCTGCAGGGTATTATCTTTCGAAAGCCGTGCCCGCGGTTATGTGGCAGATGGGAATTTGTTAATATCCGGTTGTAGAGAACTTAACACTTGACCTTAATTAAAATGCATCAACCGCGTGTGTAGCCGTGATGGTCTCTTCTCGGCGGAGTCCGGGAAGTGAACACGGTTTATGGGTTATGTTTGACGTAAGTAGGAGTTCAGGATCACTTCTTGATCATTGCTAGTTTCACGACCGTTCCTTTGCTTCTCTTCTCGCTCTTATTTGCGTAAGTTAGCCACCATACTTGCTTAGTCGCTGCTGCAACCTCACCACTTTACCCCTTCCTTACCCATTAAGCTTTGCTAGTCTTGATACCCATGGTAATGGGATTACTGAGTCCTCGTGGCTCACAGATTCCTACAACACCAGTTGCAGGTACAGGTTATGCGATGATCATGACGCGAGAGCGATGTTACTTGTTTTGGACTTCTTCTTCTGCTTCTTCAGGGGATAGGTTCCTGGTCGGCAGCCTGGGCTAGCAGGGTGGATGTCGTTTGAGTTTCTGTTTGTGTTTCATCCGTAGTCAGATGTTGATCTTATGTATGATGTATTGATGTATTCTTGCGGCATGTGTATACCTTGTATGTATCCCCATCTATTATGTAATGTTGATGTAATGATATCCACCTTGCAAAAGCGTTTCAATATGCGGTTCTATCCTTGGTGGGACCTTCGAGTCTCTTTAGGTTAGTATCGCATATTGGGCGTGACAACGTCGGTCGCCGCCGTAGAATAGGTTTAGGGTCGGGTTTCTTTTAATTTTCTGTCCTATAAAAGTTCGAAATGTAATGAAAATCTGCCGTGTTTGCAATAATCTCGGCCGGTGTATATGAACTTTCACATTACATTAATTACGTAACTGGGATTACGTAGGTGTAGCATTACTCGTCCTAAAAAACCCAACTAAGCCAACCTCCCAGCATATCGCGCGGGAAAACACACGGCCGCGCCGTTTTAGTCGGGATTACCGGATTAGTAGTAGTAGTATCGATGGATCGCGCGAAGCAACAAATTTTTTTTTGAGGGGGCGAAGCACCTAGTTTAAAAGGAAAAAAGGCGGTACTCACAACACTCCTGTCGCGGTCGCATTGCACCCCACACATGTTCGGTCCTGCACACGGCTCACGCAAACGGAACGCGCTTCGGCTTGCCTCGTCACTGACACGTGGGACTGCACTTGGAGAAACCGACCATGCGCCAAACTCCCCCCGCCCACCGCGCGAAAATCCCCCCCCCCCACACCCAAAAGTTCCCCCCAAATCCGATTCAACTGCCCTTCGGCCAACTAGCCAATAATATTCCCCAAACCCCCCTCCCCCCCTATACCCCTCCACTCCATTCGCTCCGCCAAAGCCGCCCTCCCCGCCACGCCGATACGTCGGCGCCGCGGTTCGGCGATCCTCTCGCTCCCACAGTACGCTCTCATAGACTGCCGTCCTCTAGCCGCG
This sequence comes from Aegilops tauschii subsp. strangulata, assembly GCF_002575655.3. Lineage (NCBI taxonomy): Eukaryota > Viridiplantae > Streptophyta > Magnoliopsida > Poales > Poaceae > Aegilops > Aegilops tauschii. The sequence goes on from NC_053039.3 coordinate 18,359,758, forward strand.
CCGCCACCTCTGGCTACGTTCTTGTGGAGGCGCACGGCGGTAAGCGCCGCCACCGTTGGCGACGTTCGTGTGGAGATGCACGACGGTCAGCTTCTCCCACGGTACGCGCATTCTAAACTGAGGCCCCATTCATGTCGTTGTAGCGCTGAATGTTAGCTGATAGACGCTGTTAATCTCACTGTTTGCCGAAGTAGTTTACTGTCAATATGCTCTGCTTAAGAAGCTTCCTTGGCCTGTTCTGCACTCAATCTGCTTAGCTGAGATGGCATGCCAAGGCCGATTAGTTCCTAAAATATCCTGCCATATATTTATTGTGACGTAGATTGCCATGGTCTAGTAGCCAATCTGTTAGGTGAAATAGCTCTACACCGTTTTATACTCGATCTTTGTTGCTGCGATGGCCTTCGATAGTTCGATGGCTGTGTGCTCGGCCTCATTGACTGCTGAAACAGCCTGCCATAATTTGCCACTCAAATCTGTTTGCTGAATTAGCTTTACATATATTTCGTTACTTAGATCTGCTTGTCCAAATATCTTGCCATAGCTTTAGACATCGACCTAGGTATTTTTTTGGACTTCATAAAAAAGCATATATGTTTTTCCTCTAATATCTAGTAGAAGAACTAATTTGTATGTCTAACAGATGGACGGGACTTGGATAACTTCTGCTCGAAGATTCTCCGCTGCATATGTCGAGGGGGTTGAAAACTTCATGAACTTTATCAGAGCTGAGTACAGTGGTCCGAAATCAGATGTGCTCTGCCCGTGTAGCAGTTGTATGAATTCAGTTACAAGACCCCAGTCAACTGTGCAAAATCATCTACACTTGTATGGGATGTCGGTCACATATACTAGGTGGGTTCATCATGGTGAAGCTAAGAACGTCAGTGTTATTGACTACGTGGAAGCAGCAGATCACCATCTTGATCTGCCTGATGCTCAGGTGGAAGAGGAGGAGGAGGAGGTGGTGGTGGCGGAGCCAGTGAGTTTGACCAACATTGAAACAATGCTACGAAATGCTCGTGCATTCCGTGAACTTTCACCTGCAGAAGAAAAACGGTGGGCCCGCATGTTGGAACAATGCAACGTTGCTGTCACCCCAGGAAATGAGCTGTCAGTATTCTCAGCTATGGTCACCTTTCTTCAGGTGAAGACATCTGAGCGGATGACCAACAAATCATTCGATGCGATGTTGGCTGCTTTCCGCGAATCTTTCCCAGATGCGTCTGAGCTGCCACACACCTACAGTAAAATGAAGAATTTCCTTCGTGCAGTTGGAATTGGATATGATATGATCCATGTTTGTAAGAATAACTGTGTTCTGTTCCGGAAGGATTATGCCAACTTAAGTGAATGCCCGAAATGCAAATCATCAAGATGGAAAGATGGCGATGCTGTGAAGAGGATTCCTCATAATGTTCTGAGACATTTTCCAATTATACCAAGATTGCAGAGGTTGTTTCATGATGCTGAAACAAGAGAGGATGTACTGTGGAATTCTAGGAACCAAGAGTACAGAGATCAGAATGTAATGAGCCATCCATCTCATGGTAGTGAGTGGAAAAGCTTCAATGATAAACACAAAGAGTTTGCTGCTGACCCGAGACACATTAGACTTGGCTTAGCTTCAGATGGATTTAACCCATTTGGCCACCAGAGCGCCACATATAGCATGTGGCCAGTGCTTGTTATCCCTTACAACATGCCTCCAAATGTCTGCACCAAAGAATCAAACTACATGATGGCCTTGCTCATCCCAGGTCCAAAAAGTCCTGGAAAGGATTTTGATTTGTTCATGGAGCCTCTTGTGGAGGAACTTCAATAGCTATGGAAGGGTGTTCTCACTCGAGACCTATATAGCAGCCCACCAGCTGATTTCTTTCTGCGTGCTGTTATAATTTGGTGCCTCCATGATTATCCGGCTTTGGGCACTATGTCAGGGCGAATGACACATGGTTACAATGCATGTGTTCGCTGTGACAGGAATCCGCTGTCATACGCAATACTTAGCAAGATCTATTACATTGGACACCGCCGTTTCCTTGCCAAGGACAAGCCGCATCCTAGAAAATACCGAAGACATGTGTTCAATGCAAAGCATGAAAACCGTGATGCGCCAAAGAGGCTCACTGCCGATGAGTTGCAAGTGGAATTAGAGAAGGTCAGGCATATTACACCAGGAAACCATCCTGGTAAAGGTAGCAGGAAAAGGAAGCCTGGCAGGGTAGAAGAGAGATTATTGTTTACCCGCAGGTCCACTTTGTGGGACTTGGAGTATTGGAAATATTTGGATCTGCGGCATAATCTTGATGTGATGCACATCGAGAAAAATATATGTGACATCATTATCGGCACACTTCTTAATATTGAAGGCAAGACGAAAGATACCTTAAAATCTAGGATTGATTTGACACACCTGGGTATCAAAAAGGATTTGCAGGTGCAAGATGAAGGTAAACCCCGGGATATGGCACCAGCTGTGTACGTCTTGGACAAGGTAAAAAGAAAAGAATTCTGCGAGGTCCTGTCACGTGTGAGATTCCCACATGGATTTGCTTCCAACCCTGAAAGGAGAGTCAGTGCAGATGGAAACAAGGTACAAGGGTTGAAAACTCATGACTGCCACGTCCTACTTCAAAGGGTTTTACCTGTTATCTTTAGAGGATTGGGCCGCCCTGACTTATATAGAGCAGTTGCAGAGTTGGGACAATTCTTCAGGGAACTCTGCAGTAGGAATATCAGGATAGATGCTTTGGAGTGTCTTAGAGACAAGATACCAACTATCCTATGCGACCTTCAGAAGATATATCCTCCAGCCTTCTTTGATGTGATGGTGCATTTGGCTGTTCATCTACCTGATGAGGCACTACTTAGAGGTCCAGTACAGTATGGCTGGATGTACCCTATTGAAAGGCGTCTAGGCACTTTCAAGGGCTATGTTAGGAACGGACCTAGACCCGAGGGTTCCATTGCTACAGAAGCATTGACATTCTGCTCAAAATACATTGAAACAGCTGATCAGCTTAGCAAAGAGGTGGGTGAAGACAATCCCAGGCTCAATGTTTTCGATTATTCTGTTCGAGTTACAGGGAAGAGTTGACAAGAGGACAAACCTAAAGATTTGGACAAAATGGTTTGGTATGTGTTGAATAACTGTCTTGAGATGCTACCTTATATCAAGTAAGTGCAGTACTGCAGCTTATACATCGTAATCTACTAAACTTGCATCACATTCTTATATATTTAGATGTTTGACGCGATCACTATGTTGTGCAGCATCTACAAAGAGGAGTTACTGCCGCAAAATCCAAGAAACATTGACAAATTGGTTATGGCAGGATTTGCGAAATGGTTCAAGAACCATGTAAGCTTTTGAAGTGCACTGTCAGTTTTTTTAATATATTGAGTACATAAGATGATCAACTTGTCTATTTTCTAACCATAGGTTAAGAAGATGCGGGAGGATGGGCAGGCAGTTGATGATGCCCTTTACTCACTAGCAATGGGTCCTGATACTCGGGTAAGACATTATGAATCTTGCGTTGTTGGAGATGTGCGCTACAACACCCTTGCATGAGACGAAGGCAGGAAGACACAAAACAGTGCCATCATGAGCACAGATACGTATGACAAAGAGACAAGTGAAATGTATGCTAACATAACAGACATTGTTCAGTTGCAGTATATCTCTAGTTTCGAGGATCATCGGTGTGTGGTTCTGTTGTGCTGTCGTTGGTATAACCTGTTTTCCAGGATCGCAAAACCCAGAGCTGATGATTATTTCAAATCCATCAATGTCAAGGCGGTGTACCAGACCAACGAGCCTTTTATTTTGGCAAATCAAGCAACACAGATATTTTTCTTGGAAGACACATTTGCACGTAGCGATGACTGGAGAGTATTGCAAAGGTTTGAGTAGAGGAATTCATTTAATGAAGTTACACAACAAGATGATGCTTACACTGCTCCTGATGTACAAGATAACACAGATGTTCCTAATATCTTTGAGAACCATCACGTCAATGACGCCGGCGAAAAGATTGCCTATCGTGCTGTGGACATACAAGAGTTTATCAAGAAGAAGCCAACGTTCGAGGACGTTGAGGACGAAGAAGAAGATGACACTGTGGGGAATTATGATTCAGACTGATACACATGGCGAAGATGTTGACGCTGCTGCTGCGGATGATGATTACATTGCTTTTGTCGTATTTTCCTGTCAGAAGACATTTTTTATCTACTATGTGCAATTGTGTTTGCTATGACAACTGAAACCTGATGAACATGTTGTTTAGTATTTTGCTGTGAGAACATCACTTGTTATGTATGATGATTTGTGTTTGATGATTGTATGACAACTAAAACATGATGACATTGTTGTTTAGTTGTACTCATATTTGGCTGTGAAACTTGAATTTGATGACATAGTTTGCTGTTGGACTGCAATTTGCTCGACGTCTTCGAATGAGAACAAAGCTGACCCGACAGGCCTCTGCTATTTATTTATTTATATGAGCAAAAGGGGATACCCCCTGATTTCCGTTAATAGAAATCATTAGATGTTCACAACACTAGGCCCAGCCTGCTACACAGGTTCCATTCATTACTAGTTTCAGCAAAGTGCTCATGTCGTAACCACTGAATACATCACGAGTGCTACATACACTGCAAATAAAGAGACAATCATCCTACAGAGAACATCGATTTTGCCCATTATCTTCACAAGCTCTTTCATCTCCTGATTGCTGTCAAGGCCGTTCAGCAGCTGTTGCTTGGCCATGATCAGAGGAACTGCATCTTTAACCTTCTGCTCTGCATCTTCCTCTTCTGCCGTTCCTTCAGTTACTTGTCCAACACCCCAACCTGCTGGTATTGGGATTCCTCGTCTAACCAAATAATCAGCGTAGTTGCATTCCCCCACATCAGCAACTTCCCATAAATACAAATCACATGAATCTTCCCTTTTCTGCACGAATCAAATTGGAAGATCATCAACCAAACTATTAAAAAATCAGCAACTGAAAGCAGCAGAACAACACTTAAACATATTATTACCCCATGATTCGGGCATTTGTAGAAGACTCGGCCAGGGTTGCGGATTGTGGTTGAGACGCGATGGATGATTCTGTGTGATTTGCAGCAGTGGCACCACACCAACGGCAGCGGGTTGCGATGAGCAATCGGCTGCGGTGCGCGTGCCGGCGGGGGTGTGATGAGACCCACAGGCAATGGTATGGGTGGCGACTTGGCGCTTATCTGGTTGTTGCCTGCTGAAGAGCAGGTGGACGAGCAGCCAGCGGACATGGTTGCTGCGGCCAGAGCTTCTGATGCTAGGCAGAGTAAGTAGAGAAGAGGAGAAGCGAACGTTGGATATGTTAGTTTCATTACTTGCAGAGTAGCATAGCACCATATATAGTCATAGTCTAGGTTTGGATTCGAACCAGCTACAGGAGGGGCCTCCTTGTTTTGCGAAAAAAAATATTTCTCCACCTGACAGCTAGGACCTACCGGCTGTATCTTCGCACGGAAGAAAGTGCCTCCTTGTTTTGCGAAAAAAATTATTCATCCTGTTGACAGCTGGGACCCGTCAGATTTGGTGACTGACTTGTGGGCCTACTAAGCGGACGTGTATGCACGGCTTTGTCAACTTAATCAACAAATGATTCTAGCAGCTGGACCGTTGGATGTTAATCCAACAGTCGTGCTCCTTCTTCAACCTCTGTTCTTGCTCCTGTCTCCCGTGGGCGGCACCGCGGCTGTGCTGCCGCGCACCCGAACCAGTGAAGTTTCCCACTCCTCTCCATCTGCGACTCCACTGCCCTGTCTTCCCCATCTCCGGGTCATTCCAGTCTGGGTGCACTCGGCACGGTGTGGTCAACGTGGTCAACAACCGAGAGTCATCGGAAGATGACTGTACGTGAGAGGCTGACAGTGGGGACGCACCACGCCCATGGACGCATGCATGCAACGGAACGCGGCGAGGTCAACGTGGTCAAGGAACGTCTTCCATCGGAAGTATACTGTACGTGGAGAGTCTCAGCTGGGTCCACGGCCGCAGCAAGTAAGTGCCTCCTTATTACGCGGAAAATAATGATTCCTCCAACTGACAGCACGGACCCACTGGACGGGCCACCGTATTTTGTGAAAAAACGTTTGCCCCCTGACTACTGGGACCCACCTGACGGGCCACCGTATTTCGCGAAAAAACGTTCCCCCGCTGTCAGCTCGGACCCACCAGCTATATCTTCGCACGCGAGGAAGTGCCTCCTTATTACGCACAAAAAAATGAATACTCCCCCGGCTAGCTGGGACCCACCTTGGTGGGAGGCTGACTTGTGGGCCTACTAAGTTGACGGGGACGAAGGGCTTTGTCAACTTAGTCAATATGAACGATTCTAGCTCCACTGACCGTACGATGTCCATCCAACGGCCGTAGTGCTTCTTCAACCTCTGGTCTTCTTGCTCCAGCCGCCCAAAGCAGCGCCGGTCGTGCCGCATGCTCCTGCCTCCTGTGGTCGGCTATGCTGCCACGGAGGCCTCACCGCCCCCTACTATTCCCACCGCTGGCCAGGCCCTGCGGCGACGGCAGCCTCACACCGCAGCCAAACCAGTGAACCCTCATACTCCTCTCCGCGCGGGCTTCCACTGCCGCGTCTTCCCCGGCTCCGCGTCGTCCCCTTCCTAGGCCTCGCCGTGGTGCTCTCTGCGCGGCGTGGTCAACATGGTCAAGGAACGACTTCCATCGGAAGTGTACTGTACGTGGAGAGGCTGACAGCTGGGTCCACGGCCACAGCCCAGTTTTTTTGTGATTTGCCAAGTAAGTCGCTTTGTCAGGCCCGTTGGGCTGCAAATCTTTCAAGACGAGGATAGCTTTCATTCGGCTGGCCGAGAAAATGGCCCATCAGTAATGAGAAATGGGCTGTACATTTTTAAAACCCATCAAACCGGCAATTAGTTTCAAATATCTTTTTTTTCATTTCGAGATTTTAAATTACATTAATTTTTATGTGTGGAGAATTTGTTGGATTTTATATTGATATACATTTATTTTTAAAATTAGTTTGAATGTGAGTCGAAATTTCGGGATTAAAACAGTTCGGACCGCACCGAAATATGCAAAATTTCGTATAATTTTTTAACCGTGGCCACAATATGGGTTGTAATGCTAACAAAAAGAATATGGGCTCCAAAAAAACCTTAATAATTAGCAAATGGGCCGTAAATTATTAGAAATAATGGCAGATGGGATGTATGCTGTTTTCCACAGATTTGAGGCTTTCCTAAAAAAAGGTTGACGCACAAGCAGTGACTGTTGGATGGCCATCCAACGGCCGTCGTGCTTCTTCAATCTCTGCTCTTCCTGCTCCAGCCGCTCAAACAAGCGCCGGCGGGACTGCCTGCTCCCTCCTCCCCGCGGCCGGCTGTGCTGCCGCACAGGCCTCACCGCCCCACCGTACTCCCTTCGCCAGCCTAGCCATCCCTCTACTCACCCACAAATGCTGTTATTCTCCGGCGATGGCAGACGAACCAGTAAACCCTCGTACAGTCGTACTCCCCTCCGCGTGGGAAACAACTGCAGAGTCTTCCCTGCCTCCGTGTCGTTCCCTTCCTGGGCCTCGCCGTCGTCCACCGCCCTGGTGCTCTCGGCGCGGCCTAGTCAACATGGTCAACGACCGACATGCATCTGAAGTGGACTGTACGTGGAGAGGCGGACAGCTGGGTCCACGCCCGCACGCAAGGAAATGCCTCCTTATTATGCGCAAAATAATGATTCCTCCACGTGACATCAGGGACCCACCGAAAGGGCCCGTATTTCGCGAAAAAAACGTTACCGCCGCTGACAGCTCGGACCCACCAGCTATATCTTCGCACGCAAGGAAGTGCCTCCTTATTACGCACAAAAAAATGAATACTCCCCCTGCTAGCTGGGACCCACCATGGTGGGAGGCTGACTTGTGGGCCTACTAAGTTGACTGGGACGGGGGCCTGTGTCAACTTTAGTCAATATTAACGATTCTAGCTCCAGTGACCGTACGATGTCCATCCAACGGCCATAGTGCTTCTTCAACCTCTGGTCTTCTTGCTCCAGCCGCCCAAAGCAGCGCCGGTCGTGCCGCATGCTCCTGCCTCCCGTGGCCGGCTGTGTTGCCGCAGAGGCCTCACCGCCCCCTACTATTCCCACTGCTGGCCAGGCCCTGCGGCGACAGCAGCCTCACACCGCAGCCGAACCAGTGAACCCTCGTACTCCTCTCCGCGCGGGCTTCCACTGCCTAGTCTTCCCCGGCTCCCCGTCGTCCCCTTCCTAGGCCTCACCGTCGTCCACCGCACTGGTGCTCTCGGCGCGGCGTGGTCAACGTTGTCAAGGAACGACTTCCACCGGATGTGGACTGTACGTGGAGAGGCTAACAGCTGGGTCCACGGCCGCAGCAAGGAAGTGCCTCCTTATTACGTGCAAGATAATTATTCCTCCACCTGACAGCAGGGACCCACCAGTCGGGCCACCGTATTTAACGAAAAAAACGTTTGCCCCTGACTGCTGGGACCCACCAGCTACATCTTCGCACGCAAGGAAGTGCGTCCGGGCAAAAAAAATGATTCGCCCCCTAACTGCTGGGACCCACCAGCTACATCTTCGCAAGCAAGGAAGTGCCTGACAGTCGGGACCCACCTGGTCGAAGCGTACGTACCGTTGTCATTCTGGTCACGAACGTATACGTACATATATACTGGTGGATGTAGAGGCGCGCACGTGTCGTAGTAGAGGCGCGTACGTGTCGTAGTAGAGGCGCGCACGTAGCATGTACACGTACGTACAGCGACCAGGGTGCAAGAAAGAAAATACGGCCACGTATGTGTACATACGGGCGGAGTCTCGAACGCCTACTCGTGCATACGTATGGCCAGTGCTCGTGTGCATGGTTGGGTCGGAACGGAGAAACAGCGTCGTCGTCGTGTTCATGGGGAGGCAACGGAATGCATCGTGTTCATGGGGAGGCAACGGAATGCGTCGTGTTCATGGGGAGGGGTGTGGCATACCACAAAACGGAGGAAACGAACCTCCTACGGTCGAAACGGGGGTCATGTTGATCGGGAGGAGTGTGGCGTACCGCAAAACAGAGGAAACGGACCTCCTACGGTCGAAACAGGGGTCCTGTTGATCGGAAGGGGTGTGGCGTACCGCAAAACGGAGGAAACGACCTCCTACGGTCGAAACGGGGGTCCTGTTGATCGGGAGGGGTGTGGCGTACCGCAAAACGGACGAAACGGACCTCCTACGGTCGAAACGGGGGTCCTGTTGATCGGGAGGGGTGTGCCATACCGCAAAACGGACGAAGCGGACCTCCTACGGTCGAAACGGGGGTCCTGTTGATCGGGACGGGTGTGGCGTACCGCAAAACGGACGAAATGGACCTCCTACGGTCGAAACGGGGGTCCTGTTGATCGGGAGGGGTGTGGCATACCACAAAACGGACGAAACAGACCTCCTACGGTAGAAACGGGGGTCCTCTTGATCGGGAGGGGTTTGGCGTACCGCAAAACGGACGAAACGGACCTCCTACGGTCGAAACGGGGGTCCTGTTCATCGGGAGGGGTGTGGCGTACCGCAAAACGAGACTCATCGGGATACTGTTCATCTCCACCGTCGACCTCCTCCAGCCTCCACGGGCTACCGTCGACCTACTCCAGCCTCCACAGGCTCCTGTTCATCCAGCCTCCACCGCGCGCTACTCCAGCGGCTACTGTTCAACCACCCCTCCACCGTCTACTGTTCATCCAGCCCTCCACACCACGGGGTCCTGTTCAACCACCCCTCCACGGGCACGCCTCCACCGTCTACTGTTCATCCAGCCCTCCACACCACGGGGTCCTGTTCAACCACCCCTCCACGGGCACCCCTCCACAGTCTACTGTTCATCCAGCCCTCCACCACACCACGGGGGTCCTGTTCATCCAGAGGCAACGCCACCGCTCACTGTTCATCCAAACCCCCCCGCAACACTCACTGTTCATCCCAGAGGCAGCATAGATCGGCTTCAGTTAGCAGCAGTAGCGAAGGAATCGCTCAATCAGTTTCAGTTAACAGCCATCGATCGATCGCTCGGGTTCAATAACGCGTAGCCTGTAGTGCAATCGCTCGGGTTCAGTTAGAGCCCAACGCCTCGCTCGGGTTCAGTCAGAGCCAACACCTCGCACACACGCGCGTACGTGTACGAGAGAAACGTGCATCGCTCGTCCCGCGACCTCCCACAGTAACCGGGAACTCCCCGAAATTTTCCTCGCCCTCGCTTCTACGACGGTTTTTTCCGGCATGGACGGCCCAAAGAATGTCATGCAGCTGCGTCTCCGGCCCGCCCAGGACGAAAAGCCCATTTTCTGTCATGATTTTTTGTCATAGAAGTAGGAGCCCACCACATCTACGATGATACCGGATTTTGTCACAATTATCGTCATAGAAGTGTCATATGTAGGACAGAAAAAAAATTCGTTCGGCCAAAAATGTCACGGATGTGTCTTTTTTTGTAGTGTATGCTTGTGTTCTTGATCTGTAATCCATTGGTCTGGTGAAGCTGGCCGCTCCTGCACAATGCCATTTCCTGTCGTCTTAACTATGAACAATGCCTATTATGTTAATGCTATTTTAAACCCTGTCTCTTTATTTCTGACAAAGAAATGAGATGAATTGACAGCGCTGATGCTTATACGTTCAAAACCTGTTATCTACCTACTTCTTTCTCTTTCAGGGTGACAACACTGCTGCTAGGAAGAACTGCCACAATGATAGTGAGATGAACCCATTGTTTGTCCCTCTAACACATATTCCAGAGGACAAGGCAAAACATATTGAGGGTAGGGATACAACCACGAAGCCAAATCATGATGTAGTGTCAAACTTACTCAGTGACACAAGCTCGATGAAGTCGCCACCTGAATCTGTTCGACTTCTTCAGTCTGAAATTCAAGCAGAAATACATGCTTCCGCTGAAATACGACTGGAACTACAATCTCTATGCAAGATTAACCGTAAGTACAGGACGTTTATTGATGCTATGTAGCTTAATTTGGTGGATATGAGCGCCAAAGAAGCGCAGTCTCATCAGGTTGCTAAGCTGCTTGCGCTGCAGCTGCTGGGCCGGGCTAACCTTTCTTGAACTGTGTTGAAGTGTTGTCGGTTCTGTATATTATTTTGTCCGCCTGTTAACTTCCACGGGTGGCGACCTGCCCAGTTTATGTAATCTGCTGTCTGGTTGCCCTTTATTATCACTGGCGGCAAACTTTGATGCCGTGGGGATGTAATATGTTGTAATTTCTTTTTTTTGAGGATCATATGCTGTAATTTCTTTGTTGTATAGTCTAGGTTTATTCTTGGTCGGTATGCTGTAATTTAGGCTGGAAGGTTCAGTGGATCTCAGTGTTGTCGGTCTTCAGGGCGGCCCGTTACTCATATGGGGCAAAACGTGGGCCTATAATCATCTTGGGCCATTAGCAGTTCTAAATCTTATGGTTGTTTCCCGCCTTTAACAGGCCGAGTAAAGTTCTGGCCAGCTGGGCCAGAGAATACAATGGGCTTTTAACAGGCTAAAACCTAGATTGGGCTAGCGTTGAGCCGAAAAATTCACGGGCCAATACAGGCCGAAACTGCCTAAGGCCCATGTTTGGACCAAATAGGACAAGCAGTTAACAGGCCAAAATATATCTCGGGCCCATTTGGCCTAGTAAAATTATGGGCTTTAAGCAGGCCGGTATCCACGCGGGCCATAGGCCCAAAAGTGTCACGGGCCATTATCAGATGGGCTGTAAGCAGGCCGGATTCAACGCGGGCTGTAATTAGGCCCAGCTGTTACACGGGCCATTAACAGGCCGATAGGCCAGTTGGGCTGAAATTTATCCACGAAGACTACAGGCCATTAAGAGGCCTAAAGTTACTTCGGACAAGAAATAGCCCTGTTTTTGCATGGGCCGTTAAATGGCCTAAAGTTAAACCGGGCCAACAACGTCCCAGATACTCCACGGGGCGCTAACAGGACGAAACTATTATCGGGCCGAACTGGTAAACGGGCAATTAACAGGCTGAAATACAAACTTGTCTTAGAATGGGCCCAAAGGTACAATGGCCTGTTTTTTTGAAGGTTAGGACAGTAGGAAAGGCTCCTACTGCTTGTATATTACCTCAGCTCAAAAGTTTTTGTTACATATACACAGTATGGGGGGAGAGAGGGGGGAGGGAAGCAGCTACATAATCAACTTACAAGGTGGAGGTATTTTCCTTAACAAGGATCCCCCTATGGGTTCCTCTATAGGCAGGATCAGTGTATAGATGACAAAGTATAGTGGCCTGTTAACGGGCCTGATCCGATATGGGCCGTAATTTGGCCCAAAACTTGGCAGGCTGTGAACGGGCCTGATTTGATATGGGCCTCAATTTGACCCAAAACATGGCAGGCTGTTAACGGGCCAGCCCACTAGTGTCTGAAAAAACATGGTGGGCCTTTAGCTGGGCCGGCCTTTTCATCAGAATGGGCCTCTATAAGGCTGTCCACGTGTCGACGTATAATAGGCGCCTCCTGTCCAATGAGTGGATGACATCTGTCCCAACGAGGAGCTGACACGTGGTTCCGTCGGCCAATGAGAATTTTACACGTGGAAAATCCCCATTGGTCCGGGCTGTTAACGGGTTATCGGATCCAAAACCAGACCCGATAGCTTAACGGCGAGCCATTACGGTCGATGCCACATGTCGGTCACCCTTGACGAAAGCACTTCTATGATGCGCGATTTATCGTCATGGAAGCGGACACTTCCGTGATGATAATTTTGGTAATGTCATGGAACACTTCTACGACAGCACAGGTATGACTATCTTGATTCTGTCATAAATTCTTCATGGATGTACATGCATGACAGAAAACGTGACCTACTGTGACAAACACGTATCATCACGGAAGTGTCTTTTTTTTGTAGTGGAGGAGGCGGTGCTTGGCTCTTTGAATCTTCAGGGAGCAGCCGGCCCTGATGTCTTGAAGCGCCATGGGGGCCGATGAGGCTACCCGTGGCCAATTACTCCGACAGTAGTCCCCGAAGCTAATGGGGCGCAGTGGCTGAAAAGGCGAGAAGCCTCGGTAGCTTCCTACTCCGAGTGGTTGGCAATCATGCTCCGTCCGTCTTCTGAGGCGCAGACAGCTAGGAGTCGGCCGGGACCGGGCGGGCCACCGGGTGTTTTCAAAATGTCTTGGCGGGAGCTGGGTGGCGCGCCAGCCTGGCGCCAGGCCTGCCGCCTGCTGCCCGCGCGCCACTTGGTGTAAACCAACCGGGCCGGCCTGCCAGCCCACGCGTGCGACGGGACGTTGCCGCAGGCTGGGGCCCGCCACTACCGGGCCTCGACACACGCGCGCGACGGGACGTTGCCGCAGGCTGTGGCCCGCCACTACCGGGCCTCGACACACGCGCGGATCCGGTGCGGCCGAGGCAGACGGTTAGAATTTCGTGGCACAATAACTACACGTTGTTACTGCGCAGTTAATGCGGGGGCGTGGCGTCGTGGGCGCAGTTAATCCCACGCCCCCACGTTCTCGCCCCCTCGGCTTCGCCGCCTGGGGCTATAAGTAGGGGGAGGAGGGGGGCGGCAGACGCGCGCGTGCCCTCCTCGCCCTTCGCCATCTCTTTCTTCCTTCCTTTCCTCACTGCTGCGCCGCCCTGCCTTTCGCCGAAACGCCACTGCAGCTCATCACCACAGAGCCTTTCTCCTCCGCGGCGCTGCCGTTCTCCTGCGGGTCCGCCCATCTCTTGCCGCGCCGCACCTCCATCGAGCTCCAAGCTCTCATGGCGCGCGACAAGGCGAATTTCGGCGCCTGGGACGGCTCCAATGTCCACCAGGACCACCTCGACTTCCTCCGCAACACGCGACGGTTACCCGGCGCAGGCTACGTAGAGGTACGCATCCCGCCGGCGAAAGAGATCTCGCCGGCACCGAAACACGGCGAGCGCGTCATCTTTCGGTCACACTTTCTTCGTGGCTTCGGCCTGCCGGCTAGCGGCTTTCTCCGCTCCTTCCTCCAATTCTACCAGCTCCAGCTCCAGCCTCACCACCTCACACCAAACAAGGTGGTGTTGCTGTTGGCCTTCGTTACGCTCTGCGAAGGCTAGCTCGGCATTCTCCCCACCCTCGAGCTCCATTGCGAGTTCTTCTACACTAAGCTTGGGGTTGCCGCCAAGGACACGCCGGCTCAGTGCGGAGCATTCGTCGCCGTACGACGCCCAGGAGCCGGGAACTGCTTCCCGCCCATCAGCTTGACACAGTCGGTCAAGCTATGGCAAAAATCTTATTTTTATGTCAAGAACGCCCACCCGACGGCCTACTTCGTCAACTTGCTGGCTTATACAGCCGGCCCCCCAGCCGAGCCTCCCACCAACTGGACCTTCAAGTCGAAGGCGCTATCGGCCGCCTCCACTGCCGCCATCACCCGGCTCAAGGTGATGGTGGAGTCGGAGGGTCTCCAGTGGTCGGATCTTCTGACCGCCTTTGTGGTGCGCCGGGTTCTCCCTCTCTAGGGCCGGCGTCATCTGATCAGTCAGATGAGTGGGCACCGAGACCCATGCCGGCTGAGCACCAAAGAGATGCCGAGCGCGGAATTGGCCCGGATGGTGAACTATATCTTGAACTGCAAGCTCTCGGAGGCAGAGTGGTGCTTCGGCAAGCTGTCGTATTCTCGCACGAGTCCGCCGCCTGCAATAAGTCTCTAACTTTCTTTCCTCCTGACCTGTCGGGTTCTGCTTTATCGTCTGATCAGTTTGTTATGATGCAGATCTCCATGACCTAGGCTGCGGCCGACGCATTGGAGCAGGACCATGAGTACCTCTCGGACCGAGCGGTGAGCGACGCGGACGACCCTGACTTGGGGGCAGCTGCCTTAGAAGAGGACGACGCCACAGGCGGCGGTGGCGGAGCAGGCGGCTCCGGAGGAGGAGGCGGCCTCGACGACTGGCCGGATGACGACGAGGAGGTCGAACCGCGCTGTCCGCCGGCTGCCAACAAGGCGGGCGCAAGCACCTCAGCTGCGCCATCTGCACCAGGCGGCACTTCAAAGCGCCGAGCCGGTGCGCTGCTGTTCGGCAGCTAGCCGAAGAAGGCCAAGAGCACGGCCGCGGCGACCAGGCAGGAGGAAGCCACCGTGAAGGCAGCCCGGTTCCAGAGGGCCCCGAAGCAGCCACCGACGGTGTCCGCGTAAGAGCACATCTTTCTTTGTCTTTTCCATGTGTTTTTCGCAAACCCTTTCTGAATTCTTCTTGTCTTGTGTGAACAGAGCCCCGCTCTCCCTTGAGCGGTCGACCTCCGCCTCCATCGTCGGGGGGATGGAGGGCTCCACCAGCAACCGCCGCATAGACCCGCTCACCGACCTCCAGGAGGCGACGGAGAAGAACGCGCGGGAGGCGCGCGAGGAGAAGGAGAGGGCGGAGCAGGCGAAGGCGGACGCGGCCAACGTGGCGCAGGAGGAGGTGGACGCGGCGGCCAAGGCCCAGGCCGACGCCGCGGCCAAAGCCCGGGAGGAGGAGGCGATCAAGGACCAGGCCAACGCGACTGCCAAGGCGCAAGAAGGGGCAGTCGCGGTGTAACGCCCACGATGCGGCCATATCTCCCACGTGTCGAGGCACGACTTAGAGGCATAACCGCATTGTGGTATTGTCGCAAGAAGGGTTATCTTCACACAATCCCATGTAATGAACAAGAATGGGATAACGGGAGTTGGCTTACAATCGCCAGTTCACACAATACATAAATATAATTCATACATCATCCAAAAATCCACACATAGACCGACTACGGTCAAATCCAGATGAAAATAAGATAACCCCAAATGCTAGATCCCCGATCGTCCCAACTGGGCTCCACTAATGATCATCAGGAAAAGAAACATAGTAACGACCACGTTCCTCATCGAACTCCCACTTGAGCTCGGTTGCGTCATCTGCACTGGCATCGTCGGCACCTGCAACTGTTTTGGTCGAATCTGTAAGTCACGAGGACTCAGCAATCTCACACCCGCGAGATCAAGACTATTTAAGCTTATAGGAAAAGGATGGTGTAATGAGGTGGAGCTGCAGCAGGCACTAAGCATATATGGTGGCTAACATACGCAAGTGAGAGCGAGAAGAGAAGCAACGCAACGGTCGCGAAGCTAGAAATGATCAAGAAGTGATCCTGAAACTACTTACGTTCATGCATAACTCAAACCGTGTTCACTTCCCGGAATCCTCCGAGAAGAGAGCATCACGGCTACACACACAGTTGATGTATTTTAATTAAGTCAAGTGACAAGTTCTCTACAACCGGACATTAACAAATTCCCATCTGCCTCATAACCGCGGGCACGGCTTTCGAAAGATAATACCCTGCAGGGGTGTCCCAACTTAGCCCATCATAAGCTCTCACGGTCAACGAGGGATAAACCTTCTCCCAGGAAGACACGATCAGTCTCGGAATCCCGGTTTACAAGACATTTCGACAATGGTAAAACAAGACCAGCAAGACCACCCGCTGTGCCGACAAATCCCGATAGGAGCTGCACATATCTCGTTCTCAGGGCACATCGGATAAGCTAAGCGTACAGGTACCAACGTAACCCAAGTTGCCAAGGGACGGTCCCGCACGGTGCTCTAGTTTGGACCAACACTCGGAGGAGCACTGGCCCGGGGGTTAAAATAAAGATGACCCTCGGGCTCACGAAAACCCAAGGGAAAAAGGCTTAGGTGGCAAATGGTAAAACCAAGGTTGGGCCTTGCTGGAGGAGTTTTATTCAAAGTAAACTGTCAAGGGGGTCCCATAAATCACCCAACCGCGTAAGGAACGCAAACTCAAGGAACATAATACCGGTATGACGGAAACTAGGGCGGCAAGAGTGGACCAAATCACCAGGCATAAGGCCGAGCCTTCCACCCTTTACCAAATATATAGATGCATTAATTAAATAAGAGATATTGTGATATTCCAAAATATCCATGTTCCAACATGGAACCAACTTCAACTTCACCTGCATCTAGCAACGCTATAAGAAGGGCTGAGCAAAAGCGGTAACTTAGCCAAACAACGGTTTGCTAGGAAAGGATGGTTAGAGGCTTGACATGGCAATATGGGAGGCATGATATAGCAAGTGGTAGGTAGCACAGCATGGCAATAGAACGAATAACTAGCAAAGCAAAGATAGAAGTGATTTCGAGGGTATGGTCATCTTGCCTGCAAGGTTCTCAGAGTTGTCGAAAGCATTATCCTCGTAAGCGTACTCAACAGGTTCCTCGTTCATGAACGCGTCTCCCGGCTCTACCCAAAGCAAGAACACAAGCAATGGAACCACTATCAAACACGGTGCAATGCACGAGCAACATGATGCAATACATGCATGATATGCGAGATGTGATATGCAATGCTTATGCGTGCTCTGAAGGAAAAATGATGAACAAGGCAGTAACTTGACAATCCAAGCATGCCACTGGAAAGATGAGATGATTTCGGTCGAAATCGATATAAAGATCACCGGAAACGGATGCACGGTTTGCAAATGGCAAGCAAAACAAGAATGACACGATTTTGCGATTAACAACATGATAGCACTTAGAATACATCAAGTAACTATGCTACAGCACTTCAACATAGCAACAAAGCATATGGCAGTAATCTACAGCAGATGATTGACAAAAGATGCACACTGAGCTACGGCTAGATCACAACATAACAGGTTCAAACAAGCATGGAAAAAGTGCAAAAGATATCAGGTTCACAGACTTAGTGAAATTACTGGACATGGCAGAAACAACATCAGGTAGCAATGTTCAGAGCAAGCAATCAACATGCTACAGGAACTTAACATGGCAAAGCAAGGCATGGCAGTAATCTACTAAATGCATACGACAAAAGTCCCTTACTGACCATAAGCCAAAAAGGACAAGAATATATGATGGCAACCATGTAAACATACCAAGTTTCGTTAACAGGTTACAGACTTGGCAGAAAACATCGTATGGCAGAAACAGTATTATGAGGGCATCTTGGTGAGCTTGATGCACTCACCACAAAGCAATGCATGACAAAACAAGCATACCTACAGCAATATGGCATGTTTATGAAGCTATCCATGGCAAGAGCAAAGTCATAGCATGTATGGATCAACTACGACAACCTTGGCAAAATTGAATAACATGTAAACAATCTGCCAGGAATATTTTATAGCAAAAGTAGAGCAAGATTGAGACATGCTATGGCACTCCATAATTGCAAACAAGGGCATTAATGGATAAAGCACAACTATATGTACAAAACATCCTTACTGAACATCACCAAAAGCAGCATGGATCTCTCTGTAGCCACATGGATACATAGCAACAAAATAACAGCAGTCACAGACTTGGTAAAATTACTGTCCCTGAAATCAGGAACATCACGAAGCCTAGTTTGCATGCTTGTGCTAGTCAACACAGAGACCACAAAAATACATGGCATACACCTCTGTATATATGGCATGGCAGACATCAAAACACATGTAGAGCTCATGCTCATAAGATGCACACATCAATAGCAACAAAAATAACAAATCCTCAAGTTCTCATAAGTAACAGCAGGTAACAGCATATAGCACTCTTGCACCAGAGATTTGGGCATCAAGATGGACTCAAATGAACATGGCATAATGGAACAAAATGAAGAGGCATCTCGAGACGGACATTTAAATATATTACACGCACGAAACGGAGCTATATGCAGAGAGTTATGATGCAATGAACAGGAGCATATCATGTAAATACTTTAGGACTTGGAGAAAATCGAGGGGAGGGGAGAAAGAAGTCAACGCACTGTGGATCCAGATCGGATCGGGTCGCCAGACTTCGGGCTCGCCGGAGAAAGGGACGGCGCGGCGGCTGGCGTCGGAGGACCTCGGGAGGAGGCGGAGGAGAGGAACCGCGGGAGGAGCTCGGGGAGACGGGCACAGGACCGCGGGCGGCGGCGTCGTCCTCGGGCGCGGCCGGCGGCGACGGGCGGGACGACGAGGCGGCGGACGGCGTCGGCGGCGAGGCCTGAGGTAGCGGCGGGCGGAGGCGAAGACGAAGAGGCGGCGGGCGCGCGGGCGGAGCCGGGCCGGGGAGGGCCCGACGCGGGCCTCGCGGGCTCGCGCGGTGGAGGCGGTCGTGGCGCCGACGTGGCGGCCTCCGGTTTGCCGGGCGCGGCGGCGGGGATTTGTCCAGCGGGAGTGGACGCGTCCGGTGGCGGCGGGGTTAGGGTTTGGACTGCGAGAAAATTCGGATGGGGACGCATATATAGGTAGAGGGAGCTAGGAGGCTCCAAATGGAGTGGGGCTTTCGTCCACACGATCGTGATCGAACGACCGAGAGCATGGAGGTGAGTTTGCTGGGTTAGTGGGCTGTTTTGGAGGGTGTTGGCTGCAACACAAAAGAGGCTTTTGCAGTTACCCGGTTAACCGTTGGAGTACCAAACGACCTCCAAATGGAACGAAACTTGACAGGTGGTCTACCGGTGGTATACCAAGGCCACTTGGCAAGACTCGGTCCATTCCGAGAACGTTCAACACCCGCTCACTAAACAAAACAAGAGGGGTGCGCCGGAGGAGGTGAGAGTGCCGGATTGCAAAACAGACAACGGGGAAAATGTTCGGATAAATGAGACAAACACGTATGCAAATGAGATGCGCATGATGACATGATATGAGATGCATGACATGAACAAAATGCAAAACGAAAAACAAAACCCGACCACGAAGGGAATATCATAGCACATAGCCGAAAATGGCAAGATTTGGAGTTACAAATATGGAAAGTTACATCCGGGGTGTTACAACACTCCACCACTACGAGAGGATCTCGTCCCGAGATCTAGGATGGCACCGGAGGGAAAACGGAAGAGGAAAAGGTAAAACAAAGTTGCTTCTTTAATAAACGAGTGAAACCAACGAACCTTGAGAGGTTAAACAATTTTTTAGAAAAGAATACAACGGAGATGAACGAGATTACAAACACTCCATTAGAAAAGGAGAACAAGGAACATTATGAGAACCTTGTGGGTTGAAAGACATGAAACCAGGGCTTAACGCACCAAAAGAATATGAAACCACACCGATATAACGGGATAGCCAAGGAACAAGAATGACATAATTTTGACAGCACTCGGTTGAAAAAGAGAAGGAAACTTGATAAGATGAAAAGAAATTGAAGAGGTGACACCACACTCCGGTTAAATGGATAAGCAAGGAAGAAGATGATCTTGACAAAACGAGAAGATGGGTCGAAGAGAGCGATATCACAATGCCTCCGGTAGAAATGAAAGAATGCAATGAAAAGAACGGAGAAAAACGGAGTTGTTGGAAAACCAACAACGAAAAGAATAAGCTTGGAGTGGACTTATGGAAACATCTCAACATTATGAGGTGACAAACGGCCACTAAAGGAAGCCATTGATTTGAGTGAGAGCACCAAGGCGATGAAAAACTTCTTTCACCAAGCGGATAGGAGAAAACTTGGATCATTGATAAGCACCACAATAGCAACATTCCTTAGGGAAGGCTTCAGGTGAAATATAACCCAAGATAACTCCAATGAAGAAACGATGGGTTTAAATATCTCATTCTTGATAACTTATGAATCATGAAACATGAAGAAAAATTATCAAGAATGACATAACACCACCTCAAAAGATAAGAGAGAAAGAATTGCACTTTGGAATGCAGGAAGAAAATATTTGAGCTCTTCCAACAAGAATCTTGAGAACACTTCGAGAATGAATTAAATCCTTGATGAACCACCATGAAAAAAAAACTCCATGAAGAACTCCGGTAATAAAAGGATGATAGAAAGAAAGAGAAGTTGAAAACACCAGGTGAAGCCTTGCAGTGATAAGATGAAGCTTTGAAATGATATAACCGAGAAAACTTGGAACTCCGGAAAGAAAGATGAACAAATGAAATCAAGAATTTTGATGAACCTCCGGAATAAGGAATTGAATTTACTCGATGAAACAAGAATAAGAATTACATTATGCTCATCCTTCACCAATTAATTGATGACAAGCAATGGATTTGTCATACTACTTATTCTCGTAGAAAGGATTAAGATAGATATGGCGCAAACTTGGGAAGGTCTTGATGGAACCACCGGTAGGATTGAAAATGAACGAAGAAAAGATAAAGAAACATCGGGAAGAATTAGAAAATGAACAAAGATACTTGAGACGATTTAGATACCAGTGAACGGAGATATCCCGAGCTGACTAGATAATACTTGAATGATGCACTGGAAGAATTCGAGAACGAGAGCTGCAAGCTGAGAATGAATAATTTTGAGATGATGAGTTCCAGAGAATCAAACTAAAAAGACTCCTGAATTGCTCCGGATGGGTGAAAAGAATTCTCAGACTCAAAACAATTATGAGAGGACGGCAACAAGTTAGAACCACGCATCTTTGAGAGAACGGATTAGATTGAAGAGGAGCTCTTCTTCGGTCTTCAAATGTTGAGAATGATGACGAGAAACACCACCATGAATTGTTGAGATACTCCGGTATGAAAATAAGAAAGGTTGAACCAACAATGAAAAGAATTTGGAAGATCTTGGAAAAAGACATCTGACTGATGATAACTCATTCTTACGTCAAACTTTGAAATGAATTTGGGAATAGCTCCGGGAAAATTAGAAGAGTCAGGTAAGATCCTGGGAAAAGACCTGTGGGTTAGGGCCCACTCAACAGATACACCGGCATGAGAAAGCATTTGAAAGGAGGAAATGAATATGACCAACATTGAAGGCTTGAATTTAGTCCACTGGAGAAGAAAGAGAACGAATAATGATGAAGTTAAGGCTCCATTAGTATCTTCCTGAGAATCATCGGATAAGAACATTGAGAGAAAAGAATGAAGAGACTTCGCATCAATAAAAAGGATACTAGAATTAAGAAATATGAGTCCTTGAAGAAAGGGTGGGAGGGCGGGAAAAAAACACAACTTGGGGCAGATGGAATAAACACCGTTGAGAAAACTTAGAATTGATCTTGCGAATGTTGGGATGACTGGATGCACTTGAAGAGAAGCACGCCGGTTGGAAAGAATTGGGATGACAATCTCGATGATCAAGAAGGATTGGTATTCACATAGAAGTATGAGAACACTGCTTAGGAAAGGTAGGGAATCAACACCTGACAATGAAGCAACTCGAATACCACAACTTAAAACAAAACAAAGGATTGGCTCACAGAATAAGCCAGAACAAACATATGATAGAGATTTCGTCCGAAGTTTTCATGGTGGGGCCCACACAGGCTCAATCGTACAACACCATCATGTACAAGGCAGTGCACATGACATACGAAGCGTCCCCGAGTCGGCATTGCCAAGGACTCTTTAAGACACTACGAGACCACTGTAAAACCAACCATGGAAAGGCGGACCACTAGACGTCGAACCCCAATCTCATATCATGCGTCTGTCGGAAAGATATCCTAGGAGCTACTTGAATTCCCACTTATAAACTCCCGAAACTTTCTCGTTATGCAATCTGGTGTTGGGGATACAGGGGACACAAAATATATCACCCAAACTAGCAATCCCTAGATCCAGCTGTATCCATCCGTCAACACATAACCAAGAAACCTTCGGAAATCGTGTACCTCAACCTTCGAAAAGCATCCATTATACGAGTTATGGCAATACTCCCGAACTCCCGCCCCAGTACTGGGTGGCGTCGAGGTGATCTCACCAACAACTGCATAAAAGAGATTTCGATGTCGGCGAAACTCAGGTATTCCAGAACTGCAACGATAAAATTGTGACGACAACACCTCGGAGCTCAACTCCCCGGGACACTGCCACAACCCCTAAATGTCAGGAGGCACCAAGAACAATGTTCTCGTCACAAAACCATCGAAACGATTCCAAGATACCCGCGTGATCCTAAATTTTTTTTTAGTGAAATTTGAGGAGAGAAGAGTCAAAACTTCTACGTCAGGAGGCCTCAGCAGAGCGACGAAGGGACTGAGGAGTAAAAAGAATCCTACTCTTCGATATATATAATCCTAAGACTCAAAACATTTTTGTTCTAGACTCAACAACGCCAGCGATTCGATCAAGCAGGGGGCTCCTAAGTCGGGGATGGCTCTGATTACCAACTTGTAACGCCCACGATGCGGTTATATCTCCCACGTGTCGAGGCACGACTTAGAGGCATAATCGCATTGTGGTATTGTCGCAAGAAGGGTTATCTTCACACAATCCCATGTAATGAACAAGAATGGGATAACGAGAGTTGGCTTACAATCGCCACTTCACACAATACATAAATATAATTCATACATCATCCAAAAATCCACACATAGACCGACTACGGTCAAATCCAGATGAAAATAAGATAACCCCAAATGCTAGATCCCTGATCGTCCCAACTGGGCTCCACTACTGATCATCAGGAAAAGAAACATAGTAACGACCACGTTCCTCATCGAACTCCCACTTGAGCTCGGTTGCGTCAGCTGCACTGGCATCGTCGGCACCTGCAACTGTTTTGGTAGAATATGTGAGTCAGGAGGACTCAGCAATCTCACACCCGCGAGATCAAGACTATTTAAGCTTATAGGAAAAGGATGGTGTAATGAGGTGGAGCTGCAGCAGGCACTAAGCATATATGGTGGCTAACATACGCAAGTGAGAGCGAGAAGAGAAGCAACGCAACGGTCGCGAAGCTAGAAATGATCAAGAAGTGATCCTGAAACTACTTACGTTCATGCATAACTCAAACCGTGTTCACTTCCCGGACTCCGCCGAGAAGAGACCATCACGGCTACACACACGGTTGATGTATTTTAATTAAGTCAAGTGACAAGGTCTCGACAACCGGACATTAACAAATTCCCATCTACCTCATAACCGCGGGCACGACTTTCGAAAGATAATACCCTGCAGGGGTGTCCCAACTTAGCCCATCATAAGCTCTCACGGTCAACGAAGGATAAACCTTCTCCCAGGAAGACCCGATCAGTCTCGGAAGCCCGGTTTACAAGACATTTCGACAATGGTAAAACAATACCAGCAAGACCACCCGCTGTGCCGACAAATCCCGATAGGAGCTGCACATATCTCGTTCTCAGGGCACATCGCATAAGCTAAGCGTACAGGTACCAACGTAACCCAAGTTGCCAAGGGACGGTCCCGCACGGTGCTCTAGTTTGGACCAACACCCAGAGGAGCACTGGCCCGGGGGTTAAAATAAAGATGACCCTCGGGCTCGCGAAAACCCAAGGGGAAAAGGCTTAGGTGGCAAATGGTAAAACCAAGGTTGGGCCTTGCTGGAGGAGTTTTATTCAAAGCAAACTGTCAAGGGGATCCCATAAATCACCCAACCGCGTAAGGAACGCAAACTCAAGGAACATAATATCGGTATGACGGAAACTAGGGCGGCAAGAGTGGAACAAATCACCAGGCATAAGGCCGAGCCTTCCATCCTTTACCAAATATATTGATGCATTAATTAAATAAGAGATATTGTGATATTCCAAAGTATCCATGTTCCAACATGGAACCAACTTCAACTTCACCTGCATCTAGCAACGCTATAAGAAGGGCTGAGCAAAAGCGGTAACTTAGCCAAACAACGGTTTGCTAGGAAAGGATGGTTAGAGGCTTGACATGGCAATATGGGAGGCATGATATAGCAAGTGGTAGGTAGCGCAGAATGGCAATAGAACGAATAACTAGCAAAGCAAAGATAGAAGTGATTTCGAGGGTATGGTCATCTTGCCTGCAAGGTTCTCAGAGTTGTCGAAAGCTTGATCCTCGTAAGCGTACTCAACAGGTTCCTCGTTCATGAACTCGTCTCCTGGCTCTACCCAAAGCAAGAACACAAGCAATGGAACCACTATCAAACACGGTGCAATGCACGAGCAACATGATGCAATACATGCATGATATGCGAGATGTGATATGCAATGCTTATGCGTGCTCCGGAGGAAAAATGATGAACAAGGCAGTAACTTGGCAAACCAAGCATGCCACTGGAAAGATGAGATGATTTCGGTCGAAATCGATATAAAGATCACCGGAAACGGATGCACGGTTTGCAAATGGCAAGCAAAACAAGAATGACACGATTCTGCGACTAACAGCATGATAGCACTTAGAATACATCAAGTAACTATGCTACAGCACTTCAACATAGCAACAAAGCATATGGCAGTAATCTACAGGAGATGCTTGACAAAAGATGAACACTGAGCTATGGCTAGATCACAACATAACAGGTTCAAACAAGCATGGAAAAAGTGCAAAAGATATCAGGTTCACAGACTGAAATTACTGGACATGGCAGAAACAACATCAGGTAGCAATGTTCAGAGCAAGCAATCAACATGCTACGGGAACTTAACATGGCAAAACAAGGCATGTTAGTAATCTACTAAATGCATACGACAAAAGTCCCTTAATGACCATAAGCCAAAAAGGAAAAGAATATATGATGGAAACCATGTAAACATACCAAGTTTCGTTAACAGGTTACAGACTTAGCAGAAAACAGAGTATGGCAGAAACAGTATTATGAGGGCATCTTGGTGAGCTTGATGCACACACCACAAAGCAATTCATGACAAAACAAGCATACCTACAGCAATATGGCATGTTTATGAAGCTATCCATGGCAAGAGCAAAGTCATAGCATGTATGGATCAACTACGACAACCTTGGCAAAATGGAATAACATGTAAACAATCTGCCAGGAATATTTTATAGCAAAAGTAGAGCAAGATTGAGACATGCTATGACACTACATAATTGGAAACAAGGGCATGAATGTATAGAGCACAACTATATGTACAAAACATCCTTACTGAACATCACCAAAAGCAGCATGGATCTCTCTGTAGCCACATGGATACATAATAACAAAATAACAGCAGTCACAGACTTGGTAAAATTACTAAGTCCCTGAAATCAGGAACATCACGAAGCCTAGTTTGCATGCTTGTGCTAGTCACCACAGAGACCACAAAAATACATGGCATACACCTCTGTAAAGATGGCATGGCATACATCAAAACACATGTAGAGCTCATGCTCATAAGATGCACACATCAATAGTAACAAAAATAACAAATCCTCAAGTTCTGATAAGTAACAGCAGGTAACAGCATATAGCACTCTTGCACCAGAGATTTGGGCATCAATAGGACTCAAATGAACATGGCATAATGCAACGAAATGAAGAGCATCTCGAGACGAACATTTAGATATATTACACGCACGAAACGGAGCTATATGCAGAGAGTTATGATGCAATGAACAGGAGCATGTCATGTAAATACTTTAGGACATGGAGAAAATCGAGGGGAGGGTAGAAAGAAGTCAACGCACTGTGGATCCAGATTGGATCGGGTCGCCGGACTTCGGGCTCGCCGGAGAAAGGGACGGCGCGGCGGCCGGCGTCGGAGGACCTCGGGAGGAGGCGGAGGAGAGGAGCCGCTGGAGGTGCTTGAGGAGACGGGCATGGGACCGCGGGCGGCGGCGTCGTCCTCGGGCGCGGCCGGCGGCGACGGGCGGGACGACGAGGCGGCGGACGGCGTCGGCGGCGAGGCCTGAGGCAGCGGCGGGCGGAGGCGAAGACGAAGAGGCGGCGGGGCGCGCGGGCGGAGCCGGGCCGGGGAGGGCCCGACGCGGGCCTCGCGGGCTCGCGCGGTGGAGGCTGTCAGGGCGCCGACGGGCGGCTTCCGGTTCGCCGGGCGCGGCGGCGGGGATTTGTCCGGCGGGAGTGGACGCGTCCAGTGGCGGCGGGGTTAGGGTTTGGACTGCGAGAAAATTCTGATGGGGACACATATATATAGGTAGAGGGAGCTAGGAGGCTCCAAATGGAGTGCGGTTTTCGCCCACACGATCGTGATCGAACGACCGAGAGCATGGAGATGAGTTTGCTGGGTTAGTGGGCTGTTTTGGAGGGTGTTGGGCTGCAACACAAAAGAGGCTTTCGCGGTTACCCGGTTAACCGTTGGAGTACCAAACGACCTCCAAATGGAACGAAACTTGACAAGTGGTCTACCGGTGGTATACCAAGGCCACTTGGCAAGACTCGGTCCATTCCGAGAACTTTCAACACCCGCTCACTAAACGAAACAAGAGGGGTGCGCCGGAGGAGGTGGGAGTGCCGGATTGCAAAACGGACAACGGGGAAAATGTTCGGATGCATGAGACGAACACGTATGCAAATCAGATGCGCATGATGACATGATATGAGATGCATGACATGAACAAAATGCAAAATGAAAAAAAAACCCGACCACGGAGGGAATATCATAGCACATAGCCGAAAATGGCAAGAGTTGGAGTTACAAATATGGAAAGTTACATCCGGGGGCCACTAGTGCTGTCCCGCGGGAGTGGACGTCTGGAGGCGGGACCGGCGTCCTGAACAAGGCTGCACAGGAAGTGCACTCCCTGCTTCAGGCCCAAGCCGACGCCCTCCAGAACTACACGAAGACATTCTTGGCGTCGCGATCCGCCGCCCGGGTACGCTCCTTGTGCTTTGCTTCCAATTTTTGCAATCTTCCGTGGGGGTGCGCCAGCGCACCTACTGGGTGTAACCCCCGAGTTCCGGGCCGGCTGCTGAGCAGGCGGCTCGGAACTTAAAGGTAAGTTCCAAGTGGTGACCCTTTCTTTTCTTCTGTTGATTCTGTTGTAGGATTACCACAACATTCGTGCGGCCTCCTACAACTCCCAATTCCAGGAGCTGGCCAAGCGGACCGCCGAGCTGACTGACAGCCGGAGTAAGTACTCCATTCTTCATTCTCGCGGGGGCGCGCCAGCGCACCTGCGGGGTGTAGCCCCCGAGATTCGGGCCGACTACTGAGCAGTCGGGTCGGATCTTCCGGCGACCTCTTTCTCTTTTTCCTTTGTTGAATTGCTCAATCCTTCACGGGGGCGCGTCAGCGCACCCGCCGGGTGTAGCCCCCGAGATTCGGGCCGACTGCTGAGCAGTCGGGTCGGATCTTCCGGCAACTACTTCTTACTTTGTTGGTTTGCTGATCTCTTCTCTCTCTTGTCTTCCACAGGAGCCAACGCCATCTTACGGAAGCAATTGGGCGAGGCTCAGACCGTGCTGTGCTCCAAGGAGGAGGAGGGCAGCAGGGTGGAACAGGAGCGTGACCGCCTGGCCAAATAGCTGGCTGACCAGGCGGCCGAGCACCAGGCGGAGCTACAGAAGCTCAAGGAGGCAGAGGAGCTCTCCAGGCCGAGTTCGAGACTCATCGCTCGAACTGGGTTGACAAGGAGAAGGCCCTGTCGGCCAGCTACGGCGAGATCGAGGACATGCTCGATGGTAAGTTGCTCTTTTCCTTCTTTTGCCTGCCAGTTTGTCCTGCAAGCCGGCCTCTGACTTCTCACTTCTTTCTTCTTTCCTTCAGCAGAGTATTTCCCTGGCTACCTCGTTGCCGCCAGCCAAGCCGTCGAGGCTCATCGCGACGAGCGGAGGCTGGCTGGCGCGACAATCGCGCCCAACGCCCCTCGGACCATTGCCGAGCAGATGCTCGCCATCGAGGCCCGTCTTCAGCCGGCGCACCGGGCTCTCCGCCGCCTTCAGCGCGCTGGTGCTCAAGTGGTTTCCGCCAATTGGCCGGGTACTCCCATTCTGCGCACCGTCAGCCGGACCTCCGACTGGTTGGAGGTGGCCATCGGCCGTATCGAGGCATGGAAGGGCTCCCCCGCCCGAGCCTTGGAGTTCGTCAAGGGGTAGTACCCTGGGCTGAACCTGGACCAGCTGGCCACTCTCCATGCTGAAGGCGGCGAGGAACTAGATGCGGTGGCGTCCGAGCTCTATCACCGCGCCGCGGCGATCGCCGAGTACACGGACACCATTGTCTTCCTCCCCGAGCTAGACGAAGCGGGCGCCGAGGTGCCGCCCAACTGGTTCGGGCTGAACCCGGAAGGCGGCGAGGACTCGGTGGACGCGATCTCCTCCAGCGATGAAGGCGAGGAAGAGGATGATGAGGATGAGGACGGCGAAGACAATGCGCCGGATGGTGGAGACGACAGCCAGCCTCAGCCTGACCAAGTCTCAACCTATGGATGGAGCGCCGGCGAGCTGACTGCTGCCGATGCTGACCAGGCCGAGACCAACCAGACGGCCGTTCCACCGCCCGGAGCCTCGACCTCCGCCACTACAAGAAATCTGTTAATCCATGACAGATTTATACCGTCACACATAAGCACATAACGGTCATCGAAGGGCACCCATGACGGATTTAAAATCCGTCATGTATGTCGCGTCATAATTTGACCACCACACATTTCATGACGGATAAGTGAACCGTCACAAATCTATGACGGTCTTTGACTGTCACCGATCTCTGGCAGGTAACGACGTTAACTTGCATGCCATGTCATCATCTGACATGGCAACTGGCAAGGATCTGACGTGGCGGCCTTTAGAGTTACCAGCCCACTTTCAATTCTGGGCCTTCAAGTAATCGACCCAATTAGGATGTTGGCCCACAAATTTTAGTTGTGTAACAATGTTATCATTGGCCCTATTATTTTGGGCAGCCCAATAGCATTTGAACCAATTCGGATTAAAAAAATAAAACCAATCTTGATTAAGAGTACGCCAATCATACCAATCACAAATTAAGCATCATTAAGGTCACATTAAGACAACAATTAGAACATCACAAGAACAATGCAGAACCATAACAGCCTATGTCAAAATTACAGAAAACGTCAGATGAGACATTACAGAAATCTCAATACAATATATGTTTAAGGCCAGCAAGCCATGTGTTGTCCTCGCCAAGATCAATGCCAATGATATTTCAATCACACACGATCTCCAATACTCAATTGTGGCGAACCTTCAAACCAAAGGTCAAAGATGTTAGTGAAAATAATGGACACGTGCTATGTATTTGAACAAAACAAGCAAGTTTCGAATTATTGAAATCGTAGAAATTATACTCAAATACAGCATACACTTGGTATAAAAGAGTGCCATTGTCAAAGGATTTTCTATGAATGAAATAGACCAGTGAACTGTTGTGACTTGTGAATGAGATAGAAAGGGAGATCATAAAAGCCTGCAGCTTGTCAAACATATATCACAGCTTAATGTTTTGTTGTGTGTGTCTGAGTGGCAAAAGAAAAGACAAAAGGCAGAAAACAGAAAAATGAAACTACTAAATACCACTAGCTTCAAAACAACTTTTAGCGCACCAATAAATCCACGAGAATCTACTATCACCAGCACAACAACTTCATACATCACTATTGAGCTGACGTTACAATCATGCCCATTGTGGGAATTCCTACATTCTAAACAAATGGAGTTTGAAACGACAAACCACTTACATGTTATCTGCTAGTATTAGCAAAAATAAGACCAGCTACATAATTCAAGTGGACTAAATGCATCAGCATGCCATCCTTAAGCAGAGAGCTACAGACCGACCAATAGGCTTCCCTGTTCTTCACGTTGAACAATTTGGCTATTTGTGCACTGATAATGAATAGAGACATTTTCTAAAGATGTACATGTTTAAGAAACAAGATTTCTCGTGACATTATATAAGTTAATCGTAGCTAATTGGATTTTACTTAAGGGAATAGATCAGCACTCCTTGATTACTATGAATACAAAATCAAAATATCTAGGTGTAGAAGACATCATCTCAAACTATGTCGCTCTCATCTTGAAAGATAATGGTTCCCGAAATTCATTGAGCTGGTATTATCTAAATTTATTGGTTGCATGGTTCAACAATGAATTTCGTGATTTACTAAAACAAAGCATAATTTCCCAAAATACCACTGAGATATACAGTATACTCTAGGCATGTTGTTTCTTTAGAACAAGGAGGTACATTCAGTAAGCTACGGTGGACTACAACTGTTCCAAAATGATAACAAAGAACAGAAATACAAAATTAGGTAGCATAATTTCAATCCTAAGGTAGTTTCTCGACAATAATTCAAGTCATCCCTTCTGTACTAAACATGGGGATCTAATAATGCAGCTTAATTCAAAATATGTATCAACCAATAGCGTAATTCTGATCCAATGGTAATTTACGAATCTAATACTACAGTAAAGCTATGTTCAATCTGAAACAGCGGAATATAATACTAAGGTAGCATCGCAACTTAATTCAAGGCATCGATTCTCAAGTATCTAATTTGAGAACCTAACATAGCAAAACAAATCTCAAAACAGAGAATAGACATGCAGATATGAACTAATAAATCTCAGAAAAAAGGGACTGCATGACAGATTCGACGACACATACATCTGATTATATTATTCAAATAATCATAGGTCCAACCCCAACTATCATATTGTGTGCATATGAAAAAGAGCAAGGACGATGCGTACTAGAAGAAATTCTAGATTGATGCACGTACAGAAGACGGTGTTGGTGGAGTTCGTTGCGACCTGGTTCCTGGCGGCGTCGCTGGTGGTGGAGACGTAGGAGGGCGTGGTGCAGTTGCCATGGTGGCCTGGTCGTTGCCCATGATGTCGACATGCTGCCACACGCCAACGCAGGAGTAGGTCATCCCGAGGTCGATGCCGATCGACGGACCAACGCCCTTGGTCATCTCCTCCTCTGCTCTCTTTTGGGTTCGCTGGAAGATGGGAGGAGCGCTCAATCTCGCGCGAGCTCTCCTGTTGAACTCAAAACCGCACGCCTGCCGTAGGCCGCGCCTGGGTTCGGTGGATCCTAGTTGGGCGCCGGTGCTGGCTGACGGAGTCGCGCCCCAGTGAGGTCGCGTTGTACCTCACGCCCTCCTCTGGCCGGAGCAGTCGCCCGCGCCTTGCTCTGCTGCCTACTGTCGACGGAGGAGAAGGTGGGGAGGAGAAAGGCTCGGGATCCCGGCGCATCTCGATAGATCCGGCCGCTGGCTCGGCGGATCCAGCAGGGGCGGCGGGGCGCCGTCCTTTTCGCGACTAGATCTGCTGAGCATGGATTAGCGCCGGAAGGGAGCGGAGTTGGGCGTGGCGGTGCTACTCTCGATGCAGCCTCCGGAAGCCTCGATCTGAAGATGAATCGGGGGAGGTGGGACGGCAGAGATCACGGGAGGTGAGATAGAAGACGGAGCACAGGGGAGGGAGGGGCTTCGTTCCTCTCGATGGAAGAGCAGCCGGCGGCGGCTTGGGTTGGAGGAAGAAAGGGGAGAGAGAGAGGGGTGACTGTGCCTGCCGTTGGATCCAGGGGCGATGGACGGTGGTTATACACGATCCGTGGGAGGGTGGTATGAACCAATCAGAAAGCAGCTTGGACGCCATATAGGATATAACACATCAGCAGGAGACATCCGTGATGGTCTGAATAGTTTATATAAGAAAAAATTTAGACCGGGCTAGGCCCAGCTGGCCAATCTGTGACAGTTTCTAGGAACGTCAACAGAAATCCGTTATGGATTAACAGGTTTCTTGTAGTGCGCTGACCCTTCTGATCCGGCTGCTCCTCCTCTGGCCTAGGCGGCCAAATTATCGTTCTTTCATGTTTTGTAATCTCTTTGAACAAATTTGTTAGACTTGCGCAGTTCCACCTGCTAGGGGTGTATTCAAACTCTGTTGAATGCTGGCCATGGGCCCTTTGCTGTAAAAATTGTCTTTTGCCGATTTCCGACTTGTTTTGCTTTTCTACTCTTTTGGTTTTTCCTTTGCCACGTTCCCTTGGCTGTCGTCTTGCCAGCCGGACAGCTGCTCTGCGGTCTGTGGCTGGGTCAAGTACTTGCTTATTTTGGGAGGTAAGTACTTTAGCCGTTGGCAGAGTGTAGCAAGTTTAGTTAGAAACCAGTCGACCGGCTGCTCAGCAGTCGGCCGGCGAGGCGAGGAGCCGGCTCGGCCTATTAAAATTCTTTAGTCCTTAGCCATTTTTCGCGAGGGCACCATTTCCTACCTTTAACTCTTGCTGGCCGGACAGTCGTTCTGCGAGCTGCGGCTTGTGGCAAGAGAGGGCTTAGGTGCCGGCACACTACTTGCCCGACTGCCAGTAGCATTCCCATAGTACAAGGCGGTAAGCCCCCGGGCTGACTGGTCGAACCCGGTGCCAGGCAGAAAAAATAACGCATTCATAGGCATGGAACTTATCATATAGATAAAAGGGTAGCCCCCGAGTGCTCCTCGAGGGTCCTGATGTCTTAGTGCTTAATACAAAAGGTAGTGTGGCACATACTGAATCAACTGTAAAATCTTCGAAGGAGATTTGCGTTCCATGGGCGCTCCGACTCCTTGCCCGAATCGTCTCTCTTGCGTGCTCTGGGCTTCTGTGCATCGATGAGGTAGTAGGAGTCATTTCCCAATGCCTTGCTGATGATGAAGGGGCCTTCCCAAGGGGTTGATGAGGTAGTAGGAGTCGTTCGCTCGATCAGCCAGAGCACAAGGTCTCCCTCTTGGAAGGATTTTGGCTTGACCTTCCGACTGTGGTAGCGGCGTAGACTCTGCTGGTAGATGGTGGACCAGCTGAGTTCCAACAGTCGGCCCTCTTCCAGCAGATCGACACCGTCTTCTCATGCTTCCTTTGCCTCCGCTTCCGTGTACATGGTGACGGAGGTGAGTCAAACTCAATGTCAGTTGGGATGACAGCCTCGGCACCGTACACGAGGAAGAATGGAGTGAAGCCGGTTGATTTGGTCGGAGTGGTGCAGAGGCTCCAAAGGACGGTCGACATCTCGTCAATCCAGCAGCCGGCCGACCGCTCCAGAGGCTCGACTAGTCGGGGTTGATGACGGAGAGGATGAGGCCATTTGCTCGCTCGACTTGGCCATTTGACTGCGGATGGGCAACAGACGCTAAGTCCAGTCAGATGCCCTACGTCGCGTAGAAACGGGCCAAGGCTCCCTTGGCAAAATTCGTGTCGTTGTCGGTGATGATGCTGTGTGGTACACCGTACCGGGTGGTGACATCTGCAATGAAGGTCACAGCAGTCGGACCATTCAACTTCTTGATTGGCTTTGCTTCAATCCACTTGGTGAATTTGTCCATAGCGACTAGCAGATGAGTCATGCCGCCGCGTGCTGTCTTGAATGGTCCCACCATGTCCAACCCCCAGACGGCAAAAGGCCAAGCTAGGGGGATGGTCTTGAGTGCAGAGGCCGGGAGATGCTACTGGGAGCTGAACTTCTGACACCCTTTGCAATGCTTGACCAACTCCTTGGCATCTTCCAAAGCAGTCGGCCAGAAAAAACTATGGCGGAAGGCCTTGGCAACAAGGGATCTGGAGGCCGCGTGGTGGCCGCACTCGCCTTGGTGGCTATCTTTGAGGATTGCTTAGCCTTTCTCTGATTCTACACAGCGCTGGAAAACTCCAGTCACGCTGCGCCTGACAAGCTCTTTGTTTACTATCGTGTAGGCTCCTGCTCGGCGCTGCACTTGCCAGGCCGAGATCTCATCGGTCGGCAGCTCTCTGTTCACCAGAAACTTGAGGATGGCTTGCACCCATGATGGTGCTTGAATTTCTTCTACTGCCACTACGGCCACTTGTACGAGGGCGGTTGGGTTGGGAGGTGGCGGGTTGGAATCGATTACCGCTTGCTGCGTTGCTGAAGTCCCCGGGCTGACTGCTGCAGCCCCCGGGCCCATTGGTGAAGTCCCCTGGCCGGGTTGTGAAGTCCCCGGGCCGGGTGCGACTGTCGCAGCCCCTGCGCCGCCTGCTGAAGTACCTGAGCCGGCTTCTTCAGCCCCCGAGTCGTATCCGACTGCTTCGGGAGGAGCCGGCACAAAGATGGACTCAGATTCTGGAGAAGGCTTGATCGACGGCTTGCGGAGGCACTG
Source organism: Aegilops tauschii subsp. strangulata (assembly GCF_002575655.3). NCBI lineage: Eukaryota > Viridiplantae > Streptophyta > Magnoliopsida > Poales > Poaceae > Aegilops > Aegilops tauschii. Next base: position 18,394,543 of record NC_053039.3, read on the forward strand.
AAGGGAAACGCCGGCTGGTATTGCTTGACGGGTGGAGCCGATCCGTGCCAAGGCGCCTTCCTGCTCGTTGTCGTTTCATGGCACGTGAAGGAACTCACACACCCTTCAAAGTATCCGCTGAGTTGCTGGATGAGGAAACGGTAGCTCGCCATGTTTGCATCCTTGGCGTCCCAGTCACTAGACGACTGTTGGACCACCAAGTCGGAGTCGCCGTAGCATAGGATCCGGCGGATGCCGATCTCTTTGGCCAACTGGAGGCCGTGTATTAGTGCTTCATACTTGACTACATTGTTGGAGGCGGCGAAATGGATTTGCAATGTGTATCTGAGCTTGTCGCCTTTGGGGGAGGTCAGAACAATGCTGGCTCCCAAGCTGGTGCACATCTTCGAGCCATCAAAATGCATTCGCCAATGAGTGGAGTCCGGAGCTGGCGGCAGGTACTGGGTCTTGGCCCAGTCGACAAGGAAGTTGGCTAGTGCTTGGGACTTGATGGCGGTGCGCGGCTGGTAGAAGATGGTGTAGGGGGCCAACTCGATGGCCCATTTGGCCACCCGGCCAGATGCATCTCTGTTGCCAATGATCTCGGCAAGTGGGGTAGTGCAGACAATCGTGATTGGGTGCTCTTGAAAGTATGGCTTCAGCTTCTTGGCGGCAAAGTGCACGCCGTAACACATCTTCTGGTAGTGAGGGTAGTTCTGCTTCGAGGTTGACAGCACCTTGCTCAAATAGTACACAGGCCTCTGGACCGGCTATGGTCTGCCGTCTTCTGGGCGCTCTACCACAATAACTGTGCTGACCACCCGGCTGGTGGTGGCGATGTAGAGGTACATGGGCTCTTTAGCAGTCGGAGCCGCCAGGACAGGCGGCGTGGTCAACATCTTTTTCAACTAGAGAAAAGCTTCATCCGCCTTGTCATTCCACTCGAAATGAGTGGCCTTCTTCATGAGCTGGTACAGGGGAAGAGCCTTCTTGCCCAGCCGACCGATGAAGCGGCTGATGGATGCCAAACAGCCAGTGAACTTCTGGACGTCTCTCAGTGGGGTGGGCTTCTCCATCCTCTCGATGGCCTTGATCTTCACAGGGTTGCACTCGATGCCACGCTCTGAGACCAGGAAGCCAAGGAGCTAGCCGGCTGGTACTCCAAAGACGCATTTCTCTGGGTTGAGCTTGATCTGAAACCAGCGCAGATTTTCAAAGGTTTCCTTGAGATCTTCCAAGAGGGTACCGCGCTTCTCCGTATTCACCACAATATCGTCTACATAGACGTGGGCATTTCTGCCGAGCTGCTTGAGGAGACACTTCTGCATGCAACACTGGAATGTGGCACCGGCATTTCTCAAGCCAAATGTCATGGTCAGGTAGCAGAAGGCTCCGAATGGTGTGATGAAGGCGGTCTTCAGGCGGTCTGCCGGGTTCAACTTGATCTGGTGGTAACCTGAGTAGGCATCCAAGAAACTCAATAGCTCGCATCCGGCTGTAGAGTCTATCACTTGGTCGATCCATGGCAAGGCAAACGGATCCTTGGGGCAGGCTTTGTTGAGACTGGTGTAATCAATGCACATGCGCCACTTGTTGTTCTTCTTCAGTAGAAGGACTGGGGTGGCAAGCCATTATGGGAAGAAAACTTCCATGATAAAGCGGCTGCCAACAGGCGGGCGATCTCTTCTCCAATAATTCTTCTCTTCTCCTCCAACAGTCGGCGGAGGGGCTGTCTGACTGGTTTAGCGTCTGCTCTGACATGTAGCTTGTGCTCGGCGCAATCCGCCGGAACACCCGGCATGTCTTTGGGAGACCATGCAAAGATGTCCCGATTCTCACAGAGGAAATTGACGAGCTCGCTTTCCTATTTGCTGTCAAGGTTGGCACCTATGACAGCGTGCCTCTCCGGGTGCTCAGGGTCCAAGGGGATATTCTTTGTTTCTTTGGCCAGCTTGAAGGAGCCCTCAGTCTCTGACTCTTTGGATTCTGGTGACAGGCCCGGCTGCTTGCCGGCCATGGCCACCACCCGTTCTAGGAGCTTCTTCTCGGCAGCAATCACGAGGGACTCTGTAACGCCCACGATGCGGCTATATCTCCCACGTGTCGAGGCACGACTTAGAGGCATAACCGCATAGTGGTTTCGTCGCAAGAAGGGTCATCTTCACACAATCCCATGTAATGAACAAGAATGGGATAAAGAGTTGGCTTACAATCGCCACTTCACACAATACATAAATATAATCCATACATCATCCAAAATACACACATAGACCGACTACGGTCAAGATCCAAATGAAAATAAGATAACCCCAAATGCTAGATCCCCGATCATCCCAACTGGGCTCCACTACTGATCATCTGGAAAAGACACATAGTAACGACCACGTTCCTCATCGAACTCCCACTTGAGATCGATCCCATCATCTGCACTGGCATCGTCGGCACCTGCAACTGTTTTGGTAGAATCTGTGAGTCACGAGGACTCAGCAATCTCACACCCGCGAGATCAAGACTATTTAAGCTTATCGGAAAGGATGGTGTAATGAGGTGGAGCTGCAGCAGACACTAAGCATATATGGTGGCTAACATACGCAAAAGAGAGCGAGAAGAGAAGCAACGGAACGGTCGTCATCTAGAAATGACCAAGAAGTGATCCTGAACTCCTACTTATGTCATTCATAACTCAAACCGTGTTCACTTCCTGGACTCCGCCGAGAAGAGACCATCACGGCTACACACACAGTTGATGTATTTTAATTGGGTCAAGTGACAAGTTCTCTACAACCGGACATTAACAAATTCCCATCTGCCTCATAACCGCGGGCACGGCTTTCGAAAGATAAATACCCTGCAGGGGTGTCCCAACTTAGCCCATCATAAGCTCTCACGGTCAACGAAGGATAAACCTTCTCCCGGAAAGACCCGATCAGTCTCGGAATCCCGGTTTACAAGACATTTTGACAATGGTAAAACAAGACCAGCAAAGCCACCCGAATGTGTCGACAAATCCCGATAGGAGCTGCACATATCTCGTTCTCAGGGCACACCGGATGGGCAAGACGTCGGGTTGGCATAGACCCTGGTTGCCCAGGGGGCGCCGTACATCGCCCAGTTTGGGCTAGCACTCGAAGGAGCACTGGTCCGGGGGTTAAAATAAAGATGACCCTCGGGCTCGCGAAAACCCGGGGGAAAAGGCTTAGGTGGCAAATGGTAAAACCAAAGTTGGGCCTTGCTGGAGGAGTTTTATTCAAGGCGAAATGTCAAGGGGGTCCCATAAATCACCCAACCGCGTAAGGAACGCAAACTCAAGGAACATAATACCGGTATGACAGAAACTAGGGCGGCAAGAGTGGAACAAAACACCAGGCATAAGGCCGAGCCTTCCACCCTTTACCAAATATATATAGATGCATTAATTAAATAAGAGATATTGTGATATCCCAACATATCCATGTTCCAACATGGAACCAACTTCAACTTCACCTGCAACTAGCAACGCTATAAGAAGGGCTGAGCAAAAGCCGCAACTTAGCCAAACAACGGTTTGCTAGGAAAGGATGGTTAGGGGCTGACATGGCAATATGGGAGACATGATATAGCAAGTGGTAGGTAGCGCAGCATGGCAATAGAACGAACAACTAGCAAAGCAAAGATAGAAGTGATTTCGAGGGGTGGTCATCTTGCCTGCAAGGTTCTGAGAGTTGTCGAAAGCTTGATCCTCGTAAGCGTACTCAACAGGTTCCTCGTTCACGAACTCGTCTCCCGGCTCTACCCAAGACAAGATCACGAGCAAAGGAACCACAATCAATCACGGGAAATGCACAAACAACATGATGCAAAACATGAATGATATGCAAGATATGATATGCGATGCATATGCGTGCTCCGGAAGAAAAATGATGAACAAGGCAGTAACTTGGCAAACCAAGCATGCCACTGGAAAGATGAGATGATTTCGGTTGATATCGATATAAAGATCACCGGAAACGGATGCACGGTTTGCAAATGGCCAGCAAAACAAGAATGACACGAATCTGCGATTAACAGCATGATAGCACTTAAAATGCAACAAGTAACAATGCTACAGCACTCCAACATAGCAACAAAGCATATGGCAGTAATCTACAGGAGATACTTGACAAAAGATGAACACTGAGCTATGGCTAGATCACAACATAACAGGCTCAAACAAGCATGGCAAAAGTGCAAAAGATAACAGGTTCACAGACTTTGTGAAATTACTGGACATGTGTGAAACAGCATCAGGTAGCAATGTTCAGAGCACGAAATCAACATGCTACAGGAACTTAACATAGGAAAACAAGGCATGGCAGTATTCTACTAAATTTATATGACAAAAGTCCTTTACTGACCATAAGCAAAAAGGACCAGAAGATATGATGGCAACCATGGAAACATAGCAAGTTTCGTTAACAGGTTTCAGACTTTGCAGAAAACAGAGCATGGCAGAAACATTAATATGAAGGCATCTTGGTGAGCTTGATGAACTCACCACAAAGCAATTCATGACAAAAAAAGCATACCTACAGCAAGATGGCATGTTTATGAATCTATCCATGGCAAGAGCAAGTACATATCATGAATGGATCAACTACAACAAGCTTGGCAAAATTGAATAACACGTAAACAATCTGCCAGAAATATTTTATAGCAAAAGTAGAGCAAGATTGATTCATGCTATGGCACTCCATAATTGCAAACAAGGGCAGGAATGGATCAATTACAACAATATCTACAAGACATCCTTATTGAACATCTCCAAAATGTGCATGGATCTCTCTGTAGCATCAAGTTTACATGGCAACAAAATAACAGCAGACAAAGACAGAAATCACAGTCCCTGAAATCAGAAACATTACAGGGCCTAGTTTGCATGCTTGTGCTAGTCACCACAGAGATCACAAAAATACATGGCATACACCCTTGGACAGATGGCATGGCATACAACAAAACACATGTAGAGCTCATTCCCATAAGATGCACAGATTAAATGATACAAAAATAACAAATCTCCAAGTTCTGCTAAGAACCAGCAGATAACAGCAAGTAGCACTCTTGCACCAGAGATTTGGGCATCAACATGGACTCAAATGAACATGGTGCAATAGAACACAATGTAGAGCATCACGAGGCGAACAATTCTATATATTACACGCGCGAAACGGAGCTACATGCAGAGAGTTACGATGCTATGAACAAGGGCACATGCTGTAAAATATCATGACTTGGAGAAATTTCGGGATCGGGAAAAGTCAACCGTAGGGTAGTCTTCCAGATCTGATCGGGATGGGGCTCGAGGGAGCTCGCCGGTGGCGAGGGAGGACGCCGGAGGAGAGGGACGGCGAGGGGAGGACGACGGCGTGCGGCGCGCGGCGCCAGAGGAACCGGGCACGGGGCGGTGGCGCTTGGCCCCGGCGGTTGGAGGCGGCGCCGGCGGGGTCCAACGCGGAGGCGCGGGGAGGCGATGGCGTCGGCGGTCGGCGGCGGGGACGGGACCCGGTGGCGGGGACGGCAGGGCGGCGCGGGGCCCGGTCGCGCGCGGGCGGGCCGGCCTCGGGCCCGGCGGGCCTGCGGCGCGGGGCGGCGAAGTGGGGCGCCCGGTGGTGACGTGGTGCGCCCCCACTGGCTGCGGGCGGCGGCGGGTTTTTGTCCGGCCGGGCCGGACGTGTCCGGCGACGGAGAGGGAGCGGGGCTAGGGTTGGACTGCGAACGTATTTCGGGAGGGATGCAAATATATAGGTAGAGGGAGCTAGGAGAGTCCAAATGAGGTGCGGTTTTCGCCCACACGATCGTGATCGATCGACCTAGAGCATGGAAGAGAGTTTGGTGGGTTTTGGGCTGGTTTTGAGGGGGGTTTTTGCTGGAACACACAAATGGACTTTGCGGTTGCCCGGTTAACCGTTGGAGTACCAAACGACCTCCAAATGAAACGAAACTTGACCGGTGGTCTACCGGTGGTATACCAAGGCCACTTGACAAGCCTCGGTCCATTCCGAGAACGTTTGACACCCGACCATGAAAAGAAAACAAGAGGGGTGCGCCGGAGGAGATGGGAGCGCCGGATTGCAAAACGGACAACGGGGAAAATGCTCGGATGCATGAGACGAACACGTATGCAAATGCAATGCACATGATGACATGATATGATATGCATGACATGAAAAAAATGCAAAACGAAAGAGAAAACCCGACCACGAAGGGAATATCATAATACATAGCCAAAAATGGCAAGAGTTGGAGTTACAAATATGGAAAGTTACATCCGGGGTGTTACAACACTCCACCACTACGAGAGGATCTCGCCCCGAGATCTAGGACTAAAAGAACTCCGGATATTCGGAACGGAGATGGTCCTCGCGTTCCCAGGTGGCTTCCCGGTCGGAATGGTGCGACCACTTCACTTTCAGGAATTTGATTGACTTGTTGCGAGTCTTGCGCTCAGTTTCTTCAAGAATAGCAACGGGGTGCTCATGATAAGACAAATCTTCTTGGAGGTCAATCTCTTCGAAGTTGATAGTGCGCTCAGGCGTCTTGAAGCACTTGCGGAGCTGTGACACGTGGAACACATCATGCACGTTCACGAAGTTGGAAGGAAGCTCAAGTTGATAGGCGAGGTCGCCTCTTTTGCCAATGATCTTGAAAGGACCCACGTATCTAGGGGAAAGCTTCCCTTTGATACCGAAGCGACGAGTGCCTTTCATTGGAGAGACGCGGAGGTAGACATGGTCTCCAATCTCGAAAGCCACATCACGGTGCTTACTATCATAGTAACTCTTCTGGCGCGATTGCGCGGCTTTGAGATTATCACGGATGACTTTACACATTTCTTCAGCTTCAGTGATTAAGTCATTGCCAAGAACTTGGCGTTCACCAGTCTCTGACAAATTGGGAGGAGTACGGCACTTTCTGCCGTAGAGAATCTCGAATGGGGCCTTGCCCGAACTTGCTTGGAAGCTGTTGTTGTAGGAGAATTCAGCATATGGAAGACAATCTTCCCATTTCATGCCAAAGGAAAAGACACAAGCCCTGAGCATATCTTCAAGAATTTGATTGACTCGCTCGACTTGGCCACTAGTTTGAGGATGGAAAGCTGTGCTGAAGCGAATGTTTGTGCCCATGGCCTTCGGGAAGGAGTCCCAGAATTTAGAGGTGAAGATGCTTCCACGATCTGAAGAAATCAATTGTGGAATGCCGTGCAAGGAGACAATTCTGGAGGTGTATAGCTCTGCCAACTGAGCTGCTGTGATGGATTCTTTGATTGGAAGGAAATGAGCCACTTTAGAAAGCTTGTCGATGACAACGAAGATAGCATCATTTCCACGCTTGGACTTGGGAAATCCAGTCACGAAGTCCATTTCGATATGATCAAACTTCCATTCTGGGATAGCAAGAGGTTGGAGGAGACCAGCTGGTCGTTGGTGTTCTGCTTTCACTCTTCGACAGACATCACACTCATTCCCGAATTGAGCAATTTCTTGTTTCATTCGAGTCCACCAATACGACTGCTTGAGGTCATGATACATCTTCGTACTTCCAGGATGAATGGAAAGAAGAGAATTGTGTGCCTCGTTCATAATGACTTTCCTTAGATCACCTTTAGGAACCACAATCCGGTCCTCAAAGAATAAAGTGTCTCTGTCATCAATGCGATAGGACTTGTATTTGGAAAGACCCTTGTCGATACCACGTTTCACCTTCTTCACCATGGCATCAAGAAGTTGTGCCTCACGAATTTGATCTTCCAAAGTAGGAGAGACTATGAGGTTGGCAAGAAAGCCTTGAGGAACAACTTGGAGATTCAGCTTGTGGAAAGCTTCACAAAGATCCGGTTGGAAAGGCTTGAGAATTAAGCTGTTGCAATAAGCCTTCCTGCTTAAAGCATCTGCAATGACATTTGCCTTGCCTGGAGTATATTTGATACTCGGATTGTACTCTTGAATCATTTCGACCCATCGAGTCTGCCTGAGGTTGAGGTTGGGCTGAGTGAAGATGTACTTGAGACTCTTGTGATCGGTGAAAATGTCCACTTGTCTTCCCAACAAGAGATGTCTCCATGTTATTAATGCATGGACAACTGCCGCCAACTCAAGATCGTGAGTGGGGTAGTTCTTCTCATTGGGCTTCAACTGACGAGAGGTATAGGCCACAACTTTCTTCTCTTGCATTAACACAGCACCGAGACCTTGGAGAGAAGCATCACAGAAAACTTCAAATGGCTTGGATTCATCAGGAGGAGTCAAGACAGGAGCTGTGACTAGTTTCTCTTTGAGAGTGTTGAAAGCAACGTCACACTCAGGAGACCAGACATACTTCACATGCTTCTGGAGGAGGTTGGAAAGAGGCTTTGCAATCTTAGAGAAATTCTCAACGAATCTTCGGAAGTAGCTTGCAAGACCAAGAAAACTGCGGAGCTGCTTGACATTCTGAGGAGGTTCCCAATTCACAATTGCGGACACCTTCTCGGGGTTAACAGCGATGCCCTTGGCAGAGATGATGTGACCAAGGAAAAGAACTTCATCAAGCCAAAACTCACATTTTGAAAACTTAGCATAGAATTGATACTCTCTGAGCTTGTTGAGCACCAATCGCAAATGTTTGGCATGGTCTTTCTTATTCTTGGAGAAGACCAAGATATCATCGAGATACACCAGAACGAATTCATTGGTATAGGGGTTGAAGATGAAATTCATCGTCCGAGAGAATACTGGAGGAGCATTGACAAGGCCGAAAGACACGACAGTATATTCATAAGAACCAAAGCTTGTTCTAAATGCTGTCTTGGGAATATCTTCTTCACGAATGCGAATCTGATGATAACCCATACGAAGGTCAAGCTTGGAGAATACTTTAGCACATTTGAGTTGCTCGAATAGCTCATTGATGTTGGGAAGTGGATACTTGTTCTTGATTGTCTTCTTGTTCAATGGACGGTAGTCGACACAAAGTCGGTCCGTGCCATCCTTCTTCTTTACAAAAAGAACACCACAACCCCATGGAGATGAACTCGGTCTGATCAAACCCAGACGCTCTTGTTCATCGAGTTGTTTCTTCAATTCCTTCACCTCATTGGGTCCAAGCTTGTATGGACGCTTGCAAACGGGTTCAGTGCCTGGCTCAAGATCGATAACGAACTCAACTGGCCGGTGAGGAGGCATACCCGGAAGCTCTTCTGGAAAGACATCTTGGTACTCACAAACGACTGGAATATGAGAGATGGCATTCAATTCGCCCTTCTCATTGAGAGAAAAGAACCGCATGGTTTCGTCACGAGCGGCATAAATAATCACATCCTCAGAAGAGTGTGTCAATTGAATTTCCCTGGCAGCACAATCAAGTTGAGCCTTGTGCTTAGAAAGCCAGTCCATCCCGAGAATTAGATCAATATCAGAGTCACCAAGAACCATTGGAGAAGACAGAAATTTATAATTGCCCATCTTGATAGAAACATCGGGAGCCATCATTTTGGTATTCATGAATAATCCCGGAGAGGAAACCGCTATCGGCTTAGGCAAATCAACAGTATGCAAATTGTTCATGGATGCAAAAGGTCTTGATATGAAAGAAATAGATGCACCAGTATCAAACAAGACTTTTGCAGGAATATCATTAATAGGAAAATTACCCATTATCACATCAGTAGATTCCTCCGCTTGAGCTGCATTCATCATGTTCACCTTTGCAGACTTTGGATTATGCTTGACCACTGCATTGCTGGAAGATCTGACAGGAGGAGGAGGCGGAAGGCGCCTTTGGTTGAAGCATTTGTTAGCATAGTGACCTTTTTGCTGACACTTGTTGCAAGTCACCTCTGAGAGTGGACGGTGATAAGGAGCATTGGACTTTGGAGCTTGATTCTGAGACTTGTTCTGATAGCCAGAGTTGGAAAAGTTGGAAGAACCATGGCCACCTTTGTTCTTCTGTTGGTAAGGCTGACGAAACGGAGGAGGAGGAGGTAACCAGAACTTCTGTTGCTTAGCAGCCACAAGTGAGGAAGAAGAAGACTGAACTGCGTCCCTGACTCTCTTCTTAGAAGCCTCACACTTGAGTTGAGCAGCCTCTTGCTTCAGTGCCATATTATAGCATTGATCAAACTGAGTAGGCTCAACAAGAACGAGAGCTAACTGCAGATCCTCTCTAAGGCCACCTCTGAAGTGATAGATCATGCTCTTTCATCAGGAACGTCTTGTTTAGCGAAGCGAGCAAGTTTCTGAAACTGGATGTTGTATTGATACACAGACATGTTGCCTTGCTTGAGATTGCGGAACTCCTCACGCTTGCTCTCAACAACACTTTGTGGAATGTGGTGAGCTTTGAAGTCCCGACAGAAGTCAGTCCAAGTGATCACACGACCTCCTCTGGAATCTTTGTATTGCTGAAACCAATCAGCAGTTTGGTCCTTGAGCTGGAAAGAAGCGAACTTGACATAGTCCTCAGGCCTGACATTGCTACATTCAAAATGCTTGTTGATGTCCACGAGCCAATCATCGGCATCCATGGCCTCGGCACAGTAGCTGAAAGACTTGGGCTGATTTGTGAGAAACTGGTTGAGTGTAGCAAAGTGAGGCTAATTGTTGCCTTGACCTTGATTCCCTTGATTGCCTTGCCCTTGGGTGCGTTCTTGCAAGAGTTGCAGAATCATCTGAGCATTGGCGTTGGTGGCTGCCATGATAGCTTTCCATGCCTCCGGAGGCGGAGGTGGTGGCGGAGGGTTCGCTTGACTCCCTTCATTGCGATCCGGATTCTGACGCGTTGGCGGAGCCATCCTGAAGAGGGTGACATCCGTTAGCATCTTGATAGACAAATAGATAAGTAGAATCAACGGATAGAAATTGCAACATATAGTCTTCACAATAAACATTCGAACGAAGATGAACGAATGAATTCCATAGTAAATCATCACACTTCCATAAGTTGAGAAGCCACTTGGAAAAGATATGGAATCAACATATGCCTTCGAAGCAACTCGAATACCACAATACAAAACAAAACAAAGTATTGGCTTGCAGAATAAGCTGGAACAAACATATGATAGATATTTCGTCAGAAGTTTTTGTGGTGGGGCCCACACGGGCTCGATCGTACAACACCATCATGTACAAGCCTGTGCACATGACATACGAAGCGTCCCCGAGTCGGCATAGCCAAGGACTCTTTAAGACACTACGAGACCACTGTAAAACCAACCGTGTACAGGCGGACCACTATACGTCGAACCCCAATCTCATATCATGCGTCTGTCGGAAAGATATCCTAAGAGCTACTTGAATTCCCACTTATAAACTCCCGAAACTTTCTGGTTATGCAATCAGGTGTTGGGGATACAGGGGACACAAAATATATCACCCAAACTAACAATACCTAGATCCAGCTGTATCCATCCGTCAACACATAACCAAGAAATCTTCGGAAATCGTTTACCTCAACCTTCAAAAAGCATCCGTTATACGAGTTATGGCAATACTCCCGAACTCCCGCCCCAGTACTGGGTGGCGTCGAGGTGATCTCACCAACAACTGCATAAAAGAGATTTCGATGTCGGCGAAACTCAGGTATTCCAGAACTGCAACGATAAAATTGTGACGACAACACCTCGGAGCTCAACTCCCCAGGACACTGCCACAACCCCTAAATGTCAGGAGGCACCAAGAACAATGTTCTCGTCACAAAACCATCGGAACGATTCCAAGATACCCGCGTGATCCTAAATTTTTTTTAGTGAAATTTGAGGAGAGAAGAGTCAAACTTCTACGTCAGGAGACCTCACCAGAGCGATGAACGGACTGAGGAGTAAAAAGAATCCTACTCTCCGATATATATAATCCTAAGACTCAAAGAATTTTTGTACTAGACTCAACAACGCCAGCGATTCGATCAAGCAGGGGGCTCCTAAGTCAGGGATGGCTCTGATTACCAACTTGTAACGCCCACGATGCGGCTATATCTCCCACGTGTCGAGGCACGACTTAGAGGCATAACCGCACAGTGGTTTTGTCGCAAGAAGGGTCATCTTCACACAATCCCAGTAATGAACAAGAATGGGATAAAGAGTTGGCGTACAATCGCCACTTCACACAATACATAAATATAATCCATACATCATCCAAAATACACACATAGACCGACTACGGTCAAGATCCAAATGAAAATAAGATAACACCGAATGCTAGATCCCCGATCGTCGCAACTGGGCTCCACTACTGATCATCAGGAAAAGACACATAGTAACGACCACGTTCCTCATCGAACTCCCACTTGAGATCGATCCCATCATCTGCACTGGCATCGTCGGCACCTGCAACTGTTTTGGTAGAATCTGTGAGTCACGAGGACTCAGCAATCTCACACCCGCGAGATCAAGACTATTTAAGCTTATAGGAAAGGATGGTGTAATGAGGTGGAGCTGCAGCAGACACTAAGCATATATGGTGGCTAACATACGCAAAAGAGAGCGAGAAGAGAAGCAACGGAACGGTCGTCATCTAGAAATGACCAAGAAGTGATCCTGAACTCCTACTTACGTCATTCATAACTCAAACCGTGTTCACTTCCCGGACTCCGCCGAGAAGAGACCATCACGGCTACACACACAGTTGATGTATTTTAATTGGGTCAAGTGACAAGTTCTCTACAACCGGACATTAACAAATTCCCATCTGCCTCATAACCGCGGGCACGGCTTTCGAAAGATAAATACCCTGCAGGGGTGTCCCAACTTAGCCCATCATAAGCTCTCACGGTCAACGAAGGATAAACCTTCTCCCGGAAAGACCCGATCAGTCTCGGAATCCCGGTTTACAAGACATTTCGACAATGGTAAAACAAGACCAGCAAAGCCACCCGAATGTGCCGACAAATCCCGATAGGAGCTGCTCATATCTCGTTCTCAGGGCACACCGGATGGGCAAGACGTCGGGTTGGCATAGACCCTGGTTGCCCAGGGGGCGCCGGACATCGCCCAGTTTGGGCCAGCACTCGAAGGAGCACTGGTCCGGGGGTTAAAATAAAGATGACCCTCGGGCTCGCGAAAACCCGGGGGAAAAGGCTTAGGTGGCAAATGGTAAAACCAAAGTTGGGCCTTGCTGGAGGTTTTTTATTCAAGGCGAACTGTCAAGGGGGTCCCATAAATCACCCAACCGCGTAAGGAACGCAAACTCAAGGAACATAATACCGGTATGACAGAAACTAGGGCGGCAAGAGTGGAACAAAACACCAGGCATAAGGCCGAGCCTTCCACCCTTTACCAAATATATAGATGCATTAATTAAATAAGAGATATTGTGATATCCCAACATATCCATGTTCCAACATGGAACCAACTTCAACTTCACCTGCAACTAGCAACGCTATAAGAAGGGCTGAGCAAAAGCGGCAACTTAGCCAAACAACGGTTTGCTAGGAAAGGATGGTTAGGGGCTGACATGGCAATATGGGAGACATGATATAGCAAGTGGTAGGTAGCGCAGCATGGCAATAGAACGAACAACTAGCAAAGCAAAGATAGAAGTGATTTCTAGGGGTGGTCATCTTGCCTGCAAGGTTCTCAGAGTTGTCGAAAGCTTGATCCTCGTAAGCGTACTCAACAGGTTCCTCGTTCACGAACTCGTCTCCCGGCTCTACCCAAGACAAGATCACGAGCAAAGGAACCACAATCAATCACGGTGTCGTGGAATTGTCACGGCTGATGTCCTCAAGCTAGGACTTAGTCGTGGAGCCATCGCCGCTAGGAAGCTTGAAGGGGTTAATGGGACAAGGAACACGAGGGTTTATACTGGTTCGGCCCCTTACGGTGAAGGTAAAAGCCTACATCCAGTTGAGGTGGTATTGATTAGGGTTTCGATGACCAGGGAGCTTGACTGCTATGCCTGGCTCTCGATGAGATCTTTCTTGTCCCTAAACCGCTGCCGGGTCGTCCCTTTATATAGGGAGGCCGACGCCCAGCAGCTTTCAGAGTCCCGGCCGGCTCATAAGAGTGTCCGGCTCGGACTCTCAACTATTCTTGCCTTACACTACAAGTTCTACCATAATAATGATTGTAACTACGGGTCTGAAGCCATATCCGGGTCTTAAGCCCATCTTTGGCCCACCATCTTCAAGCTTGGCACCGGCCTTCTGGCGATGACCATTAAGAGTAACCCGGTCCCTCCTGGCGGGTGACTCTAAGGTCTATATCCTCAACATTAGGCCCCAGATTGATTTGCGCCGGCTCATGTCAATCTTCAATCCTTTCGACAGAAAATCTCCGGCTTACAATCATGTGAAGGCCATAACCCGGCGTGACGTCATCCTCCGGACTCCGGGTAATCCGCCGTGACATCATCTTCCATTAAGTCCGTTTTTTACTCCACCAGATCCGCAACGGATCTTATCTTTACTGCCATCCCGAAAATCGAGGCGTTTCATGGGGAGATAACCACGCCACGGTCTCCTCGTTTCTCGCGCCCACTTATGAGCTCGCCCTTATAAATAGCCCGGCCCGACGGGCCTTCAGCCACTCTTCTTCCTACTCGCGCCACTGTTCCTCCGCTCGAGCTCGAACTCCGCCGCCGCCGCCGCGCCCCCGGTCTTCGTCAACCTTGGCCGCTGCATCACGCTGACTCAGTCCAGACAAACGGCGGCAACCTCCGCATCTCTTCAGCACCGGTGAGTCCTCGTTACTCCATAGGGCAGATCCGCACTAGGGCTCCGTAGTTCTTCCTCTGTTCTTCATAGTTCATCACGGGCCATCGGTAGATTTGGTTTTTACTGCCCTTCTTGATCTTAGACCTGTATAGACCTGCCGTGGTAGCTGTTTGGCACTCATTTCAAATGCAAGCAGATCTCTTTTGACTGCCTAAAGGCCCCGTTCAAGCCCAAGAACTTCCCTCGCGTCTGTTTTTAGGTCTAGAAATTTTCTTTTTCTGCCGACCACTTGATCCAAATTATTTACCGCAATGTGTGAAACTTGTTTTCACCACACTTAGTAAAAAAACTGCACTCGTTGAGCCATGGCGGCTTACGTTTCCGGTTTAAAGAAACCACACGCCGTAGAACCTTCCGACTCAAAGGAGACCACGCGCCATAGAATTTTCCGGCTCATCTGTGATAAGGCCGTAGACAATCGAATTATTCTCAACACCTTGGGCGGCTTAAATAACCTGATGCACCTAGATATATGTCATTAGTCCCCTCCATAAGTCGCCACTTTAACATTGAACTGTAAATTTCCTCCGGCTTATAATTAAACTGGCCATTTCCTTTTATCATAGGCTGCCGACTTTCACCATGCCTCCCAAAGCTCCTAAAGCCTCCATCACTTGCAATTGGATGAGGTCCAATGTCACCAACGAGACGTTAGCAGATTTTGTCAAATCAGGCTACCTTCCCAAGAAGGATGTCATGTCCTACCGTGCCCTGACCCGTCAGAGGAGAGACCACAGCCAAAGGACGGGGAGGTGGTCATTTTTGCGGATCACATGAGCCGGGGCTTCGCACCGCCCGACTCAAAGTTTTTTAGAGACGTGCTGAACTTCTTTGACCTGCGGCCACAAGATATAGGACCCAACTCGGTGTCCAACATCTGCAACTTCCAAGTGTTCTGCGAGGTCTACCTTGGAGAGGAGCCCAGCCTGCTGCTCTTCAGAGAGCTCTTCTACCTGAACCGTCAGAATGAGTGCGCCAATGGGCCAAGTTTGGAGCTAGGCGGCATCTCCATTCATAGACGGAGAGACTGTCTTCTCCCTTACGCCGAGCCGCCGAGTCCCCCAAAGGACTGGAACCTGACGTGGTTTTATTGCCAAGACACGTCGCCGGCTGACGAGAGCCCGCTGCCCGGCTTTCGCCCTTCACGTCTGGAGCCGACTCACCCTCTGTCTGACAAGTTAACTCAGGCAGAGCGCCAACCTCTGCTCCCCACCATCAACAAGATCAAGGCTCTCCTGGGCAATGGTCTCAATGGAATTGATCTGGTCCGGGTCTGGATCTCATGGCGGGTGATCCCATTGAGCTGCCGCCCCGGCTTAATGTGCGAATACACGGGCCGAAAGGATGACCCCCAGAGACACAGCCGCAACGATCTCCCTGAAGATGTTGCTGAGGATATGACCAAGGCTCTTTTGAACGAGAGCCTGGCAGACTGCGGGAGGACCGGGTTAGCCCCCTTCTGCAAGACCAACCCAGCCCCAGCGGTAAGCCGCTGATCTGAACATTTTATCTTCTTCTGTAGATAACCGTCATCCGAATCTTTAAGAAGTCATCCTTGTACTTTTCAGGCTGATGACAAGTTCTAGAAGGTCAAATATGACCATGAGGCGGCCAAGAAGGCCAGAAAAGCGAAGAAAGCCGCCAAGAAAGCCGCTCCCCGTAAGAAGGGAAGTAGGCCTACTGCTTCAGAGCTGATGCAATTAAGCGACAGCTCCGAGTCAGAGGTAACCCCTGAACCTGTAAGCTCTGGCTATATCTGCTATTTATTTCTGTCCACCTTATCAATACTATTCCTCAACAGGATGACACCAGCGCAAGTAACCCGGTGGTTGAAGAGGTAATGTCACTTTCCTCCGACTCGGAGCCCTTGCCAAGGCTGAAAGTCCGAAGGGTAACCCGGAAAGTAAGCTTTTCACATCCTTTAGCTTATCAAGATCCTCAATTTATTTTGAAGCGACAGGTTCATGAGAGCCGGCGTCACACCCGGACCAACAAGGACGCTGACCTCTCCTCCGGGTTACCTGACGCATCGAGGAAGCGCCGAACTGAGGTTATCTCCAACTTGTACCCTTTTCATCCTTTGGCGGGTGTTATACGTCAGCCGCTCAATTCTTCTGACTCAAATTATCAGGAGACTTCCCCCTCTTCGGGCGACTCTATGCAGTCGAACCTGCCGACTTTCAAGACTGTGCCTGGGTAATAATGGCATCTTATGTTGTACTTTGTCTTTACTTACACTTTTGTGCTTAACCTTTCTGTCTTTTCAGTGCCCAAGCAAAACTCAGCAAAAGGGCGAAGAAGAACAAGCCGGCCGATGAGCCGGACCTGCCTGAGCCGGAGGTAGCCGCACAAGAACCGCCAGCTGCCTCTGCTCCTGAGGCTGCTGCTCCAACCAACAAGCCCATAGCAGAAGCTTCTGTTAACCCGGAGGCCTCCAGCTCGGCTCAACCAGCAGATGACCCGGATGTGGTAATCACCCGGACGGAATTTGTTGAGCCGGGGAGACCTACTGCACTGGTCAAGTGTTCTGCCAAGGGGGAGCTGCTTCAGCCCCGCCGGGTTAGTCTGGACCTCACCAACTACACCAACCTGAGCATTGGAGAGCTCGTCTCCGGCTACGTCAGCCAAGTGCACAAGAGCCGGGATGCTGAGATTGCCATGGTGAACCAGATTCAGCAGAAGTCTGAGGTATTATTCTTTTGTCTTCTTACTTACTGCATATTTACCTTTACCATGCTCTAGCCCCCAAGTCTACGAATTATGATAGAATATGCTGTAGACTTAAGTTCCGGCTTACTCAATTGAACCGGCAATTTGTAGATAGAAACGTTCAATATGCATTAGCCCCCAAGTGCCAAGTACCTTTGCTTGGAAAGTGCTTGGGACTTTTAAGATTGTATAGTAACTGTTCATCTTATGACCCGGAAATTATGCAGGCTGCTGGTAAGAAATTTGAAGCTGACATCTCTGATCTCAAGACCCGTCTGAAGACGCAAGAGACGGAGACCCGGAAAGCAAACGCCAAATTTGTGTCCAGCATTGCTGCGCAAGAAAAGTTGAAGACAGACTTTGATGCTGAACGGAGAGCCTGGGCCGAAGAGAAGGGCACTCTGGTGAACCGGGCCGAACAGGCGGAGAAGGCTCTCTCAGAGAAGACCGCCAAACTCTCCGGCTTAAAGCGCCAAGTGTCCCAGATGGTTGCCGCAATCTTTGGTAAGTCATTTCACCGGCTTTCATCAAGTTTAGAATCTTTATATCTCATAACTCATCCTTGTCAGCGGCTTATCTTATTCTGTTAAACAGGTCCCAGAAGCGCCAACCTCAATCAGAGTGTGGTAACCAAGCTGAAGGTCGTGTACACCCTGGTGGAGCAACTCTACACCGGGTCACAGCGCGCCTTGGCTGTGGTGGCCCTATCCAACGAGGTGCCGACTCACCTGGCGGAAGTGCTGCGCCAGCTCGCCGTTCTGCCTCAACGTATCCAAGAGCTGCGACGGGCCTCTGCAAGAGCCGGAGCTATTGCCGCGCTGAGCCGGGCCAAAGCTTTCCTTCCAGAGTTAGACCCGGCGGACATCGCCCTCGGCTATCCAAGTTTGAAGGAAGACGGCACAGCCTTCGACCAAAGGGACTTTGCCGCCTGCGTGAAGATCGTGCGCCCGGTGGCCACAAATCTGACCAAGTACCAGCCAGGTTACAATGCGGAAAATCAGAGGATCCCGACCCCGCGCTATGAAGCCCTCATCTTAATCCCGCCGGCTCGTCAGCACACCTTCGCCCCGGAGATTAACCCGGCCTGGTTAATTGACGAGGAAGCTCAATTCGAAGCTCTGAGCGGCATCGACTAGAAGTCATCAACTTTCCAGGTCTTGGGAACAGCCGGGGGAGAAGAGAGGGATGAGCCGGAGACGTCAACCCAGCAAGCCTCTTAACTCCGCAGGCGGCTTATAAAACAATGCTCCACCCTTTTGGACTCGATGAGTCTTGTAATAGAGTAGGATCAATACTTTAAATTTGCCGTGCAATCGTGCACGCGTTGAATGCTGAAGTCCATTGAAGTTGTCTCCTCTATATTTCTCCGGGTCATAATCGATTATTCATTTTCCTTAAGCTCAAAATAATTGCCCTTAACTATCCTGCATAAAAGGACAAATCACAAGTCTCTAGGCGGCTTACCGCACTGAGAAGCATAGTTTTAAACATATAACCCGGAATATGAATCAAAAAGGACTGGTCCTCAGTTATGTCCTTGATATAACCGTAACAACACACTTACCAGCCTGCAAGCACACTTCCGGCTTAGATAACCCTGGCAATAAGATTGGTACCTGAATTCCGGTTTACCAATCTTAATGACGCCAGTTGTATTCGATTAACCCTGTAAAGCAAAGCTAAACCGGCAAAGTGAAACACGGCTGTACACACTTTGAAATAATCAGACGAAACTTGCTATAAATCAGAAAAACTTAGGGGCTTCCAGTTCGAATACGACCAGAGACCCGTCCCAAAGGGGTTATGCTAGGATTCGAATACGATCATATAGCCCCCAGTGGGTGTGGCGATGCCAATCGAAAGGGTATCGACAGCTATGTTCTCTTTGGTTCGAATATGACCCATGTTTGAACAGGAAGCCCCCAAGTGATTTTAAGAATTGTTTAACGACGCTGATTCGAATACGATCCACGTCGGTTCCCAAAGAGGTTTAAACTATGATTCAAATATGATCAAAGAAAACTCCTCAATGAGCTCGGCACTTTTGCCAATCAAATGGGTATCGACAGCTATGTTCTCTTTGGTTCGAATACGACCCATGTTTGAACAGGAAGCCCCCAAGTGACCTTATTACCTACGGCTAGATTCGAATACGATCATAAGCCGGATCCTCCTTCAAGTTATCATGTTAATCTTGCAATGAAAACAACACGTGCACATTTGGAGGAGAAAAGAGGACAGAGGTCCTGCTTTATTGCTTATCATAATATATACATGGCTTAGAGAAATATGTACATTATGAGAGCCGGTGGCTCAAGTGTAGTAAGGCCGAAGCTGAGCTATGTTCCACGGCCGACGGGTCTCTTCCTCCGACTTACGTGAATCTTTGTGCTCCCGAATGTCAATGAGGTAATATGACCCGTTGTGCAAGTTCTTGCTGACCACAAAGGGCCCTTCCCAAGGTGGAGATAACTTGTGCGCATCAGTTTGATCTTGGATGAGCCGGAGAACCAGATCGCCTTCCTGGAAGACCCAGGTTTTAACCCGGCGACTATGATAACGGCGCAGGTCTTGTTGGTAAATCGCTGAGCGAGCTGCTGCCACATCACGCTGTTCGTCCAACAAGTCAAGAGCATCTTAGCGCGCCTGTTCATTGTCCGCCTCAACATAAGCCGCCACTCGAGGTGAGTCATGACGGATATCACTGGGGAGGACTGCTTCTGCCCCATAAACCATGAAGAAAGGCGTGAAACCTGTAGAACTATTAGGAGTAGTGTTGATGCTCCATAACACGGAGGGCAACTCCTCCACCCAACAACCCGGCGTCCGTTGCAAAGGGACCAAAAGCCGGGGCTTGATGCCCGTCAGAATCTCCTGATTAGCTCTCTCAGCTTGACCATTGGATTGAGGATGAGCCACTGAAAAAACATCAAGTCGGATATGCTCCCGTTGACAAAACTCTTCCATGGCGCCTTTGGATAGATTGGTGCCATTGTCACTTATAATGCTGTGCGGAAAGCCAAAGCGAAAAATCACCTTTTTCATAAATTGAACCGCCGTGGCTGCATCACACTTGCTAACTGGTTCAGCTTCCACCCACTTTGTGAATTTGTCAACTGCCACCAAGAGGTGGGTCTTCTTATCCTTGGACCTTTTAAAAGGCCCAACCATATCAAGCCCCCAGACCGCAAAGGGCCAAGTAATTGGGATCATCCTCAGCTCCTGAGCCGGTACATGAGCCCGTCGTGAGAACCTTTGGCAACCATCACATTTACTGACCAAGTCCTCCGCATCAGCATGAGCCGTCAGCCAATAAAAACCATGACGAAAAGCCTTGGCCACAAGAGACTTTGAGCCGACATGATGGCCACAATCCCCTTCATGAATCTCGCGCAAGATCTCTTGACCTTCCTCAGGAGAGACACAACGCTGGAACGCTCCCGTAACACTACGGCGATGCAACTCACCATTGATGACCACCATTGACTTAGACCGCCGGGTTATTTGTCTGGCCAACGTTTCATCCTCAGGCAACTCACCCCGGGTCATGTAAGCCAAATAGGGTACTGTCCAGTCCGGTATGATGTGGAGAGCTGCCACCAGTCGTGCCTCCGGGTCAGGGACAGCCAAGTCTTCCTCTGTAGGCAACTTAACAGAAGGGTTATACAGGACGTCCAGGAAAGTATTAGGCGGCACCGGTTTTCGCTGAGAGCCCAGCCGGCTTAAAGCATCAGCCGCCTCGTTTTTCCTGCGATCGATGTGCTCTACTTGGTAACCCTGAAAGTGCCCAGCAATGGCATCAACTTCGCGGCGATAAGCCGCCATGAGAGGGTCCTTAGAGTCCCACTTGCCTGATACTTGTTGAGCCACCAAGTCTGAGTCGCCGAAACACCTTACCCGGCTCAAGCTCATCTCCTTAGCCATCCGAAGACCATGGAGCAAGGCCTCGTACTCAGCTGCGTTGTTGGTACAAGGAAACATCAATTGTAGCACATAATGGAACTTATCACCCTTAGGGGAAGCCAATACGACTCCAGCCCCCGAGCCCTCCAATTGCCTGGACCCATCAAAGTGAATAGTCCAATATGTGTTGTCCGGCTTTTGCTCGGGCACTTGTGACTCTGTCCAATCATTGATGAAATCCACCAAGGCCTGAGATTTAACAGCAGTGTGTGGCACGTATTTCAGACCATGGGGTCCGAGCTCTATAGCCCACTTAGCCACTCTCCCTGTGGCCTCTCTGTTTTGAATGATATCACCAAGAGGGGCAGAACTGACCACAGTGATAGGATGACCCTGGAAATAATGCTTAAGCTTCCGGCTTGCCATGAACACACCATAAACAAGCTTCTGCCAGTGCGGATACCGCTGCTTGGACTCGATGAGCACTTCGCTGACATAATAAACCGGCCGCTGAACCGGATGCTCCTTACCCTCTTCCTTGCGCTCCACCACCACAGCCACATTGACGGCTCGTGTGTTAGCAGCCACATACAGCAATAGAGGCTCCTTGTCAACTGGAGCAGCAAGGACTGGGGGCTCGGCCAGCTGCTTCTTCAAATCCTCAAAAGCAGTATTGGCTGCATCATTCCAGACAAAGTTATCAGTTTTCTTCATCAACTGGTATAATGGCATAGCCTTCTCACCCAAACGGCTTATGAACCGGCTCAAAGCAGCGATGCGACCCGCCAAGCGCTGAACGTCATTTATACACGCCGGCTTAGCCAGGGAGGTGATGGCTTTGATCTTCTCCGAGTTAGCTTCAATGCCTCTGTCAGAAACCAAGAAACCCAAGAGCTTGCCTGCAGGAACACCAAAGACACACTTGGCCGGGTTAAGCATCATCTTGTAAACCCGGAGATTATCAAAGGTTTCCCTTAAATCATCTATCAGGGTTTCCTCCTTTATGGACTTAACCACAATATCGTCCACATAAGCATGAACATTGCGCCCAATCTGGTTATGAAGACAGTTCTGCACACAACGCTGATAAGTCGCCTGTGCACACTTGAGTCCAAAGGGCATAGACACATAGCAGAAGGCTCCAAAGGGAGTGATGAATGCCGTCTTCTCCTGGTCCTTAATTGCCATTTTAATATGATGATATCCGGAATAAGCATCCAAGAAACTTAAGCGCGCACAACCTGCCGTAGCATCAATGATTTGATCAATACGGGGGAGGGCAAAAGGATCAGCCGGACACGCCTTGTTTAAGTCCGTGTAGTCCACACACATCCGCCAAGTGCCGTTCTTCTTGAGTACAAGGACCGGGTTAGCTAACCACTCTGGGTGACAGACTTCAACAATAAACCCGGCCGCCAAGAGCCGGGCCACCTCTTCACCAATAGCTTTCCGCGTCTCCTCATTGAACCGCCGAAGGAACTGCCTGACCGGCTTAAATTTCGGATCAACATTGAGAGTGTGCTCAGCGAGTTCTCTAGGTACACCTGGCATGTCAGAAGGTTTCCATGCGAAGATGTCCCTATTCTCATGGATGAACTCGATGAGCGCGCTTTCCTATTTTGGATCCAGATTGGCACTGATGCTAAACTGCTGAGATGAATCTCCTGGAACGAAATCAACAAGTTTAGTCTCGTCAGCCGACTTGAATTTCATTGCCGGCTCATGCTCCGTAGTCGGCTTTTTCAGAGAGGTCATATCTGTTGGGTCAACGTTGTCTTTGTAAAATTTTAACTCCTCTGTTGCACAAACAGATTCTGCATAAGCTGCATCACCTTCCTCACACTCCAGGGCCACCTTCCGGCTTCCATGAACCGTAATGGTCCCATTATGACCCGGCATCTTGAGCTGTAAATACACGTAACACGGCCGTGCCATGAACTTGGCGTAAGCCGGCCGCCCAAATATGGCATGGTACGGACTTCTTATCTTGACCACCTCAAAGGTCAATTTTTCCACCCTGTAGTTGTGCTCATCTCCAAAGGCCACTTCCAATTCGATCTTGCCGACTGGATAAGCCGACTTACCAGGTACCACACCGTCGAAAATAGTGTTTGACTGGCAGAGGTTCTTATCAATCAACCCCATACGACGGAACGTCTCATAATAAAGGATGTTGATGTTGCTGCCTCCATCCATGAGTACCTTAGTGAACTTATATCCTCCCACTTGAGGAGCCACCACCAAGGCCAAGTGACCCGGATTATCCACCCGGGGAGGGTGATCCTCCCTACTCCACACTGTAGGCTGCTCAGACCACCGTAAGTAGCGTGGAACCGCCGGCTCAACAGCATTCACAGCCCTCTTATGAAGCTTCTGATGTCGCTTACACAGACTGGTGGTAAACACATGATACTGTCGACCGCTAAGCTGCTTAGGATTGGTCTGATAACCCCCCTGCTGCTGTTGATGACCCTGGCCAGACTGCTGATTAAAGCCCCCTTGATCGTTCTGAGGATTAGAATTTGAGCCGCCGCCCGGGCCATGAAAGCCGCCGCCGCCTGAGCCGCCGCCCGGGCCGTTGTAATTCTTAAAGGCCTTCATGATTGCACAATCCTTCCATAGATGGGTAGCTGGCTTCTCTCTAGAGCCATGCCTTGGACAAGGCTCATTCAACAGCTGCTCCAGCGTCGGGCCTGACCCGCCGGCTCGGGGAGGGGGCCTCCCCTTGCATCGCTGGTTATTACCTTGTGAGCTGGCGTTGGCTACAAACTCTAGGCTGCCATCGGCCTTGCGCTTGCCGCCTCCTTGGTTCCCCGGGTTATGCTGGGGACCCTTGCCATTGCCGTTCTTCTTTCCCTTCCCTGTCCTTTCATCATCTGAAGGGGGGGTCCTTGGTACCATCAGAATCGGCGTACTTGACAAGAGCCGCCATCAGTGTACCCATATCATTGCAGTCGCGCTTAAGCCGCCCGAGTTTCATCTTCAGGGGAACGAAACGACAATTCTGCTCCAACATTAAGACTGCAGAGCCGGCATCCATCTTATCCGATGAATGTATGATCTCTTTGACCCGGCGAACCCAATGCGTCGTGGATTCACCCTCCTGCTGCTTACAGTTAGTCAAATCCACAATTGACATAGACTGCCTACAGGTATCCTTGAAGTTTTGGATGAACCGGGCTTTCAGCTCAGCCCAAGACCCGATGGAATTCGGTGGTAGCCCTTTCAACCAAGTGCGGGCAGTCCCATCTAACATCATGGTGAAGTACTTGGCCATTGCCGCCTCACTGACCTCCAGCAGTTCCATGGCCATCTCGTAACTCTCGATCCAGGCTGCGGTTTGTAGGTCAGCCGTGTAATTAGGCACCTTCATAGGGCCTTTGAAGTCCTTGGGTAGACGTTCATTGCGGATAGTTGGCACTAAACAAGGGACACCCCCAGTCCTGGTAGGGATACCCACGTCGACGGAAGTCGTCGGATAAGCCGGGGGAGTCTGGTAAGCCGTCAACTGAGGCACCTGCTCTGCCTCTTGCCGCGCTCTGTCTTGGTCTGCTGCGTGAAAGGCTCCATTATGAGCCGGGCCATGGCCAGGGGGCGGGTCATGGCGTCGGACGTTACTTGAGCCGGTCGCTGAGACCATGTGTCTGCTATAACTCGGGCTCCGGCCTGGACGAGGGGTCGAGTGGATCCTGTCCCGGCTGTAGGAGTACGCCTCTTGCTGCGCCAGTGCTGTCTGGAGGAGTTCCCTGACCCGGCGGGTTTCAATAGCCGTCGGAGAGTCGCCGTCAACTGGGAGAGCCGCCAGCCGTGCTGCCGCGGTGACCATGTTCTCCAGCGGGTTATTATAATGACCCGGTGTTATTGGCACGTACTGAGGCGGGGCAGGGTTCACCTGGGGAGGCCCCATTACTTGCGGCTGAATAGGGGTCCCAGACCCGGGCACTATGACCCCTAGCGGGTTACCAGACCCTGCACCTGGCGTGTTGAAGAGGTTTCGTGGGTCATAAACCGGAGGGAGTCGAGATTGGGCCTTTTGATGCCTCCTTCTCAGGACTTCATTGGACGCATTTTGATCCATCGTGAGCCGGAAGGACTGCGCTTGAATCAACTGGGTTTGGGCATCGAGAGCCGCCCTCTCCGCCGCCATCCTGATCCCTTCTGCTGCCAGATCCTCCTTAGCTTTCACTAGATCCAACTTTAACTGTGCCACCTCCGCATCATGCTGAGCTTGATCCGCCGGGTCAACCGTGGCGGTTAACAGGGCCGTCATCTTGTCCGTGAGATCCATTAGCACCTGAGCCGGCGAGGGCACCAGGTTTCCCGCTCCAGCAGCAGGGTTCTGAACAGGCTGCGCACCGGCCATGAAGATTCCAACCCGGCTTGGCGGCTCAAACGGGTCCGGAATACTGTCACCATCGGAACAACCCATGAGCCTGCCATCTTGAAGTTGATACAACGAGTTTGACTCATCGGTGGACGACTCGTCGTCAGAGCCGGCGGCCGTCTCATCAGCAGATCCAGATCGATCAGAGAGCCCTCCATGGATACATCCAACAAAAGCATGCCTTAAGGCAGGCCGGGCCCGGGCGGGTCGTGCACGCTGAGCCGTCTCGATGAGATCAGCGCAGAGATCCGGCTTAGGGCCCGGCTCACCAATCTTGGCAATGAAAACATGAATTCCGCCGAAGGGGACCCGGTACCCGTACTCAATTGAGCCGGCGTCGGGGCCCCAGTTTGCATCGTCGATGTAGAGCTTGCCGCGACGACTCTTGGTCATCCGGCCCACAGCGTATCCCTTGAGCCCTTCGAAGCTGCCCTTCAAGAACTCAAATCCACCGTGCGCTGGCCCCATGGTGGGCGCCAACTGTCGTGGAATTGTCACGGTAGATGTCCTCAAGCTAGGACTTAGTCATGGAGCCATCGCCGCTAGGAAGCTTGAAGGGGTTAATGGGACAAGGAACACGAGGGTTTATACTGGTTCGGCCCCTTACGGTGAAGGTAAAAGCCTACGTCCAGTTGAGGTGGTATTGATTAGGGTTTCGATGACCAGGGAGCTTGACTGCTATGCCTGGCTGTCGATGAGATCTTTCTTGTCCCTAAACCGCTGCCGGGTCGTCCCTTTATATAGGGAGGCCGACGCCCAGCAGCTTTCAGAGTCCCGGCCGGCTCATAAGAGTGTCCGGCTCGGACTCTCAACTATTCTTGCCTTACACTACAAGTTCTACCATAATAATGATTGTAACTACGGGTCTTAAGCCATATCCGGGCCTTAAGCTCATCTTTGGCCCACCATCTTCAAGCTTGGCACCGGGCTTCTGGCGATGACCATTAAGAGTAACCCGGCCCCTCCTGGCGGGTTTCTCTAAGGTCTATATTCTCAACACACGGGAAATGCACAAACAACATGATGCAAAACATGAATGATATGCAAGATATGATATGCGATGCATATGCGTGCTCCGGAAGAAAAATGATGAAAAGGCAGTAACTTGGCAAACCAAGCATGCCACTGGAAAGATGAGATGATTTCGGTTGATATCGATATAAAGATCACCGGAAACGGATGCACGGTTTGCAAATGGCAAGCAAAACAAGAATGACACGAATCTACGATTAACAACATGATAGCACTTAAAATGCAACAAGTAACAATGCTACCGCACTCCAACATAGCAACAAAGCATATCGCAGTAATCTACAGGAGATGCTTGACAAACGATGAACACTGAGCTACGGCTAGATCACAACATAACAGGATCAAACAAGCATGGCAAAAGTGCAAAAGATAACAGGTTCACAGACTTTGTGAAATTACTGGACATGTCTGAAACAGCATCAGGTAGCAATGTTCAGAGCACAAAATCAACATGCTACGGGAACTTAACATAGGAAAACAAGGCATGGTGGTATTCTACTAAATGCATATGACAAAAGTCCCTTAATGACCATAAGCCAAAAAGGACCAGAAGATATGATGGCAACCATGGAAACATAGAAAGTTCCGTTAACAGGTTTCAGACTTTGCAGAAAACAGAGCATGGCAGAAACAATAATATGAAGGCATCTTGGTGAGCTTGATGCACTCACCACAAACCAATGCATGACAAAACAAGCAACATACAATAATATTGCATGTTTATGAAGCTATCCATGGCAAGATCAAGTACATAGCATGAATGGATCAACTACAACAAGCTTGGCAAAATTGAATAACACGTAAACAATCTGCCAGAAATATTTTAAAGCAAAATTAGAGTAAGATTGAGTCATGCTATGGCACTCAATAATTGCAAACAAGGGCAAGAATGGATCAATTACAACAATATCTACAAAACATCCTTACTGAACATCTCCAAAATATGCATGGATCTCTCTGTAGCATCAAGTTTACATGGCAACAAAATAACAGCAGACAAAGACTTAGAGAAATCACTAAGTCCCTGAAATCAGAAACATTACGGGGCCTAGTTTGCATGCTTGTGCTAGTCACCACAGAGCTCACAAAAATACATGGCATACACCCTTGGAAAGATGGCATGGCATACAACAAAACACATGTAGAGCTCATGCCCATAAGATTCACAGATTAAATGATAAAAAATAAACAAATCTCCAAGTTCTGCTAAGAACCAGCAGATAACATCAAGTAGCACTCTTGCACCAGAGATTTGGGAATCAAGATGGACTCAAATTAACATGTTACAATAGAACAAAATGTATAGCATCACGAGAGAAACAATTCGATATATTACACACGCGAAACGGAGCTATATGCAGAGAGTTACGATTCTATGAACAAGGGCACATGCTGTAAATATCATGACTTGGAGAAATCTCGGGATCGGGAAAAGTCAACCGTAGGGTAGTCTTCCAGATCCGATCGGGATGGGGCTCGAGGGAGCTCGCCGGTGGCGAGGGTGGACGCCGGAGGAGAGGACGGCGAGGGGAGGACGACGGCGTGCAGCGCGCGGCGCCAGAGGAACCGGGCACGGGGCGGCGGCGCTTGGCCCCGGCGGTTGGAGGCGGCGCCGGCGGGGTCCGACGCGGAGGCACGGGGAGGCGATGGCGTTGGCAGTCGGCGGCGGGGACGGGACCCGGCGGCGGGGACGGCAGGGCGGCGCGGGGCCCCGGCTGTTGGAGGCGGCGCCGGCGGGGTCCGACGCGGAGGCACGGGGAGGCGATGGCGTCGGCGGTCGGCGGCGGGGACGGGACCCGGCGGCGGGGACGGCAGGGCGGCGCGGGGCCCGGTCGCGCGCGGGCGGGCCAGCCTCGGTCCCGGCGGGCCTGCGGCGCGGGGCGGCGAAGTGGGGCGCCCGATGGTGACGTGGCGCGTCCCCACTGGCTGTGGGCGGCGGCGGGTTTTTGTCCGGCCGGACCGGACGTGTCCGGCGGCGGAGAGGGAGCGGGGCTAGGGTTGGACTGCGAACGTATTTCGGGAGGGATGCAAATATATAGGTAGAGGGAGCTAGGAGAGTCCAAATGAGGTGCGGTTTTCGCCCACACGATCGTGATCGAACGACCTAGAGCATGGAAGAGAGTTTGGTGGGTTTTGGGCTGGTTTTGAGGGGGGGTTTTTCTGGAACACACAAATGGACTTTGCGGTTGCCTGGTTAACCGTTGGAGTACCAAACGACCTCCAAATGGAACGAAACTTGACCGGTGGTCTACCGGTGGTATACCAAGGCCACTTGACAAGCCTCGGTCCATTCCGAGAACGTTTGACACCTGCCCACGAAAAGAAAACAAGAGGGGTGCGCCAGAGGAGATGGGAGCGCCGGATTGCAAAACGGACAAGGGGGAAAATGCTCGGATGCATGAGACGAACACGTATGCAAATGCAATGCACATGATGACATGATATGATATGCATGACATGAACAAAATGCAAAACGAAAGACAAAACCCGACCACGAAGGGAATATCATAACACATAGCCGAAAATGGCAAGAGTTGGAGTTACAAATATGGAAAGTTACATCCGGGGTGTTACAGACTCGGCCAGCCGGCTGCTGGCTGCAGCACAGGCGAAGGATTTCTCATAGTCTCCATTGATCGTGATAATTCCCTTAGTTCCTGGCATCTTCATCTTGAGGTAGGCATAATGAGACACCGCCATAAATTTGGCTAGAGCCGGTCGGCCTAGGAGCACATGGTAAGGACTCTCCAAGTCTACCACCTCAAACCAAATTGCTTCACGGGGGAAGTGATCCTTGTCTCCGAAGAGTACATCTATCTGGACCTTGCCGATTGGTGAGCAGGACAAGCCGGGCACAATGTCGTGAAACACAGTCCAACTGGGCAGCAGCTGCTTCTCTTTGATCTTCAACTTCTCCATGGTGTCGCGGTAAAGGATGTTGATGCTGCTACCGCCATCTATCAGGATCCGGGAGAAACGAGCAGCTCGCCTCTCTGTTGCAAGGGTAGCATCCAACACCAGGGCATAGGAACCCGAAGCAGGCATCACCTCCAGGTGGTCAGCTCGGCTCCAGCTGATAGGTCTCTCAGACCAGTGCATGAACTCTGGGGCTGCCGTAGCAACGGCGTTCACTTCACGGTGCTGCTGACGCCGGCTGTGTCTGTCATTGGACATGCTGGTGAAGACAACGTAGGCGCCATGCTCTTCAGGGTAATCATCTTGGATTGCGCCGCGTCGAGGGTTGGGTGCGACATATGCCAAGGGATGGCTTATCATGGTGGGCGCGAGTAGAACGTCGCCAGTGCCCGGAAGCAGGATGAGGCGTAGACACGAACACCGGCGTACTTTACCCAGGTTCGGGGCTCTCCTAGGAGATAACACCCCTAGTCCTGCTCTGCGGGGTCTCCGCATGATCACTAAGGCACTAGTGAGTACAATGGTGCTCCTTGAGTTGTATGCTAGAGGTAGGAGAAAGCAGGGATAGCTCTCTCCTCTCTCTATGTATGAGTCTAGGTCTAACAGGTTGGGAACCCTTTGCATGGGTGCCCCGGGGGGTTTATATTGGCCTACCCCCCAGGGGTACAATGGTAATCTGGCCGGGTGTTGGACCCGGCTGTCAGTGTCTCTTGTCGCCGGCTTCTCCGCCGGCCGCTGGGACCCGCCGCTTGGTGGGCCCTGCCGACTGGTCTGGTGCGGAGCCGACAGGCCGCCTCCGCCGCTTGCGGGTCTGGTCGGCGGCTTCTTACTGTAGTCGTAAGGTTAATGACGCATGCTTGGTCAGGGGGGGCGTGGCTACAGTCCCGCCGTCTGTTGGGAGATCATTATAGCCACACCGTGTCTCGTCTAGTTAATGGCGCATGGACCCCGAGGGAGGAGTGGCCGCCTGCTAGAGGCCGGCCTCCCTCGGGTCCGACTGGTCAGGCTCTGCCGCCCTCCGAGCTCTCGCTGCCCGGTAGGGCCCGCCGCTTGCAGGCCGTACCGACAGGCCGTCATGGCAGCAGGGCTCCGCCTGACAGGGGTGACGTCAAGGGTGGAGTGGCAACGGTGCCGCGTCGCGCAGAGATCTCCGTCTGTACGGGGCACTGTGGCCACGCCATGCCTTGGATATGGGGGTGATGGGCTACGCTATAGCCACATCCTGTCTTATCTTCTTAATGGGGGCGCAAACTTTGAGGGCGCCGCGGGCCGCCTGCTAGGAGTCGGCCTCTCTGGAGGCCGCTTGCTAGGAGTCGGCCCGTCTTGGGGCCGTTTGTCCTGGTATTCTCACGGGGGAGGGTGAGAGGCGACAGATGCCACCAGGGCTTAGTGTGAGGGTAAGACTGCTACTGATAGGACCGGGAGCAGGTATGCGAGTAGCACGCGCTAGTTTACCCAGGTTCGGGGCTCTCCGGAGAGATAATACCCCTACTCCTGCATGTCTGAGTATATATTTGAGGTGTACATCGGGCAGTACAAGGTGCTCCTGGAGCTGTATCTGAAGTCAGTGCCATAGGCATCTGACTTGGTATATATGCGTATGAGCACAAGTGTGTGCTTGGCCGAATGGATATGTGTGTGTGCTAGCTAGCTTGCTAACTAGTATGCATGCGTGGAGTGTGTGAGAGTGTCCAGGGAGCCCTTGTGGCTGTGGTGGATGGATGAATGCTAGCTATATATAGTGTGGGGTAGCTTACTACCTAAGCTAGGTAGTGGCGTGGGGGACAAGTGGGCATGGGGAACCATGCCCATGTACGTGATGTGCATGCCTCCTTGTCCCTGGCGCACTTTATAAAACAGTGCCCAGGGACAGATACACTGTAGATGATGTCGTCGCGGTACAGCCGTCTTGTCCGCAGTATGGCCGCCACGTCGGGGTCTTGTCGGTGTCGGGTCGGGCTGCAGTCGGCAGCCGGCTGATTGGCGCAGTCGGCAACCGGCAGCCGGCCGGGCAGAGCAGTCGGACGGGGAGCCGGCAGGAGCAGCCGGGCAGTCGGACTAAGGGGCTTTGCTAGCCCCGATGTCTTTAATTATTGTCTCGCCGTCTTCGGGATATCCGTGGCCAATTACTCCGACACCGTTTTCTGGTGCTTTGGCCGTCTTCTCGCAGCCGGCCGTATGAGCCAGCCGGGCACCAGAAGGCAGCGTTTCTTCCTTGATGCTTGGGGGGCGCAGCTGGCCCAATGTCTTGAAATGCTCAGGGACTCGGGTTAGGCTACCCGTGACCCATTACTCCGACAGTAGTCCCCGAAGCTAGTGAGGCGTCGCGGCTGATAAGTCGAGAAGCCTCAGCAGTTTCCTTCTCCGAGTGCTCCTGCAGAATGCTTTGCCCGTCTCCTGGCATGCCGCCAGCTGGGAGTCGGCCATGACCAGGCGGCTTCGTCTAGTAATTTCGAAATGCAAAGGCGGGAACCAGGTGGCGTGCTAGTCAAGCCTCTAGGCCCGCCGCCCGCTGTAATCACGCCACGCGACGCCAGCCAGCCGGGCCAGCCTGCCAGCCCACGCGCGCGATGGGACGCGACAGCAGGCTGGGCCCGCCACTACCGGGCCTCGGCTGTAATGCCCATGATGCGGCTATATCTCCCACGTGTCGAGGCATGACTTAGAGGCATAATCGCATTGTGGTTTTGTCGCAAG
Source organism: Aegilops tauschii subsp. strangulata (assembly GCF_002575655.3). Classification (NCBI taxonomy): domain Eukaryota; kingdom Viridiplantae; phylum Streptophyta; class Magnoliopsida; order Poales; family Poaceae; genus Aegilops; species Aegilops tauschii. The sequence continues at coordinate 18,426,863 of NC_053039.3, forward strand.
AAGGGTCATCTTCACACAATCCCATGTAATGAACAAGAATGGGATAAAGAGTTGGCTTACAATCGCCACTTCACACAATACATAAATAAATCATACATCAATCAGAGTACACACATAGGTCCGACTACGGAACCGAAATAAAAGAAGACAACCCTAAATGCTAGATCCCCGATCGTCCCAACTGGGCTCCACTACTGATAAACAGGAAAAGAAACATAGTAACGACCAAGTTCCTCATCGAACTCCCACTTGAGCTCGGTTGCATCACCTGCACTGGTATCGTCGGCTCCTGCAACTGTTTTGGAAGTATCTGTGAGTCACAAGGACTCAGCAATCTCACTCCCGCGAGATCAAGACTATTTAAGCTTAAGGGTAGGAAAGGGGTAGTGAGGTGGAGCTGCAGCAAGCACTAAGCATATATGGTGGCTAACATACGCAAATAAGAGCGAGAAGAGGAGCAACGGAACAGTCGTCAACTAGTAATGATCAAGAAGTGATCCTGAACTCCTACTTACGTCAAACATAACCCAAAAGCCGTGTTCACTTCCCGGACTCCGCCGAAAAGAGACCATCATGGCTACACACACGGTTGATGCATTTTAATTAAGTCGAGTGTCAAGTTCTCTACAACCGGATATTAACAAATTCCCATCTGCCACATAACCGCGGGCACGGCTTTCGAAAGATAATACCCTGCAGGGGTGTCCCAACTTAGCCCATTATAAGCTCTCACGGTCAACAAAGGATATTCCTTCTCCCGGGAAGACCCGATCAGTCTCGGAATCCCGGTTTACAAGACACTTCGACAATGGTAAAACAAGACCAGCAAGACCACCCGCTGTGCCGACAAATCCCGATAGGAGCTGCACATATCTCGTTCTCAAGGCACACCGGATGAGCCAGACGTCGGGTTGGCATAGACCATGGTTGGCCAGGGGGCGCCGGACATCGCTTGGTTTGGACCAGCACTCGAAGGAGCGCTGGCCCGGGGGGGGTAAATAAAGATGACCCTTGAGTCTGCAGAACCCAAGGGAAAAGGCTTAGGTAGGCAAATGGTAAAACCAAGGTTGGGCCTTGCTGGAGGAGTTTTATTCAAAGCGAACTGTCAAGGGGGTCCCATAAATCACCCAACCGCGTAAGGAACGCAAAATCAAGGAACATAACACCGGTATGACGGAAACTAGGGCGGCAAGAGTGGAACAAAACACCAGGCATAAGGCCAAGCCTTCCACCCTTTACCAAGTATATAGATGCATTAATTAAGATAAGAGATATTGTGATATCCCAACATAAACATGTTCCAACATGGAACAAACTTCATCTTCACCTGCAACTAGCAACGCTATAAGAGGGGCTGAGCAAAAGCGGTAACATAGCCAAACAATGGTTTGCTAGGAAAGGTGGGTTAGAGGCTTGACATGGCAATATGGGAGGCATGATATAGCAAGTGGTAGGTAGCGCGACAAAACGATAGAGCGAACAACTAGCAAGCAAAGATAGAAGTGATTTCGAGGGTATGGTCATCTTGCAACACCGGAAAGAAGCAAACAACATGGTAAACAACCATCACATAAACATGGCATGATGCACAACCAAGTATGATGCATGTCCGATTTAATGAGCATGGCATGGCAAAATGCAACAAACAACACCACAAATTAAGTGGAGCTCAATATGCAACAAGTTGCATATTGACGAAACACCACATGACTTATTTAGTTCTCTATCGGTTATGTACCCAACAATATTAAATGTTATTAAACATGGCAAGGGGTGAAGCATATGAAAACTACCTATCTAGGCAAGTTTAAATGAGGCCGGAAATAACAAACAACAATTCCGGAAAATCCTCAAATGCATATTTTAGATTTGGTACTGTTCTGTCATTAACACAAATTTAATGTTGTTAAACAGAAAAATAAAGTGCACCACGTTAAACTAGGCATTTTTCCAAGCAAGTTACATATAAAGTTTATTAAATTCGGATCTACGGTTAATTAGTTATGATATAAATCATTTTGACATGGCATTTACGCAAAATTAAACAAACAGCAAGGTTAAACATTTTAAGCAAGGATGCAAGCAGCATATTATGAAACTAGATGAAATTCTGAGCATTTTTCATATATAATGTTTTTACAAATGATGCATGGTTATTAAGTTATTATATGCATGATGTGCAAGGACTTTTCTGTAAAACAGGCAGTCTCAGGATTAATAGGCAAATTCGTCCAGAGCAGGAAAAAACATGGCAGGCCGAATCTGATGGAACTGGGCTGCTCACCACGGGCTGAGGCCCAGGTCGGTGGAGGCGCGGCTGGGATGAGGAAGAAGGGGCGCTGGGATGGGCCTTGACTGCTGGCGAATGGGACCCACACAGACGGAGTCAACGCGGGCTCGCGCGTGGCTTCCAGCGGGGCTTGGCGAGCGATGCAGAAGAGTCGTCGCCCGTCTCCAGGCGCGCGGGACGAGCAGAGCTCCTGCTCGATGGAGGGGAAGCAGAGGCCGTGTGAAGCTGGACTTGGCGAGGACGCTGGCGGCGGTGAGCTTGCGGGCACCCAGAGGGAGGTCAAAGACGGCAGGCTAGCGCCGGATCTGGATGGACGCGAAGCAGGGCGGGGTCGTCCTGCTTGTGCAGGGGCGAAGCAGAGGAGGCAAGCAGGGCGCCGGTGGCCGGGAGCAGAGCGAAGTGGTGGCGAGGTCTTGGGCATGGGGAAGCTCGGATCGAACGGATCCGGGGCGCGGGACGAGGGGAATGGACGGATCCGGCGAGGCAAGGCATCCATGGCGCAGACGGAGCTCCTTCTGTGAAAACGACGAGAGAGGGAGGTTACACGGAGAGGCAGGGTCAACGAGAAGAACCAGGGGAAGAAGGGAAGAGCAGCGACGGGACCTGGCGGGTTTCGGGCGATGAAGACAGGCGCCCATATCCTGGACGAAGCAGAGGACTTGGCGCGGCTACGATGACGAGGAATTGAACGAGGAGGTTGGGGATGGGGCGTCGGGGCCAGATCCTGTATAGAGGAGGACACAGGCAAGGCGGAGGAAGGCGGGGCGCAGAGCTCCTGTTCTACTGTTGCGGGCATGGGGACGAGGAGGTGGAGCTCGGGCGCCGTGGTTGCTGCTCGGGCGGTGAGGTCATAGGAAGACGGCCATGCGGGTGCTCGGTGGTTGGATCGGTGAAGGTGGAGGCTGGGCGCGGAAGGAGATGGGCAGGTGGGTGGATCGGGGGGATCCCGAGGAAGATGCGGGAGAGAGTGGCGGCGGCTAGGAGGATCCCTAGAAATTAGGGATTTGGTCTCGGTTTAGACTAGTATATATAGCGAGTGGGTTAGGTTAGGGGCTATGTTCTCCCTCCGATCGTAATCGGGCGGACGAAAAAAATAGGCTAGGGAGAGTCCAATAAAGAACCGAAGATACTTTCGGGATGTTAGGGGATGATCCGGACCCATCGGTAACAACAACCCGGGTCGGGTTCGGGACAATTTTCGGACACGCGCGAGGGGTGGTCTGAGAGGGGTCGACAAAGAAAAAGTGTCTGACAAAAGGCCCCGGAGAAGACAAGAGAGAAAACGAGGAGCAACGTTGCAAGTGTGGTTGGTCTCGAAACGGTCAACGAAAACAAGGGGGACGCGGCAACTAAGAGCGGATGCAAGTTTTATGAAAACATGCGGATGCAATGTGATGATGAATGCAACAAACAAATAAATACACACAACGATAACGAAAAAACATGGAAGCCGTCTGGAGCGTCGGTCTCGGGGCGTTACAACACTCCACCACTACAAGAGGATCTCATCCCGGGATCTAAGGACGGCACCGGAAAAAAATGGAAGAGGAAGAGAAGAGGTAAAGCTAAGTTGCTTCTTTGACAAACGAGTGAAACCACGAACCTTGAGAGATTGAACGAACGAAAAGAGAGAATACAAGGGAGATGAACGAGATTGAAAACACTCCATTATCAAAGAGGAACAAGGAACATTGTGAGAACCTTTGTAGGTTGAAGAATATGAAACAAGAGCTTAATGAATCAAAAGGAATATGAAAGCACGCCGGTAGAAAAGAGAAACAAGGAACACCATGTGAACTTTGGAGTTTGCAAAGCTATGAATGACGAGAACAATGGACGAGAAGTACATGCAAGCACTCCGGTTGAAATGAGATGTACAAGGAACGATAAGGATAAATTACGATAACGCTCCGGTTGGAAAATGGAAGGGGTAGAATATGAACTTGGCAAAATGAAAGCACTTGGATGAGACTCCGGTTAAAAGAGGAATGATAGACACAACCCTCCTGTTAAATGTAAGCAATAAAAAGAACACGATCCTCACAAATCGAGATGATGAGTGAAGAGAGCAACATCACCATGCCTCCGCAAGAAAAATAGAAGATAGATCATTGGAATAAAGGAATGGAGATGAAAATGCCAACTTCTGCCACAAATGCGCTTGGAAAACACCCTTTCATGGAGATAAGAACGGAGTAGTTGGAAAACAACAACGAAACGAACAAGCTTGTAGTGGGCTTATGGAAAATTTCTCAAGATAGAGGCAAAATTCTGCCACTATGGAAACAACTAATATAATTGATAACACCAACGAGATGAAAAGCTTCTTTCACCAAGAGGATAGGAGAAAACTTGGATCATTGAAAGCACCATAATAGCAACATTCCTTAGGGAAGGCTTTAGGTGAAATATGACACAAGATAACTCCAACAAAGGGATTAAAGGATTGAAACAACTCATGGACGAAGAAAATATGATGGGTTTAAATATCTCATTCTTGACAACTTGTGAATCATGAAACATGAAGAAAATTATCAAGAATGACATAACACCACCTCAAAAGATAAGAGAGAAAGAATTGCACTTTGGAATACAAGATGAAGAATGCTTGAACTCCTCAAGACAAAACATGTGTTGAGCACCATGTTTATCTTTGAATATAGCTTGGCAGATCTTAACTTCGAGAGAAATCTTGAAGAACAATTGAAGATTGAAAGGAATCCTTGACGAACCATCATGTAGAGACTCCATGAAGAACTCCGTTAATACAAAAATGATAGAAAGAAAGAAAGAGAAGTTGAAAACACAAGGTGAAGCCTTGCGATGATTTAGAAGGAGCTACGCGATAAGACAACCGAGAAATTTGGAACTCCGGATAAGAAAAGATGAACAACGTAGAACCGTGAGATTATTCAACATGAACAATCTCCGAAGAAAATAATTTCTCAACTTGAGAAGGTCTTCAACGAAACACCGGTAGGATTTGGAAAGAACGAATGAATTGATACGGTAACAAAGAAAGAGGAATCTTTGAACGAACCACCGTCAGAACTAAAAATGAAAGTAGCAAAGGCACAATTCACCGGGAAGAATTTCGAATGAAGATACTTGAGGGGATATAGATACATGAGAACGAAGAGATCGTGAACTGATTAGAGGATATTTGAACGATGCACCGGTAAGGTTTGGAGAACGAGAGCTGAATGTTGAGAACGAATAAATCTTCTGAAATGATGGCCTTCGGAGAATCAAACTGAAAAGACTCATGAATTGCCCCGGATGGGTGAAAAGAATTCTCATAATCAAAAACAATTATGAGAGGACGACATCAAGCTTGAACTACGCATCTTTGGAAGAACGGGTAAGGATTTAAGAGGAACTCCTCTTCGATCTTCAAAATCCGAGAATGACGACGAGAAACACCACCATGAATTGTTGAGGCACTCCTGAATGAAAATTAGAAAGGTTGAACTAACGATGAAAAGAATTTGAAAGATCTTGGAGAAAGACATTTGACTGATGATAATTCATTCTTACGTCAAACTTTGCAATGAATTTGAGAATAACTCCGGAAAGAATTAGAAGAGTTAGGTAAGATCCTGGGAAAAGACCTGTGGGTTAGGGCCCACTCAAGAGAAACACCGTTGAACAATTTAAAAGAAAGATTGCGCCGGTTGAATTAAATGGCTTGAATGAGAAAACAACCTCGAAATAGCTTGAACGGATTGGGAATGGAGATGCGAATCTTCTGAGATATCTTCAGCACTCCAGATAACATGAATAGCAAGAGGTGGATGATTAAGAGATGCACCGACATGAGAAATAATTTGAAACGAGGAAAAGAATACGATCAACACTGAAAGCTTGACTTGAGTCCACCGGAGAAGAAAAAGAATGAAGAATAATAAACTTGAAGCTCTGTTAGTATCTTCATGGGAAATTACCGGATAAGAACATTGAAAGAAAAGAATGAAGAGACTTCGCATCAATAAAAAAGGATACTTGATTAAGAAATCTGAGTCCTTGAAGAAAAGGGTGGGAGGGCGGGAAAACAAAGGCAACTTGGGGCAGATGGAATAAACACCGTTGAGAAAACTTATAATTGATCTTGCGGATGGGGAGAATGATGGGATCATCTCAAAGAGAAACGCACCAGTTGGAAATAGAATTAAGATGCCAATCTCGATGATCAAGAAGGATTAGTATTCACATAGCAATATGAGAACACCGTTTAGGAAAGGTATGGATTCAACATTTGACTTCGAAGCAACTCGAATACCACAAATAAAACAAAACAAAGGATTTGGCTTGCAGAATAAGCCGGAACAAATACATATGATAGAGATTTACCCAATCCCATATCCTGCATCTGTTGGAAAGATATTCTAAGAGCTACTTGAATTCCCACCTATAAACTCCCGAAACTTTCTGGTTATGCAATCAGGTGTTGGGGATATAGGGGACACAAAATATCTCACCCAAACTAACAATCCCTAGATCCAGCTGTATCCATCCGTCAACACATAACAAAGAAAACTCCGGAAATCGTGTACCTCAACCTTCGAAAAGCATCCGTTATACGAGCTATGGCAATACTCCCGAACTCCCGCCCCAGTACTGGGTGGCGTCGAGGTGATCTCACCAACAACTGCATAAAAGAGATTTTCGATGTCGGCGAAACTCAGGTATTCCAGAACTACAACGATAAAATTGTGACGACAACACCTCGGAGCTCAACTCCCCGGGACACTGCCACAACCCCTAAATGTCAGGAGGCACCAAGAACAATGTTCTTGTCACAAAACCATCGAAACGATTCCAAGATACCCGTGTGATCCTAAAAAAAATTTAGTGAAATTTGAGGAGAGGAAAGGTCAAAACATCTACGTCAGGAGGCCTCACCAGAGCGATGAAGGGACTGAGGAGTAAAAAGAATCCTACTCTCTGATATATATAATCCCAAGACTCAAAACATTTTTTATCTAGACTCAACAACGTCAGCGATTCGATCAAGCAGGGGGCTCCTAAGTCGGGGATGGCTCTGATTACCAACTTGTAACGCCCACGATGCGGCTATATCTCCCACGTGTCGAGGCACGACTTAGAGGCATAACCGCATTGTGGTTTTCTCGCAAGAAGGTTCATCTTCACACAATCCCATGTAATGAACAAGAATGGGATCAAGAGTTGGCTTACAATCGCCACTTCACACAATACATAAATAAATCATACATCAATCAAAGTACACACATAGGTCCGACTACGGAACCAAAATAAAAGAAGACAACCCTAAATGCTAGATCCCCGATCGTCCCAACTAGGCTCCACTACTGATCAACAGGAAAAGAAACATAGTAATGACCAAGTTCCTCGTCGAACTCCCACTTGAGCTCGGTTGCATCTCATGCAGTGCTATCGTCGGCACCTGCAACTGTTTTGGAAGTATCTGTGAGTCACGAGGACTCAGCAATCTCACTCCCGCGAGATCAAGACTATTTAAGCTTAAGGGTAGGAAAGGGGTAGTGAGGTGGAGCTGCAGCAAGCACTAAGCATATGTGGTGGCTAACATAAGCAAATAAGAGCGAGAAGAGGAGCAACGGAACAGTCGTCAACTAGTAATGATCAAGAAGTGATCCTGAACTCCTACTTACGTCAAACATAACCCAAAAGCCGTGTTCACTTCCCGGACTCCGTCGAAAAGAGACCATCACGGCTACACACACGGTTGATGCATTTTAATTAAGTCGAGTGTCAAGTTCTCTACAACCGGATATTAACAAATTCCCATCTGCCACATAACCGCGGGCACGGCTTTCGAAAGATAATACCCTACAGGGGTGTCCCAACTTAGCCCATTATAAGCTCTCACGGTCAACGAAGGATATTCATTCTCCCGGGAAGACCCGATCAGTCTCGGAATCCCGGTTTACAAGACACTTCGACAATGGTAAAACAAGACCAGCAAGACCACCCGCTGTGCCGACAAATCCCGATAGGAGCTGCACATATCTCGTTCTCAAGGCACACCGGATGAGCCAGACGTCGGGTTGGCATAGACCATGGTTGCCCAGGGGGCGCCGGACATCGCTCGGTTTGGACCAGCACTCGAAGGAGCGCTGGCCCGGGGGGGTAAATAAAGATGACCCTTGAGTCTGCAGAACCCAAGGGAAAAGGCTTAGGTAGGCAAATGGTAAAACCAAGGTTGGGCCTTGCTGGAGGAGTTTTATTCAAAGCGAACTGTCAAGGGGGTCCCATAAATCACCCAACCGCGTAAGGAACGCAAAATCAAGGAACATAACACCGGTATGACGGAAACTAGGGCGGCAAGAGTGGAACAAAACACCAGGCATAAGGCCAAGCCTTCCACCCTTTACCAAGTATATAGATGCATTAATTAAGATAAGAGATATTGTGATATCCCAACATAAACATGTTCCAACATGGAACAAACTTCATCTTCACCTGCAACTAGCAACGCTATAAGAGGGGCTGAGCAAAAGCGGTAACATAGCCAAACAACGGTTTGCTAGGAAAGGTGGGTTAGAGGCTTGACATGGCAATATGGGAGGCATGATATAGCAAGTGGTAGGTAGCGCGACAAAGCGATAGAGCAAACAACTAGCAAGCAAAGATAGAAGTGATTTTCAGGGTATGGTCATCTTGCCTGAGATCCCGCAAGGAAGAAAAACGAGTCCATGAAGAAGACAAACGGACGAAGTCGAACAAATCCTCACAAACGCGACGTTATTGTAGCTAACCCAAAGAAGCAACACCGGAAAGAAGCAAACAACATGGTAAACAACCATCACATAAACATGGCATGATGCACAACCAAGTATGATGCATGTCCGATTTAATGAGCATGGCATGGCAAAGTGCAACAAACAACACTACAAATTAAATGGAGCTCAATATGCAACAAGTTGCATATTGACGAAACACCACATGACTTATTTAGTTCTCTCTCGGTTATGTACCCAACAATATTACATGTTATTAAACATGGCAAGGGGTGAAGCATATGAAAACTACCTATCTAGGCAAGTTTAAATGAGGCCGGAAATAGCAAACAACAATTCCGGAAAATCCTCATGTGCATATTTTAGATTTGGTACTGTTCTGTCATTAACACAAATTTAATGTTGTTAAACAGCAAAATAAAGTGCACCATGTTAAACTAGGCATTTTTCCAAGCAAGTTACATATAAAGTTTATTAAATTCGGATCTACGGTTAATTAGTTATGAAATAAATCATTTTAACATGGCATTTACGCAAAATTAAACAAACATCAAGGTTAAACATTTTAAACAAGGATGCAAGCAGCATATTATGAAACTAGATGAAATTCTGAGCATTTTTCATATATAATGTTTTTACAAATGATGCATGGTTATTAAGTTATTATATGCATGATGTGCAAGGACTTTTCTGTAAAACAGGCAGTCTCAGGATTAATAGGCAAATTCTTCCAGAGCAGGAAAAAATATGGCAGGCCGAATCTGATGGAACTGGGCTGCTCACCACGGGCTGAGGCCCAGGTCGGTGGAGGCGCGGCTGGGATGAGGAAGAAGGGGCGCTGGGCTGGGCCTTGACTGCTGGCGAATGGGACCTACATAGACGGAGTCAACGCGGGCTCGCACGTGGCTTCCAGCGGGGCTTGGCGAGCGATGCAGAAGAGTCGTCGCCCGTCTCTAGGCACGCGGGACGAGCAGAGCTCCTACTCGATGGAGGGGAAGCAGAGGCCGCGGGAAGCTGGACTTGGCGAGGACGCTGGCAGCGGTGAGCTTGCGGGCACGCAGTGGGAGGTCAAAGATGGCAGGCCAGCGCCGGATCTGGACGGACGCGAAGCAGGGCGGGGCCGTCTTGCTCGTGCAGGGGCGAAGCAGAGGAGGCGAGCAGGGCGCCGGTGGCCGGGAGCAGAGCGAAGTGGTGGCGAGGTCTTGGGCATGGGGAAGCTCAGATCGACCGGATCCGGGGCGCGGGACGAGGGGAATGGACGGATCCGGCGAGGCAGGGCATCCATGGCGCAGACGGAGCTGCTTCTGTGAAAACGGCGAGAGAGGGAGGTTACACGGAGAGGCAGGGTCAACAAGAAGAACCAGGGGAAGAAGGGAAGAGCAGCGACGGGACCTGGCGGGTTTCGGGCGATGAAGACAGGCGCACACGTCCTGGACGAAGCAGAGGACTTGGCGCGGCTACGACGACGAGGAATTGAACGAGGAGGTCGGGGATGGGGTGTCAGGGCCGGATCCTATACAGAGGAGGACATAGGCGAGGCGGAGGAAGGCGGGGCGCAGATCTCCTGTTCTACTGTTGCGGGCATGGGGACGAGGAGGTGGAGCTTGGGCGCCGTGGTTGCTGCTCGGGCGGTGAGGTCGTAGGAAGACGGCCATGCGGGTGCTCGGTGGTTGGATCGGTGAAGGTGGAGGCTGGGCACGGAAGGAGATGGGCAGGTCGGTGGATCGGGGGGGATCCCGAGGAAGATGCGGGAGAGAGTGGCGGCGGCGGCTAGGAGGATCCCTAGAAATTAGGGATTTCGTCTCGGTTTAGACTAGTATATATAGCGAGTGGGTTAGGTTAGGGGCTATGTTCTCCCTCCGATCGTAATCGGGCGGACGAAAAAATAGGCTTGGGAGAGTCCAATAAAGAACCGAAGATACTTTCGGGATGTTAGGGGATGATCCGGACCCATCGGTAACAACAACCCGGGTCGGGTTCGGGACAATTTTCGGACACACGCGAGGGGTGGTCTGAGAGGGGTCGACAAAGATAAAGTGTCTGACAAAAGGCCCCGGAGAAGACAAGAGAGAAAACGAGGAGCAATGTTGCAAGTGTGGTTGGTCTCGAAACGGTCAACAAAAGCAAGGGGGGACGCGGCAACTAAGAGCGGATGCAAGTTTTATGAAAACATGCGGATGCAATGCGATGATGAATGCAACAAACAAATAAATACACACAACGATAACGAAAAAACATGGAAGCCGTCTGGAGTATCGGTCTCGGGGCGTTACATCGGCGCACGGGCGGATCCGCTGCAGCTGAGCCAGACGGTTGCGATTCCGTGCGGAGTTACTACACGCAGTAACTCACGCAATAATCGCGGGGCCGTGGGGTCGTGGGTGCAGTTAATCCCACGATCCCACGCCCCGCCCCCTCGGCTTCGCAGCCCAGGGGCTATAAGTAGGAGGAGGAGGGGGAGCGGCAGAGCACGCGCGCCCTCCTCTCCCTTCGCCATTTTCGCCCTTCTCTTCCTCTTGCTGCCGCCGCACCTCCATGCCCCGCCGAGGTGCCGCTGCAGCTCGTCGCCGTCGACCCTCTTCGTCCCGGAGCCTCTCGCCTGCCGCAACCCTTGCCCCTGCCGCCGCACCACCTCTTCGTCAAGCTCGGTCTCCATGGCGCGCGAGCGGGAAGGGGATTGGGACGGCTCGGTTGTGATCAACGAGCATCTCGCCTTCCTTCGCGCCACACAGTGGCGTCCCGGCGCGTGCTTCGTCAGGGTGCGCGTGTTGCCGGAGAAGGAGATTTCGCCGGTGCCGCAAGGAGGCGAGCGGGTTATCTTCCGCGCTCACTTCCTCCGCGGCTTCGGCCTGCCAGCGAGTGGATTCTTCCGCTCCTTCCTCGATTTCTATAATCTTCAGCCGCATCATCTGACGCCCAACACCGTGACGCTGCTGTCCGCCTTCATCACAATGTGCGAGGGCTATCTCGGCATCCTCCCCACCATCGAGTTGTGGGGAGCATTCTTCTACACCAAACTAGGCACCTCCGCCAGGGAGAAGGCGGCCCAGTGCGGTGCCTTCGTCGCGGTGCGCCGCCCATCGGTGAAGAACGCCTTCCCCGCCATCAAGCTGTCACAGTCAGTAAAACTGTGGTAGAAATCATATTTCTACATGGAGAACGTCGACCCGGCCATTGACTTCATCAACTATCCGCCGTACGAAGCCGGCCCTCCGGCCGAGCCTCGGGCCAACTGGGGTACAAGCCGAAGCCCATGTCGGCCGACTCCACCGCCGCTGTCAACCGGCTCCGGGTGCTGACTGAGGCAAAAGGCCTCAAGGCGTCCGACCTGCATGTCGCCTTTGTTGAGCACTGTGTTCTCCCGCACCAAGGCCGGCCTCATCTGATCTGTCAGATGAGCGGGCACCGTGACCCAAGCCGGATGTGCACGAGGGACATGCCGATTGCCGAAGTCGCCCGTATGGTGAACGAGATCTCCGACCTCAAGCTGTTGGAAGGGTCCTGGAGGTTCGGCAAGCGGCCGCACTCCCACGACAACCCGCCGCCTGCTGTAAGTTTCTCAACTCCTTTCTTCTTTAGTATTTTTCTTGGTCTTGGTCTTGAGTAGTCGGTCCTTTGGACGCAGATTTACATGTCTCAGGCGACGGCCGCCATCGTGGGGCCGGGTGGAAACTACCAGCCGGATTGGGAAGTGAGCGATGTGGACGACCCCGACTTGGGGGCGGCCGCCCTGGAGGACGACGCCATAGGCGGCAGCGACGGAGCAGGCGGCGCCGAAGACGGAGGCCGCCTCGAGACCTGTCTCAACGATGATGAAGATGAGGATGAGTCGCGCCATGCACGAGGCGCCGGCAAGGCGGACGCGGGCCCCTCCTTCGAGCCGGCTGCCCGAGGCGGCACGCGCAAGCGTAAACAAGGCGCAGTCTTGTTCGGCAGCGCACCGAAGAAGACCAAGAACCCGACCGCTGCGACCAGGCGGAAGGAGGCCGCTGCGAAGGCGGCGAAGTTCTAGAAACTTCCGAAGGGGCCTCCTATGGTGTCGGCGTAAGTATCTTTTCCTTGTTCTTTCCTTCTTTGTCGATCCTATCTGGGCTTCCTTGCTTTATTTTTCTTGACTAAGGGCCCCGCTCTCTCTTGAGAAGTCGGCCGCCGCCTCCGTCATTGGGTCGGCGGAGACCTCCACCACCACCCGGCGAGTCGACCCTACACCCGACCTCCAGGAGGCGAAGGAAAGAAACACGCGGGAGGTGCGCGAGGAGCAGGAAGCTGCGTGCATGGAGAAGGCGGAGGCGGACAAGGTGGAGGCCGCCGCGTTGAAGAAGCTGGCGGAGGCTGAGGCTGATGCTGCGGCAAAGAAGCTGGCTGAAGAAGCCGCGCGCCATCAGGCGCCGCTATTCGTCATTCCCCTAAACTCCGCGCCGCCTCCACCAGTGTTCACGGCACCGACCGGGGGAGCCGGCGACGAGCATCCGGTCATGGAGAGGGAAGGCGGCGATGTCGCCATGCCGGAGGCGGACGCGCCTCCACCACCGCCCTCTGGAGGAGCGCAGGAGAACTAGCCGGCTGGATCGCCGGTGCAGCCAGCCCGAGGCGAGACGGCGACGGGCCCGGCTCCTGAGGCCCACACACACCATCACGCCACCGAGGCACAAAAGCGACTTCGGCGCCACGGCCGCTGGAAGCCGGCGATGCAAGCTCGTTAGTCCCGGATGCCGAGGCAACCAGCGCCGTGCCCACTGAATGGGTGCGTGGAGGCGGGACGGGCGCCTTAAATCGAGCGGTCCTAGACGTCCAGGCCCAACTCCGAGCTGAGGCCACCGCTCTTCAGCAGTGCAACATGGTGTTCATGGATTCGCGAGCGGCCATTCGGGAATGTTTCTTACTTCTTCGTCCTTGATTCTTGTATTTCTCTGTGGGGGCGCGCTAGCGCACCCACTGGGTGTAGCCCCCGAGTTTCGGGCCGGCTGCTGAGCAGGCGGCTCGGAACTTTAATTGGCAAGCTCCGAGTGCTAACTTCGTCTAATATCTTCATTGTAGGATTATCATAACCTTCGCACGGCCACCTTTAACTCCAATGTCCGGGAGCTGGACCAACGGACCGCTGACTTGTCAGAAAGCCGGAGTAAGTCTTCGTTTTCTTTCTCTGCGGGGGCGCGCTAGCGCACCCGCGGGCTGTAGCCCCCGAGATTCGGGTCAACTACTGAGCAGTCGGGCTGGATCTCCCCGGTAACTGCACTTCCTCTTTGCTGACTATTGATAACTTCTTTCTCTGCGGGGGCGCGATAGCGTACCCGCGGGCTGTAGTCCCCGAGATTCGGACCAACTGTTGAGCAGTCGGGCCGGGTCTCCCCGGCGACTGTACTTCTTCTTTGTTGATCCTTGACGTATTTTTCTTTCTCTACTCTTGCAGAGGCCAATGCTGTCTTGCAGCAACTGCTGGGTGAAGCCAACACCGTGTTGCATGCCAAGGAGACAGAGAGCAGCGAGCTGGCCCAGGAGCATGACCGACTGGCCAAGCAACTAGTGGAGCAGGCGGAGCTTCTCCAGAAGGCCCTGAAGGAGGTGGAGGTGAAAGAGTCCAATCTCCTCGCCGAGTTCGAGACCGAACGCTCCGCCTGGGCCGACAAGGAGGCGTTGCTGACTGCCGGCTTCGGCAGGATTGAAGACATGGTTGATGGTAAGCTTTCTTCTTTTTTCTTTCTTTGAGATGCCAGCTGCTGATCAGGCCAGCTTCTAGCTTCTGACTTCTGGCTTCTTTGCTTTCTGCCCAAGCAGACTTCTTCCCTGGCCACTCTAGTGCTGCCAACCAGGCCATTGAGGCTTATCGCGAAGAGCGGAGGGCGGAAGGTGCGCAGATCGCTGCCGATGCCCCCCGGACCCTTAGCGAACAGCTTCTCAGCATCCAGGCCCATCTTCGGCCGGCTCATCGGATGATGCGCCGTCTTCAGCGTGTCGGGGCCCAGGCAATCTCTGCCCTTTGGCTAGGCATGCCGGCTCCGTGCACTCCCAGCCGAACTGCCGACTGGCTGGAGGTGGCGGCCGGCCGGCTCGAGGCTTGGAAGGGATCCTCGGCCCGGGCTGGAGCGCGCCGGGCCTTGGAGTTTGTCAAGGTGTGGTATCCTGGGCTAAATCTAGCCCAGTTGACCACGTTCCGGCAGGAGGCCCAGGAGGAGATGGTGGCGGTGGAGCGTGACCTTGTCAAACGGGCAGCGGCGATCGCTGAGTACACCAACACCAGCATCTTCGTTCCTGAGCTGGCTGAGAATGGCGCCCAGGCGCCACCAGAGTGGTTTGAGCTGAACCCGGAGGACGACGAGGACTCGGCCGAGATGATCGACTCCAGCGACGAGGAGGACGAGGAAAGCGGAGAAGTTGCGCCAGAGGTCGGAGCGGACGGCTAGCCTCAGCTTGACCGCGCCTCGAACAACAAGCCACGCTCGAGCGTGCCGACTGCTGCTGGAGGCGACCTAGCAGAGACTGACCAGCTGTCCACACCACCAACCGGTACCGCCGACTCCGCCAACCAGCCCGACCCCTCTGTTGCTCCCTAGGCCGCCGACTTATCTTTATTTTTCCTGCTTTATCAGTGTCGACAAACTTTGTTAAATTTGCACAATTCCACCCGCGGGGTGTATTTCAAACTCTGTTGAATGCTGGCCAAGGGCCTTTTGACATGTAAATATTCTTCCACACAAGGTGTGCTTTTGCCGAGCTCTGACTTTTTCTTGCTTTCTGCTCCTTGGCTTTTTTCCTTTGCCGCCCTCCCTTGGCTGCCGTCTTGCCAGCCAGACAGCCGCTCTGCGGACTGCGGCCGGGTCAAGTACTTAGCTACTTTCGGGAGAGCAAGTACTTAGCCGACTAGAGCGTTAGCAAGTTAAGTAGAAGCCGCCTGGCCGGCTGCTCAGCAGCCGGTCGATGAGGCGGGAAGCCGGCTTGAACTATGTACATGCTTTGGGTCCTTAGCCATTTTTCATGTGGGCACCCTTTTTGCCTTTAACACCTGCCTACCCGACAGTCGCTCTGCGAGCTGCGGCTTTGGCAGGAGAAGGTTTAGGTGCCGACACACTACTTGTCCGGCTGCAGGAAGCACCACATAGTACAATACTACTGGAATCAGCTTCTTTGCTGTCCGCCATGGAGGACGGCAAAGGCATGGATCACGGACGGCAAACTGTCCGTCTGAACACGTGCCAGCAAAGGCCTTCTTTGCCGTCCGCTTCCTGGAAACGGACGGCAAAGGATTGTGCCATCCGCCGTTGGTGGCCAGCAGACGGCAAAGATCGTGGCGGCAGTGAGGTGGGGTGAGAGCCGTTAGGGGTTAACGGCGTGCTTTGCCGTCAGCCAGCGGACGACAAAGAGGCTAAGGTCTTTGCCTTCCGCTGGCTGACGAAAAAGTGCTCAAACATGCCAGTCCCAGGAAGTACAGGTAGCTGCCACGTGGCTTGTTTGCCGTCAGCTAGCTGACGGCAAAGTTCTTTACCGTCAGCTAGTTGACGGCGAAGAGCCTGTACAACCATGTTTTTAATTTAATTCATTCAATTTGACAGCAATTCACAGATATACACAGATATACACAGCAATTCACATATATACACAACAAGCATATCCAACACACAAGTTTCATCATATATACATATATAACGAACACATAAATAGTTCCATCCTTACATATTACAAAAGTTTCACATTGTTAATCCAACACCGTTATCCATCCATCCATATAACAACCTTCCGTGAATTAAATCAAATCTGCAAAACGATAAACAAGATGTTAGAAAAAGAAGAAGAAAATGAAGAAGAAGACTATAAGAAGTAAGCATACTTAAGTAAAATGGAGCTAACCTAGAAGAAAACGAAGAAGAAGAAGAAGACTAGAAGAATACTAGAAGAAGACTAGAAGAATACTAGAAGAAGAAGAAGACTATAATTAAGCTTATTATGTAAACTTGGTCATTTTGTGCTAACATAAGTAATTTTGGAGTTAACCTATAGGAAACTAAGCATATTAGAGATAACTTAGCACATTAGAGCCAACTTAGGTAAATGGAGCCAACCTAGCAAATTATGCCATCTTTGAGTGAACTAAGCATATTAGAGCTAACTTATGTCATTTTGGAGAAGATGAAGAAGAAGACTATAAGCTTATTATGTAAACTTGGTCATTTTGTGCTAACATAAGTAATTTTGGACCTAACCTATAGGAAACTAAGCATAGTAGAGATAACTTAGCATATTAGAGCTAACATATGTAACTAAGCATATTAGAGCTAACATAGGTAACTAAGCATATTAGAGCTAACTATATATAGATCATTTTGGAGATCTGACATACCTGACATAGTTTAGTTCGCATTGTTCTTCTCCTTCTCCTTCCTCAGCCTGATGCACCAAGAGCGGCGAGGCGGTGGAGGCAGTGGGATGTAGTCTTCTACCACAATTGGCATGGTCATGTCGCCTAGCTGTGGGATCGCCGGCACCACCACCGGCGCGAGGTCATTGTCAGGCACCACCACCATCGCGAGGCCATCTTCAGGCAGGACAGGCACGACCATCGCTAGGTCATCCTCAGCCACCACCATCTCTTGCCCATGGTGCGCCACCACCATCTCTTGCCCTTGGTCAGCCACCACCATCGCTAGGTCATCCTCAGCCTGATGCCCACTCTGCTCCTCTTCTTCCCCACTCCAGTCCGGATCATCCTCCTTGCTGTCTTTGCTGCAGCCCGAATCGCTGCTGCTTTTGCTACAGCCAGAATCGCTGTTGCTTTTGCTACAGCCAGAATCGCTGCTGGTTTGGCTGTAGCCAGTGTCGCTGCTGCTGCTCCCATTGCCTGTCGAAATGCAACAATTAATGACTGTTAACAATGGATGCGAGACAAAGCCAAATGTAGAGGAATAAGAAGAGGCAGAACGTACTGGCATCATCGTCCTCAGCGTAGCGCATGCAACACATAGTCGCGTTGAACACCTTCATGATGAGCATGGTGGCGTCATCGTCGTACCAGAAGAGAAGGAAGTACCCCAGCCGCAGGTCGTAGGCACGGTAGAACTTCTCCCAGCCACGACACAGGTACATGTGGCCCTCCTTGATCACCAGCCCCACGTCCCACAGCCTGCGAAACCCGCTGCCGGCCTATCGCAGCTTCACATTATTTGGTGGATCTTCACCCAGCATGTTCATAAAAGTGTCAGGCAGCCTCTGTAGTTTGGGACAAGGAGTGATGTAGCAAACATCAGAGTTATCATAATGAGATGGGTGAAGGGGAGATCTCTCCTTTTATATACCCGCCTCTTGGAGGAAGTCCCAAGTATGATACTGAAGAACTCGAAAGCATCCAACTCGTACTCCGGTGTGGCAGAGCGGAGCCTGTGGTGATGCCCCCCATCTCTAATAAGCAACAGAAGAGACCAATTAGTATCTAGCTAGAAGCATATCTATAAACATAGAGCCAAGTTTCTAGACATGAAAGAAAACTGAGAAGAAAAAAAAGCAGTGCACTTGTGCTCAACAACATCAACAACACTTAGTTAATTTGGTAGGTTAGTTGGCAATGGCAATTGGCACCCTTCAAAACTAGGGATTTCTTTAGACGTGAAAGAAAACTGAAAATGTTGAAAAAAAGAGCATAGTAATATAAAAATAGGGGAAAATACACTTCTTCTTTCTCCTCTTTATCTTCTTCTTTTTTTCATCTTTCTTCATTCTTCTTAACCAAAACTAAACCTAAAGTTCCTTCTGGTGTGATCACATTGGAATACTTGTGGCAACAAATCATAGTTGCACCATATTTTAGGTGGCTCTAGGTTGTAGTGTCGTAAAATCAATTTACTTTGTATGCAAATCAGAATCTATAGTTTGCCTTTCCGCAAAAAAGAGAAGGAAAAGACGAGTATAGTTTGCCTCTTATGACAGATTCCATAAGCAATATGCATGCCTTGTTGTTTTCTCAAATTAAACTAATTCGAGTGTTGCTGATTGATGAATTTGAATATATGCAAAGGAATTTGAGGACAGCTTTTGCTCTTCTCACTATTAGTTTCATAATCTTTTATACAACCCCTTCAAGGAGTCTGTGGATAACTTTCGTTTACAGTTCACTAGATATGTGTATTACATTTTCTATTGAAAATGCATTTGAATTCATTTATCATAAATACTATTTCTAAAGTTTAACTCTGATGATACGGTTGCCACGTACCTACCAAGACATGCCAATATTTTTTTCTTGTATACAAAAGAACTCGTGCAGTAATATTTACTTCACTGAAAGATTTTTCACTTTGAAGGGAAATAGTTTTTGTTCAATCATCTATTAATAATATAACAATAATAATTCATTATATGCCAATGAGTTGAGAAATCTGGCAATCTATGCTCTAAACCTAAACTAAAGTAAACCTAAACTAAACCAAACCTAAACTAAACTTAAAATACAGAAACAAAAACAGAAAAAATACAAGAGGTCTCACCGGGTGGAGGAGGGGGCGCCGGAGGGGTGGGGCGACCGCGGTGGTGGAGGAGAGGGGCGCCGGGGCGGCCAGGTGGAGGAGGGGGCGCCGGAGCGGCGGGCAGGCCGCGGTGGTGGAGCAGAGGGGCGCCGGGGCCGCCTAGTGGAGGAGGGAGCGCCAGAGCGGCATGGCGGCTGCGATGGTGGAGCAGAGGGGCGCCGGGGCCGCCGGGGTGGAGGAGGGGGTGCCGCGGTGACGTGGGTGGCGTGGGGCGGCGGCGGCTCGGGCACGGGGCGACGCGGCGCGACGACGGGGATGGCGCGGGGCGGGGAAGGTGGTCAATGGGGCTGCTGGGGTGGCGCGGGGCGGCGGCGGCACGGGGGCGGGATGGTGCGGGGCTCGGGCACGGGGCGGCGCGGCGCGACGACGGGGATGGCGCGGGGCGGGGAAGGGGGTCAATGGGGCTACTGGGGCGGCGTGGCAACGGGGGTGGCGCGGGGCGGCGGCGGCACGGGGGCGGGATGGTGCGGGGCGGCGGCGGCTCGGGTGCGGGCGGAGAGAGAGAGGGGACAGATGTGGGGCGCGGGTGGGCGTCGATATGGATTTTAGTTAGGGCACGGTTCTTTGCCGTCCGCCAGCAGACGGCAAAGATCCTAGCTAACGGCCGTTAGCTTGGCCACTTTCTTTGCCGTCTGCTAGCGGACGGCAAAGATAGTGTCCGTTAGGTGGTTGTCGGTAGTGGGCCACCCTCATTCTTTCTCGTCCGCTAGCGGACGGCAAAGACTATATGCCGTCCGCTGGAGGACGGCAAAGACTTGGCTGACGGTAAATACAATCTTTGCCATCAGCCAAGTCTTTGCCGTCAGCTTCTATTGAGCTGACAGCAAAGAAGGTCTTTGCTGTCAGCTAGCGGACGGCAAAGACATGGCTGACGGCAAAGATCCTGATTCTAGTAGTGCAAGGCGGCGAGCCCCCGGGCCGACTGGTCGAACCTGGTGCCAGGCGGAATAATGAAATAACACATTCATAGACATAATACTTATCATATAGATAAAGGAGGGTAGCCCCCGAGCTCTTCTCGGGGGACCCGGAGTCTTCATACATAATAAAAAAGGTAGCATGGTACATACTGCATTAACTGTAAAATCTTCGAAGGAGGTTTGCTTTCCATGGCCGCTCTGTCTCCTTGCCGGAGTCGTCTCTCTTGCGTGCTCTAGGCTTCTGAGCATCGATCAGGTAGTAGGAGTCGTTGCCCAAAACTTTGCTGATGATGAAGGGGCCTTCCTAAGGTGCCGAGAGCATGTGTTGGCCGGCTGTTTGCTGGATCAGCCGGAGCACAAGGTCTCCCTCTTGGAAGGATCTTGGCTTGACCTTCCGATTGTAGTATCGGCGTAGGCTCTACTGGTAGATGGTGGACCGGCTGAGTGCCAACAGCCGGCCCTCTTCTAGCAGATCAACGCCGTCTCGTGCTTCTTTTGCCTCTTCTTCGGTGTACATGGTGACACGAGGGGAGTCAAATTCTATGTCTGTCGGGATGATGGCTTCGGCACCGTAGACGAGGAAGAAAGGCGTGAAGCCGGTTGACTTGTTCGGAGTTGTGCGCAAGCTCCAGAGGACGGCCGCCAACTCATCGAGCCAACAGCCAGCCGAACGCTCCAGAGGCTCGAACAGTCGGGGCTTGATGCCGGGCAAAATGAGGCCATTTGCTCGCTCCACTTGGCCGTTTGACTGCGGATGGGCAACGGACGCTAAGTCCAGTCGGATGCCCTACATCGCGCAGAAACGAGCCAAGGCGCCTTTGGCAAAGTTTGTGCCGTTGTCGGTGATGATGCTATGTGGTATGCCATAACGAATGGTGATGTCAGTGATGAAAGTCAAAGCAGTCGGAACGTTCAACTTCTTGATTGGCTTTGCTTCTATCCACTTGGTGAATTTGTCCACGGTGACAAGAAGATGAGTCATGCCGCCGCATGCTGTCTTGAATGGTCCCACCATGTCCAGCCCCCATACGGCAAAGGGCCAGGCAATGGGGATAGTCTTGAGTGCAAAAGCCGGCAGATGCAGCTTGGAGTGGAACTTCTGGCACCCCTTACATTTCTGGACTAAGTCTTTGGCATCTTCTAGAGCAGTCGGCCAGAAAAAACCATGGCGGAATGCTTTGGCAACAAGTGATCTTGAAGCCGCATGGTGACCACACTCGCCTTGGTGGATATCTTTGAGGATTGCTTGGCCTTTCTCCGGCTCCACGCAGCGCTGGTACACACCAGTGACACTGCGCCTCACAAGTTCTCTGTTGACAATGGTGTATGCTGCTACCCGACGTTGCACTTGTCGGGCCGAGATCTCATCAGTCGGCAGCTCTTTGTTAACCAGAAAGTTGAGGATCGGCTGCGCCCATGAAGGTGCTGCTATTTCTTTGACTGCGAGGACTACTACTTGCATGAGGGCGGTTGGGCCGGGAGGCGGCGGGTTGGAGTCGGCTGCCGCTTGTTGTGTCGATGAAGTCCTCGGGCCCACTGCTGCAGTCCCCGAGCTGGGTTCAGAAGTCCCTGAGCCGGGTGTGACTGCTGCAGCCCCGAGCCGCCTGCCGAAGTCCCCACGCCGGCTGCTGGGGTCCTCAAGTCGGATCCGACTGCTTCAGGAGGAGCCGGCACGAAGATGGAGTCTGATTTTGGCGACGGCTTGACAAACGGCTTGAGGAGGCGCTGTAGGGCGACGCCGGCTGGTATTGTTTGCCGGGTGGAGCCGATCCATGCTAAAGCCTCTGCTTGCTCGTTGTCGTTTCGTGGCACATGGAGGAACTCGCACCCTTGAAAGTACCCACTGAGTTGCTGGACGAGGAAGCGGTAGCTTGCAACCGTGTATGAGTGCTTCGTATTCAGCTATGTTGTTGGAGGCGGCAAAGTGGATTTGCAACACATATATGAGCTTTTCGCCTTTGGAAGAGGTGAGGACGATGCCGGCTCCCAAACTGGTGTGCATCTTGGAACCATCAAAGTGCATCCGCCATTGGGTGCTCTTGGAAGTATGGCTTCAGCTTCTTGGCAGCGAAATGCACGCCATAGCACATCTTCTGATAGTGGGGGTAGTTCTGCTTGGAGGTGACCAACACTTCACTCAGGTAATACACCGGCCTCTGGACTGGTAATGCTTTGCCGTCTTCCTTGTGCTCCACAACTATGACTGTGCTGACCACCCGGCTGGTGGCAGCGATGTAGAGAAGCATGGGCTCCTTAGCAGCCGGAGCCGCCAGGACAGGCGGAGTGGTCAACATCTTCTTGAGCTGGAGAAAAGCTTCATCCGCCTTGTCGTTCCACTCAAAAAAAGTGGTATTCTTCATGAGCTGGTACAGGGGAAGAGCCTTCTCGCCCAGCCGACCGATGAAACGGCTGATGGATGCCAAGCAGCCGGTGAACTTTTGCACGTCCAGCAGTCGGGTGGGCACCTCCATCCTCTTGATGGCCTAGATCTTCACAGGGTTGCACTCTATGCCGCGTTCTGAGACCAGGAAACCAAGAAGCTGGCCGGCTGGTACTCCAAAGATGCATTTCTCCGGGTTGAGCTTGGTCTGAAAGCGGCGCAAGTTTTCAAAGGTTTCCTTGAGGTCTTCTAGCAGCATGCCACGCTTCTCCGTCTTCACCACAATGTCGTCCACATAGACGTGGGCGTTTCTGCCGAGTTGCTTGAGGAGACACTTCTGCATGCAATGCTGAAACGTGGCGCCGACATTCCTCAAGCCGAACGTCATGGTCATGTAGCAGAAGGCTCCGAATGGTATGATGAAGGTGGTCTTCAGCCTATCGGCCGGGTTCGGCTTGATCTGATGATACCCTGAGTATGCATCCAAAAAACTCAACAGCTCGCATTCGGCTGTGGAGTCTATCACTTGGTCTATTCTTGGCAAAGCAAAGGGATCTTTGGGGCAAGCTTTGTTGAGGCTGGTATAATCGATACACATGCGCCACTGCTTATTCTTCTTCAGGACAAGGACTGGGTTGGCTAACCATTCTGGGAAGAATACTTCCATAATGAAGTCGGCTGCCAGAAGCCGGGATATCTCTTCTCTAACGACTCTTCTCTTCTCTTCTGACAGGCGGCACAAGGGCTGCCTGACTGGCTTGCCATCAGGTCGTACATGTAGCTTGTGCTCGGCGAAATCTGTCGGAACACCCGGCATGTCCTTAAGAGACCATGCAAAGATGTCCCGATTCTCACGGAGGAAATCGACGAGCTCGCTTTCCTATTTGCTGTTAAGGTTTGCACCTATGACAGCATGCCTCTCTGGGTGCTCCGGGTCCAAGGGTATCTTCTTTGTTTCTTTCGCCAGTTTGAACGAGCCCTCGGCTTCTGATTCCTTGGGGTTCGGCGATATTTCCGGCTGCTTGCCTGCCATCGCCACAACCCGGTCAAGGAGCCGCTTCTCTGCTACAATCACGAGGGACTAGGCTAGCCGGCTGCTGTCTGCCGCACAGGTGGACGACTTCTTGTAGTCTCCGACTATGGTCAGGATTCCCTTGGTGCTTGGCATCTTCATCTTGAGGTAAGCATAGTG
This sequence comes from Aegilops tauschii subsp. strangulata, assembly GCF_002575655.3. NCBI lineage: Eukaryota > Viridiplantae > Streptophyta > Magnoliopsida > Poales > Poaceae > Aegilops > Aegilops tauschii. The sequence goes on from NC_053039.3 coordinate 18,450,893, forward strand.
GGGGGCCGCCATGAACTTGGCCAGAGCAGGCCGGCCAAGTAGCGCATGATAGGGGCTCTCAAGGTCCACCACCTCAAACCAGACTGGCTCTCGGCGGAAGTGATCTTTGTCTCCGGAGAGGACATCTATCTGGATCTTGCCGATTGGTGAGCAGGAAAGGCCAGGGACTATGCCATGGAATACAGTCCGACTAGGCTGAAGCTGCTTCTGCTTGATTCCCAACTTCTCCATAGTGTCACGGTATAGGATGTTGATGCTGCTGCCGCCATCTATCAGAACTCGGGAGAAGCGAGCAGCCCGCCTCTCTGTTGCGAAGGTGGCATCCAAGACCAAGGCATAAGAACCAGGAGAGGGCATCACCTCCGGGTGCTCAGCTCTGCTCCAACTGATAGGCTTCTCAGACCAATGCATGAACTCGGGGGTCTCTGATGCTACTGCATGTACTTCTTGTTGCCGCTGCCGTCTGCTATGCTTATCGTCGGCCACGCTGGTGAACACGACATAAGCTCCATGCTCTTCAGGATACTCATCTTGTATTGCGCCCACTGGCCAAACCGCCGGCTGCTGGGGAGGAGGAGGCGGCGGGCCGGCAGGCGGAGGAGGCAGGAGTCCGTCACCCTTGGCGATTCTGGTGAGCCAGTGGCATTTCCAAGTGGTGTGGTTGGACGGCTTCGCACCGCTATGAAACTTGCAGGGTGCATCGAGAGTCTGCTCGTACGAGAAGGCAGGCAACCAGTTGGGCTTGCCGCCCTTCTGACGCTTGGGAGGAGGCTGCCCTTCCGGCTGCTGGTCTTCATCTGTCGCCACCTGCCGGCTTGTGGAAGCCAGCTGCGTGGCCTTGCGCTTATTGTCATTCTGTTGCTGACGCCTACTGGTGTCACCAGCCGGAGTCCTAGGAGCTTGAGGAGCTACTTTGCCAGATGCGTCAACATGGATCTCCGCCTTCATGGAGGACTTGGCCGTGGCGTACTTGTCTGCTATGATCAGCAGTTCGTCGAGGGTCGCCGGCTTGTCGCAAAGGAGCCGGTGCTTGAGGAGGGTGCCTTCTCGGCACCCGGCAATGAAGTACTCAATGGCCTGCACCTCATGCACGCCCTCGCAAGAGTTGCGCAGCTCAGCCCAACGCGTGAGGTAGTCGCGAGTTGATTCGTTGGGGCCATGGACGCACAAAGAGAGCTGGCGAGGCTTGGGCGGCCGCTTGTACGTGCTGGTGAAGTTGCCAATGAAGGCTTCGATGAAATCTACCTAGCTGTTGATGCTGCGGGGCTTCAGGCTGTTCAGCCATGTCCGGGCTGTGCCCTAGAGCATGAGCGGGACGTACTTCACGGCAACTCGCTTGTTTCCGTATGCTATGTTGACGGCCGTGGAGTAGTCGACCAGCCAGTCTTCCGGCTTCACGGAGCCAGTGTACTTGGGCGTATCTCTTGGAAGCGTGAATCCTTTGGGGAAGGGCTCGTCTCGGATGCGGGGGCCAAAACAAGGCGGACTCAATGCGTCTTCTTCTTCTAGTGTGACGCCCCAAGACCGACGCTCCAGATGCCTTCCATGTATTCCCGAGATTCATCGTGTGATTTGCTTTGTTCGTTGTATTCTTCATAGCATCATTTGCATTGCATCATGTCATCATGCCATCAATTTCACAAACCAACTAAAACTCACTTACATAAATTGCATGGATCCTTGATTCATTTAAATCGAGGGAATTCACATGGTGATTTCTCTTTAAAACATATTCGAAGTCTCTCAATATTATCAGGGAGCTATAGTAAATATTCCATTAATTTGGAATTGACCATAACACACTTGCATTTGAAACTCCTCTCGTCTCTAAATTATTTAAATCCTCCATCCTTCTCCCCTTGCTCCAAATCTAGTTGTGGAGCTTCGAAATTATGTCAAAGTAGTCACTTGCCATTTCAGTTAACTTCAGGTTTAATTGAACCTCCAAATAAATCCCTTGGCTCTTTTCTTTGTCTGAAATATGGAAAAGAAACCCCTTTTCTTTCTTTTGGCCAGCCAAGCAGGCCTCCTGGTTTTTCCCTTCCATCCGAAGTGGCCCAAGATCCAGCTGGGCCCCCAGGCGACCGAAGGCCAGCCCAGCCTCTCTCCCTCGCTAACCCTAGCGCCAGGGGAGAGCCTCCTGCTCGATCCCCATCTCCCTCCCGAGCGCCGTCACGCAGGGAGAGGGCAGCGCTAACCCTTCTCCCAATCCACTTCCCTCCCTCGACCCCTCGCTCTCCTCTCGATCCCCATCTCTCCCTCTCGTTTCCCGTGCCCGCCGCCTCACCCGCATCACGCCCGATCCCCTCGCTCCCGCATCCACGCGCCTCCAGTGCGAGACCCGCGCTCTGCCCTTGTCGGAGAAGAGAACCAGGCCGGAGCCCCGTCGGCCTCCTCGCCGCCGTCGCGCCCCCTTCCATCTCCAGCCGCTCCTCTGCAGCTCCTCCTTCGCCTCGTCCTCACGTCTGGCCTCGTCCCCGACCCGCCGTTCACCTCCTCCATCGACCGTCCCGGCCACCAGAGCTGTTGACGGCCGAAGCCCGGCCGCGTCGTAGCCTCTGCTGCCAGCGACCTCGACCTCCCCTGCGCCAAGCCCCGCCATCGGCCTGCTACCTCGCCTCCCCAACCCGAGCTGGCCCGGATCCGGCCATCTTCGACGCCTTGGGTCGCTGGCCATGGACGCCTCTGCTCCATCGCCGGACGGCTGCTTCTCCGGGCGCCTCTGTTCGTCGTCGTTGTCACCACAAGCCCGGTGACCGCTTCCTGCCGCTGACCACCACCATCGCCTCCTTGCCGCTGCCCGAGCCCCAAGTCCGTCGGCCTGCCTCCGCTTTGAACTGGCAGGAACGGGACCCTGGCGACCTCCCGCGACCGGTTTCAGCAAGTTTGACGCCTGCGCCCATCGTCTGTTGCATCTTCGTCGGCCTCCTCCTCGTGCTATGGAGCTCCTGCCTGAGCCGTCCCCCTCCGGCCAACTCTGCTGCCACCGCTGCTACCTTGACCTCCCCTGGTTCAGCTTGTTTTGAACAAATAGCAGCCCGATGGCTTCTCTGCTCCAAGTGCCTTCTGCACGCCAATGCCCGGTGCACCCCTCGTTTCGCCAAGTACCATTACACCCACGTTCGCCTGAAGAATGTGTACCACTACCGTCGCAAGAACCGAGACCGGCAAGTCTGGAGACTGCCAAGTACACCTTTGGTTCACCAAGTACCGCACCGGACGTCTACGACCCGTGTACAACTACCGTCGCCAAGACCGGACTGACAAGTACCCCAACAACGTGTGTACCACTACCGTCGACCTCGAAGACCCCGTGGACGTCAAGTTCCTTGACGTGACCCCGAACATCTACGGAGTGTGTACAACTATGAAACGTGTACGACTACTTCCCCTACGACCCGTGAACGACTACTTCCCTCGACGATTTTGAAACGCCCCGAAATGCACGCTTCAAAGGTATAACCGCCGAGACGATGACCCATGGACGAATGCATGTTGTCTGAGTTGAACCGTATATTTGCACCGTGCCCGTTTGCTTTATGCACATTCCTCCTCGTTTTCCATGCCCGATAACCAGGATCGCCCCACCATCTTTTGCATGTTCCGCACATCCGCACACTTTCTCTTTTGCACCGGTGTCTCAATGAGTTGTCGGATCATCGGAATGTTGCCGTGGCACCATTTCTGTTGTAGTTGCCGTGGCACCCCTTTCGTTCCGCCACGGTGACAAATGCTTCATAACATGCTCATGTCAACGTTTTCATAAAATTGCTTAAAACATGCATATGTCATCCGCATCATGATAACAACAATTGAAATGTTTAAAATTGTTGTTCGCTTTAAATTGCTAAAAGACATATAGGGATTTTCCGGAATTGTTGTTTGTTGTTCCGGCCCCATTTAAACTTGCCTAGATAGGTAGATATCATATGCTTCACCCCTTGCCATTGTTAATAACTTTTAATATTGTTGGGTACATAAACAAGAGAGAACTAAATAATTGATGTGGTGTTTCGTCAATATGCAACTCGTTGCATATTGAGCTCCACTTAATTTGTAGTATTGTTTGTGCACTTTGCCATGCCATGCCGCTTTAAACCGGACATGCATCATACTTGATTGTGCATCATGCCTTGTTCATGTGATGATTGTTTACCATGTTGTTTGCTTCTTTCCGGTTGGCTTCTCTCGTTAGCTTCGGTTTCGTTCTGGAGTTGTGAGGATTCGTTCGACAACGTCCGTTTGTCTTCTTCATGGACTCGTTCTTCTTCCTTGCGGGATCTCAGGCAAGATGACCATACCCTCGAAATCACTTCTATCTTTGCTTGCTAGTTGTTCGCTCTATCGCTATGTTGCGCTACCTACCACTTGTTATATCATGCCTCCCTTATTGCCATGTCAGCCTCTAACCTTTTCACCCTTCCTAGCAAACCGTTGTTTGGCTATGTTACCGCTTTGCTCAGCCCCTCTTATAGCATTGCTAGTTGCAGGTGAATTTTAAGTTTGTTCCTTGTTGGAACATGGATATCATGAACTTTGTTGGGATATCACAATATCTCTTATTTAATTAATGCATCTATATACTTGGTAAAGGGTGGAAGGCTCGGCCTTATGCCTGGTGTTTTGTTCCACTCTTGCCGCCCTAGTTTCCGTCATACCGGTGTTATGTTCTGTAACACCCCGCATGTAACTTGCCATATTTGTAACTCCGACTCTTGCCATTTCCGGCTATGTGTTATGTTTTTCCCTCCGTTGTCGGGTTTTGTCTTTCGTTTTGTATTTTTTCATGTCATGCATTTTCATATCATGTCATCATGCGCATTGCATTCGCATACGTGTTCGTCTCATGCATCCGAGCATTTTCCCCGTTGTCCGTTTTCCAATCCGGCGCTCCTATCTCCTCCGGTGCACCCCTCTAGTTTTCTTTCGTGTGCGTGTGTCAAACTTTCTCGGAATGGACCGAGGCTTGTCAAGTGGTCTTCTTATACCACCCGGAGACTACCGGTCAAGTTTCGTTCCATTCGGAGGTCGTTTGGTACTCCAACGGTTAACCGGGCATCCGCTATGTTCATTTGAGTGTCCAGCAAAAACCCCCTCCAAAACCAGCCCAAAACCCACCAAACTCTCTTCCATTCTCTAGGTCGTTCGATCACGATCGTGTGGGCGAAAACCGCACCTCATTTGGAGTCTCCTAGCTCCCTCTACCTATTTATATGTGGGCATCCCGGAAACGGAATCGCAGTCTCCCATAACCCTAAATCGCCTCCCCGCGGGCGGACGTGTCCAGCCGCCGCCGGACAAAACGCGCCGCCGCTCCCGGCCAGTGGCGTCGCGCCACGTCGCCCCCGCCGCCGTCCTCGCCGCGCCAGGCCCGCCGGGCCCGGATCGGGCCCGCCGGCCCATCCCGCCGCCGCCGCGCGCCCACGCCCGCGCGTGTCTGCGCCCACCGCCGTTCGCCCGGCCCCGCCGACCCGCCGACCTGCCAGTCTTCCTCGCCGCCGCCGCCGCCCTCGGGTGCGCCGCCGCCGGCCGGCCTCCCCTCTGGCTCGCCGCCTCCTCCCTCCGCCAGAGGCCCCGCCGGCCTCTCCTCTCCTCCCGCCGGCGAGCCACCCACCGGAGTCCCGAGCCCGAGGATCCCCGATCCAGATCTCTGTGGTGAGCGTTGACCTCCCGAAACCCTAGCTTTTTTTCTCTAAGTCATGAAACTTCTTCAGCATGTGCTCCTGTTCGAGTTGCGATAACTCTGTGCATGTAGCTCCGATTCGCGTGTGTAATATGTCAAATTGTTCGCCTTGTGATGCTCTTCATTTTGTTAAATTGCACGATGTTCATTAGAGGTCATCTTGATTCCCAAATATTCATTGGAAGAGGGCTAGTTGCTGTTAATCTCTGGTTCTTAGCAGAACTTGGAGATTTGTCATTTTTGTATTATTTATTCTGTGCATCTTTTGAGCATGAGCTCTACATGTGTTTTGAATTATGCCATGCCATCTTTCCAGTGGTATAGTCCATGTATTTTTGTGATCTCTGTGGTGACTAGCATAAGCATGCAAATTAGGCCCCGTAATATTTCTGATTTCAGGGACTTAGTGATTTCTCTAAGTCTTTGTCTGCTGTAATTTTGTTGCCATGTAAAGTTGATGCTACAGAGAGATCCATGCATATTTTGGAGATGTTCAGTAAGGATGTTTTGTAGATATAGTTGTAGTTGATCCATTACTGCAATTGTTTGCAATTATGGAGTGCCTTAGCATGACTCAATCTCGCTCTACTTTTGCTATAAAATATTTATGGCAGATTCTTAACATGATATGCATTTTTGCCAAGCTTAGTGTAGTTGATCCATACATGCTATGCAATTGTTCTTGCCATGGTTAGCTTCATAAACATGCCATCTTGCTGTAGGTGTGCTTGGTTTGTCATGCGTTGCTCCGTAGTGAGTGCATCAAGCTCACAAACAGGTCTACATATTATTATTTCTGCCATGCTCTGTTTTTTGCTAAGTCTGAAACCTGATAACGAAACTTGCGATGTTTACATGCTTGCCATCATATCTTCTGGTCCTTTTTGGCTTATGGTCAGTAAGGGACTTTTGTCATGTGAATTTAGTAGAATAATACCATGCCTTTATTTTCTATGTTAAGTTCCTGTAGCATGTTGATTTCGTGCTCTGAACATTGCTACCTGATGCTGTTTCAGACATGTCCAGTAATTTCACTAAGTCTGTGAACCTGTAATCTTTTGCTCTTTTGCCATGCTTATTTGAGCTTGATATGTTGTGAACTAGCAGTAGCTCAGTGTTCATATTTTGTCAAGCATCTCCTGTAGTTTACTTCCATGTGCTTTCTTGCTATGTTGGGGTGCTGTAGCATTGTTACTTGTTGCATTTTAAGTGCTATCTTGCTGTTTACCGCAGATTCGTGTCATTCTTGTTTTGCTCGCCATTTGCAAACCGTGCATCCGATTCCGGTGATCTTTATATCGATTTCGACCGAAATCATCTCATCTTTCCAGTGGCATGCTTGGTTTGCCAAGTTACTGCCTTGTTCATCATTTTCCTTCCGGAGCACGCATATGCATCGCATATCATATCTTGCATATCATACATGTTTTGCATCATGTTGCTTGTGCATTTCTCGTTGTTGATTGTGGTTCCGTTTGTTTGTGTTCTTGTCTTGGGTAGAGCCGGGAGACGAGTTCGTGAACGAGGAACCTGTCGAGTACGCTTACGAGGATCAAGCTTTCGACAACTCTGAGAATCTTGCAGGCAAGATGACCACCCCTCGAAATCACTTCTATCTTTGCTATGCTAGTTGTTCGCTCTATTGCCATGCTCCGCTACCTATCACTTGCTATATCATGTCTCCCATTGTAGCCATGTCAGCCCTAACCATCCTTTCCTAGCAAACCGTTGTTTGGCTAAGTTACCGCTTTTGCTAAGCCCCTCTTATAGCGTTGCTAGTTGCAGGTGAAGTTGAAGTTTGTTCCATGTCGGAACATGGATATGTTGGGATATCACAATATCTCTTATTTAATTAATGCATCTATATATTTTGGTAAAGGATGGAAGGCTCGGCCTTATGCCTGGTGTTTTGTTCCACTCTTGCCGCCCTAGTTACTGTTATACCGGGATTATGTTCCTTGAGTTTGCGTTCCTTACACGGTCGGGTGATTGATGGGACCCCCTTGACAGTTCGCCTTGAATAAAACTCCTCCAGCAAAGCCCAACCTTGGTTTTACTATTTGCTACCTAAGCCTTTTTCCCCGGGTTTTCGCGAGCCCGAGGGTCATCTTATTTTAACCCCCCCGGGCCAGTGCTCCTTCGAGTGTTGGTCCGAACTGAGCAGACTGCGGGGCCCCCTCCTGGAAACTCGAGGTCTGGTTTTACTCGTAGGATGTCTCATCCGGTGTGCCCTGAGAACGAGATATGTGCAGCTCCTATCGGGATTTGTCGGCACATTCGGGTGGCTTTGCTGGTCTTGTTTTACCATTGTCGAGATGTCTTGTAAACCGGGATTCCGAGACTGATCGAGTCTTTCCGGGAGAAGGTTTATCCTTCGTTGACCGTGAGAGCTTATGATGGGCTAAGTTGGGACACCCCTGCAGGGTATTATCTTTCGAAAGCCGTGCCCGCGGTTATGAGGCAGATGGGAATTTGTTAATGTCCGGTTGTAGATAACTTGTCACTTGACCCAATTTAAAATTCATCAACTGCGTGTGTAGCCGTGATGGTCTCTTCTCGGCGGAGTCCGGGAAGTGAACACGGTCTCTGTTATGTATGGCGTAAGTAGGTGTTCAGGACCTCTTCTTGGTCATTGCTAGATGACGTCCGTTCCATTGCTTCTCTTCTCGCTCTCTTTTGCGCAAGTTAGCCACCATATATGCTTTTGCCACTGTAGCTCCACCTCTCTGCACCACCTTTTCCCACTAGCTTAAATAGTCTTGATCTCGCGGGTGTGAGATTGCTGAGTCCCCGTGACTCACAGATTCTACCAAAACAGTTGCAGGTGCCGACGATGCTAGTGCAGATGATGGCGTCGATCTCAAGTGGGAGTTCGACGAGGAACGTGGTCGTTACTATGTGTCTTTTCCTGATGATCAGTAGTGGAGCCCAGTTGGGACGATCGGGGATCTAGCATTTGGGGTTGTCTTATTTTCATCTGGATTTTGACCGTAGTCGGTCTATATGACTGTATTTTGGATGATGTATGATGTTATTTATGTATTGTGTGAAGTGGCGATTGTAAGTCAACTCTTTATCCCATTATTGTTCATTACATGGGATTGTGTCAAGATGACCCTTCTTGCGACAAAACCACTATGCGGTTATGCCTCTAAGTCGTGCCTCGACACGTGGGAGATATAGCTGCACCGTGGGCGATACATGTTCCTTGATTTTGCGTCCCTTACGCGGTTGGGTGATTTATGGGACCCCCTTGACAGTTCGCTTGGAATAAAACTCCTCCAGCAAGGCCCAACCTTGGTTTTACATTTGCCTCACCTAAGCCTTTTTCCCTTGGGTTTCCAGAGCCCGAGGGTCATCTTTATTTACTCCCCCCCCGGGCCAGTGCTCATTCGAGTGCTGGTCCAAACCGAGCGATGTCCGGTGCCCCCTGGGCAACCAGGGTCTATGCCAACCCGACGTCTGGCTCATCCGGTGTGCCCTGAGAACGAGATACGTGCGACTCCTATCGGGATTTGTCGGCACATCGGGCGGCTTTGCTGGTCTTGTTTTACCATTGTCGAAATGTCTTGTAACCGGGATTCCGAGACTGATCGAGTCTTCCCGGGAGAAGGAATATCCTTCGTTGACCGTGAGAGCTCGTGATGGGCTAAGTTGGGACACCCCTCAAGGGTATTATCTTTCGAAAGTCGTGCCCGCGGTTATGTCGCAGATGGGAATTTGTTAACGTCCGGTTGTAGAGAACTTGACACTTGACTTAATTAAAATGCATCAACTGTGTGTGTAGCCGTGATGGTCTCTTTTTGGCGGAGTCCGGGAAGAGAACACGGTCTTGTGTTATGTTTGACGTAAGTAGGAGTTCAGGATCACTTCTTGATCATTACTAGTTGACGACCGTTCCGTTGCTCCTCTTCTAGCTCTTATTTGCGTATGTTAGCCACCATATATGCTTAGTGCTTGCTGCAGCTCCACCTCACTACCTTCTCCTACCCATAAGCTTAAATAGTCTTGATCTCGCGGGTGTGAGATTGCTGAGTCCTCGTGACTCAGAGATACTTCCAAAACAGTTGCAGGTGTCGACGATACCAGTGCAGGTGATGCAACCGAGCTCAAGTGGGAGTTCGACGAGGACCTTGGTCGTTACTATGTTTCGTTTCCTGATGATCAGTAGTGGAGCCCAGTTGGGACGATCGGGGATCTAGCATTTGGGGTTATCTTCTTTTCATTTGATCTGACCGTAGTCGGTCTATGTGTGTACTTTGAATGATGTATGATTTATTTATGTGTTGTGTGAAGTGGCGATTGTAAGCCAACTCTGTATCCCATTCTTGTTCACTACATTGAATTGTGTGAAGATGTCCCTTCTTGCGACAAAACCACAATGCGGTTATGCCTCTAAGTCGTGCCTCGACACGTGGGAGATATAGCCGCATCGTGGGTGTTACATCTAGCGCCAGGGATCGATTGAGGCGGTCGATCCGGTGGCAGGCATCGTTCTCTCCGACTCCTTCCCGGCGGCGAAGGCGGTCGCCGAGTGTCGGGTGGTCAATAGGCGGCAGGGAAACATGCCTCTCCCTGCGGGGAGGGGGAAGCGGACAGTCGTCCCGTCGTTCCACTGCTCTCGGGCGGCCGTCTTTGTCGCGCTCGATGGTGACGCGAGTCCGGCTGCGGCTGGCAGCCGGCTCCTTGTCTCTTCTATCGCGGACGCCACCAGTCAGCGTCTGGGATGTCGTGCCTTGATCTTGGCGAGGGGGCGGGTTCCCAACCCGCTAGCCGGGTCCTTCTGCGCGGCAGCCGGCTTCTTGCTGCTCGGCAGCCGCGTCAATGAGCCGTTGGACGCGCTCCGTCATGTGGCGACGCTCGTCGCCTTCGAGCTTGTCCATCTCATCTGCCGCCGCCTGGGCCGCTCGTATATTCTCCGCGGGCGTGGCGTAGACAGGGCGATCTGCCCCGAACATGCTGGCAATGGCCGCGCCGCGCTGCTAGACTGTGCCGATGCGGCTAGGCCCACCAGGAGCTGGCGTGCCGCCAACGGCGTGGTCCATCTCGCGCTGGTAAGCCTCCGAAAGCCGTCTCATGTTGGCTAGCTTCTTGGCGCTCTCGATGAGCTAGACGCGGCGTGCTTCCAGCATCTCGGCGTCGGTGTCTTCTAGGATGGGCGCAGTCAGGTCTTGCAACGCCGCCTTGAGCGGGTCTCGAGCACTGTCCCCGCCTGAGCACTCGCCATGGCTAATGACTAGCACCTCTGTGATGGTGCTTCCGCCGCCGTCCTCGCAAGGAAGCGGCTCATCGTAGACCACCATGTTGGTGGGGAACGCGTCGAGCGACGCCGTGTCGGAGTCGACAAGCATCGGGTCGGTGGAACCAACCGACTCCAAGTCCACCGCAGGCTCGCTGACGACGTGGAGCTGGTCGAGGAGGCTGATGAGGCGGCTCTCGGGGCCATCTGTGCCCGTGTCAGATGCGGGCTCGTCGGAGAGGCGAATCTCGCCAACAAGATCGCCGAGGCAGCTCGCCGCGCAGGCGTCCTCCGTGCCGCGCACCACGTCGGCGCAGACGCCGTCTGGCGTGCCGGGCTGGCTGCGCTCACCAGGAAGGAACAGGTTTCCCGTCCAGAGCAGGTCTTCGGACGACGGTGCACCTCGCCCACGGTGGGCGCCAAATGTCGGGGGTTGGGTGCGACATATCCCAAGGGATGGCTTATCATTGTGGGAGCGAGTAGAACGTCGCCGGTGCCCGGAAGCGGGATGAGGCGTAGACACGAACGTCGGCGTACTTTACCCAGGTTCGGGGCTCTCCTAGGATATAACACCCCTAGTCCTGCTCTGCAGGGTCTCCGCATGATCACTAAGGCACTAGTGAGTACAATGGTGCTCCTTGAGTTGTATGCTAGAGGTAGGAGAAAGCAGGGCTAGCTCTCTCCTCTCTCTATGTATGAGTCTAGGTCTAATAGGTTGGGAACCCTTTGCATGGGTGCCCTGGGGGGTTTATATAGGCCTACCCCCCAGGGGTACAATGGTAATCTGGCCGGGTGTTGGACCCGGCTGTCAGTGTCTCTTGTCGCCGGCTTCTCCGCCGGCTGCTGGGACCCGCCGCCTGGTGGGCCCTGCCGACTGGTCTGATGCGGAGCCGACAGGCCGCCTCCGCCGCTTGCGGGTCTGGTCGGCGGCTTCTTACTATAGCCGTAAGGTTAATGACGCATGCTTGGTCGGGGGGGCGTGGCTACAGTACCGCCGTCTGGTGGGAGATCGTTGTAGCCACACCATGTCTCGTCTAGTTAATGGCGCACGGACCCCGAGGGAGGAGTGGGCCGCCTGCTAGAGGCCGGCCTCCCTCGGGTCCGACTGGTCAGGCTCTGCCACCCTCCGGGCTCTCGCTGCCCGGTAGGGCCCGCCGCCTGCAGGCCGTACCGACAGGCCGTCGTGGGAGCAGGGTTCCGCCTGACAGGGGTGACGTCAAGGGTGGAGTGGCAACAGTGTCGTGTCGCGCGGAGATCTCCGTCTGTACGGGGCACTGTGGCCACGCCGTGCCCTGGATATGCGGCTGATGGGCTACGCTATAGCCACATCCTGTCTTATCTTCTTAATGGGGGCGTAGACTTTGAGAGCGCCGCGGGCCGCCTGCTAGGAACCGGCCTCTCTGGAGGCCGCTTGCATGCTAGGAGTCGGCCCGTCTTGAGGCCGTCTTCTGGCAGCCGGCCGTATGAGCCAGCCGGCCACCAGAAGGCGGCGCTTCTTCCTTGATGCTTGGGGGTGCAGCTAGCCCAATGTCTTGAAATGCTCAGGGACTCGGGTTAGGCTACCCGTGGCCCATTACGCCGACACGCCGACTGCTGGACGGGCAGCCGGCTTCTGAGGAGGCGGAGCCGGCGGGCCAGCAGGCGGAGGGGGAGTCCTTCTCCCTTGGCAATGCGGACAAGCCAGTGGCACTTCCGAGTTGTATGGTTGGACGGCTTCGCACTGCTGTGAAATTTGCAAGGGGCATCGAGGGTCTGCTCAAAGGAGAAAGCAGGTAACCAAGCTGGCTTGCCACCCTTCTGGTGCTTGGGGAGGGGTTGTTCTTCAGGTTGCTGGTCCTCAACTGTCGCCACTTGCCGGCTGGTGGAAGCCGGCTGCGGGGCCTTGCGTTTGTTGTCGTTCGGCTACTGGCCTGATGACCCACAAGTGTAGGGGATCTATCGTAGTCCTTTCGATAAGTAAGAGTGTCGAACCCAACGAGGAGCAGAATGAAATGACAAGCAGTTTTCAGTAAGGTATTCTCTGCAAGCACTGAAATTATCGGTAACATATAGTTTTGTGATAAGGTAATTTGCAACGGGTAACAAGTAATGAAAGTAAATAAGGTGCAGCAAGATGGCCCAATCCTTTTTGTAGCAAAGGACAAGCCTGGACAAACACTTATATGAAGTAAAACGCTACAGAGGAGACATGGGAATTATCGTCAAGCTAGTTTTCATCACGCTCATATGATTCGCGTTCGTTACTTTGATAATTTGATATGTGGGTGGACCGGTGCTTGGGTGCTGCCCTTCCTTGGACAAGCATCCCACTTATGATTAACCCCTATTGCAAGCATCGGCAACTACAAAAGAAGTATTAAGGTAAACCTAACCATAGCATGAAACATATGGATCCAAATCAGCCCCTTACGAAGCAACGAATAAACTAAGGTTTAATCTTCTGTCACTCTAGCAACCCATCATCTACTTATTACTTCCCAATGCCTTCCTCTATTCCCAAATAATGGTGAAGTGTCATGTAGTCGACGTTCACATAACACCACTAGAGGAAAGACAACATACATCTCATCAAAATATCAAACGAATACCAAATTCACATGACTACTTATAGCAAGACTTCTCCCATGTCCTCAGGAACAAACGTAACTACTCATATTCATGTTCATAATCAGAGGGGGTATTAATATGCATAAAGGATCTGAACATATGATCTTCCACCAAATAAACCAACTAGCATCAACTACAAGGAGTAATCAACACTAATAGCAACCCACAGGTACCAATCTGAGGTTTTGGGACAAAAATTGGATACAAGAGATGAACTAGGGTTTTAGAGGAGATGGTGCTCGTGAAGATGTTGATGGAGATTGACCCCGTCCCACTGAGAGGATCGATGGTGATGGCGATGGTGATGATTTCCTCCTCCCGGAGGGATGTTTCCCCGGTAGAACAGCTCCGCCGGAGCCCTAGATTGGTTCCGCCAAGGTTTCGCCTCGTGGCGGCGGTGTTTCATCCCGAAAGCTTCCTTCTGATTTTTTCTAGGGTGAAAGACTTCATATAGCAGAAGATGGGCACCGGAGGCCTGCTAGGGGGCCCACGAGGCAGGGGGCTCTCCCAGGGGGGTAGGGCGCGCCCCCACCCTCGTGGATGGTGGGTGGCCCCCCTCTGGTTGATTCTTTCGCCAGTATTTTTTTATTAATTCCAAAAACTGCCTCCGTGAAGTTTCAGGACTTTTGGAGCTGTGCAGAATAGGTCTATAATATTTGCTCCTTTTCCAGGCCAGAATTCCAGCTGCCGGCATTCTCCCTCTTCATGCAAACCTTGAAAAATAAGAGAGAATAGGCATAAGTATTGTGACATAATGTGTAATAACAGCCCATAATGCAATAAATATCAATACAAATGCATGATGCAAAATGGAGGTATCAACTCCCCCAAGCTTAGACCTCGCTTGTCCTCAAGCGGAAGCCGATAACGAAAAATATATCCACATGTTTAGAGATAGAGGTGTCGATAAAATAAAATACGGACATGAGGGCATCATGACCATTCTTATAACAGCAACATATATAAATATTGTCATATGATTTCTTATTCTCAAGTAATAATCTATTCACAATGTCAAGCATGAATCAAAAACTTCATTGGAAATAAACAAACTATAATCTCGGTCATTGAAGCAATTGCAATTTATCATAACATCGGAAAGAGTCATTATAAGACCTTTTCAGCAAGTCCACATACTCAACTGTCATTCAGTCTTTCACAATTGCTAACACTCACGCAATACTTATGGGTATGGAGTTTTAGTCGGACACAGAGAAAGATAGGGGCTTATAGTTTTGCCTCCCAACCGTTTACCTCAAGGGTAATGTCAACAATAATAGTTCATGATAACTCACATCCAATTGGATATATATATATATCAGGATCTTTCCAGCACACTGTGCTTGACAAAGGATAAAATATAAAAAGGAAAGGTGAAGATCACCATGACTCTTGTATAGGGTATAAGACAAGAATAAAAGATAGGCCCTTCGTAGAGGGAAGCAGAGGTTGTCATGTGCTTTTACGGTTGGATGCATGAAATCTTAATGCAAAAGAACGTCACTTTATATTGCCACTTGTGATATGGACCTTTATTATGTAGTCCGTTGCTTTTATTTCTTCCACATCACAAGATCGTATAAAGCTTATTTTCTCCACACTAATAAATCATACATATTTAGAGAGCAATTTTTATTGCATGCAACAATGACAACAAACTTGAAGGATCTTACTCAATCCATAGGTAGATATGGTGGACTCTCATGGCAAAGCTGGTTTAAGGTTATTCAGAAGCACAAGTAGTATCTCTACTTGGTGCAAAGAATTTGGCTAGCATGAGGGGGAAAGGCAAGCTCAACATGTTGGATGATCCATGACAATATACTTTATTTCAGATATAAGAAAATATAACCCATTGCGTTGTCTTCCTTGTCCAACATCAACTCTTTAGCATGTTATATTTTAATGAGTGATCACAATCATAAAAGATGTCCAAGATAGTATATTTATATGTGAAAACCTCTTGTTCTTTATTACTTCCTATTAATTCCAACGATGGCCAAAACTATGTTTGTCAACTCTCAACAACTTTTATTCATCATAATCTTTATATGTGAAGTCATTACTCTCCATAAGATCAATATGATCTCTTTATTTCTCTTTATTCTTTCTCTTTTCTTTTATTGTTATTCCCTCAAGATCATAGCAAGATAACCAAGCCCTCAACTCAAAACTAATCATTATTATATATAGCTCACGGACTCGATTACATAGAGGGATCATAAAGCAAAACTCAAAACTAGATCATACTAAAACTTTATTCTACTAGCTCAAGATATTATCAAAAGGATCAAACTAAGAAAACCGGTAAAGATAGGAGTGTGGTGGTGATACGATACCGGGGCACCTCCCCCAAGCTTGGCAGTTGCCAAGGGGAGTGCCCATACCCCTGTGTTTATATCTCTTTCTTCGGAGGTGGTGAGGTGATATTCTTGGCGATGATGCCCCTCAGGATACGATTCTCCTCCTCGAGCTTATTGACTTGCTTCTTGAGGTCCATTATTTCCTTACGGAGCTTACCCGTGACGGCTAAGGCTCCTTTCACCCAAGGATGTTGCATAGCTGCGGGAGAACAAGTAACACTCTTTTTCATATTGTCATAAGAGAGAAATCTAACATTGGAAGGGATGACCGAGTTTGGAATAGCTTAGCTCTGTAGTTCCCCCATCGTGAATCCGGCCCGGAAACGAGAAGTAACTTCTAGATCCTCCTCCATGGCGTCTATCCTTTCCAAGTTGGCTTCCATCTCTTCCTCCGTTGATGGCCCAAAGTGATAGGCATTGTTATTTTCTCCTGGACCCGGTGTCGGATGAGACACCCGACTCTCCCCGACTGACTCTTGAGAAGACATCTTGCTCTAATCTGTGGCAGAAACAGCTCGAAACAAAAAGAGAGGATATTTGCGTGATACGAGGGTCAAAACCTTTGGGAGATTATATAATGAATTTTTACCGACCAAAAGAAGTATAGTGCAAGAAAACGGAGTCCGGAGGGCACACGAGGTGCCCAAGAGGCAGGGGGCGCGCCCTCCACCCTCGTGGACGCCTCGTGTCCTTCCCGGACTACTTCTTATTTTCCTATTTTCTAAAATATTCCAAAACAGAGAAAAATTACCATTAGAACTGTTTTGGAGTCGGTTTAGTTACCGTACCACATACCTATTCGTTTTCGGAGTCTGAAACGTTCTGGAAGGTGTCCCTTATATACTCCTCCAGGGTCACGGTGTCAATAACATTAGTTTCAACATTTATAGGATTACCTGAGATATAATGTTTGATTCTTTGACCGTTTACCACCTTCGGATTTGTGCATTGGAAGTTGTTGATTTTTATGGCACCGGAACGATAGACCCCCTCGATAACGTAAGGCCCTTCCCATTTAGAGAGAAGTTTTCCTGCAAAAAATCATAAACGAGAGGTTAATAGCAACACATAGTGACCTACATTAAACTCACGCTTTTGTATCCTTTTGTCATGCCATCTTTTAACTTTTTCCTTAAAAAATTTGGCATTCCCATAGGCCTGGGTTCTCCATTCATCAAGTGAGCTAATGTCAAATAGTCTCTTCTCACTGGCAAGTTTGAAATCATAATTGAGCTCTTTAATGGCCCAATATGCCTTATGTGCTAACTCGAGAGGAAAGTGACTTGCTTTTCCATAAACCATTTTATACGGAGACATACTCATAGGATTTTTATATGCAGTTCTATAGGCCCATAAAGCATCATCAAGTTTCTTGGACCAATTCTTTCTAGATCTATTAACAGTCTTTTGCAAAATTAATTTGAGCTCTCTATTACTCAGTTCTACATGACCACTAGATTGTGGATGGTATGGAGATGCAATTCTATGATTAACATCATACTTAGCAAGCATTTTACGAAAAGCACCATGAATAAATTGTGAACCACCATCAGTCATTAAATATCTAGGGACTCCAAACCTCGGAAAAATAACTTCTTTAAGCATCTTAATAGAGGTGTTATGATCAGCACTACTAGTTGGAATAGCTTCTACCCACTTAGTAACATAATCAACAGCAACTAAAATATGTGTATACCCATTAGAGGAAGGAAACGGTCCCATATAATCAAAGCCCCAAACATCAAATTGTTCAATAACAAGTGAATAGTTCGTAGGCATTTCTTGACATCAACTAATATTAGCAATTCTTTGACATTCATCACAAGACAAGACAAACTTACGGGCATCTTTGAAAAGAGTAGGCCAATGAAAACCGGATTGCAATACCTTATGTGCAGTTCTAACTCCAGCATGGTGTCCTCCATAAGCTTCGGAGTGACACTTACGTAGGATCTGTTCCTGTTCATGCTTAGGTACACAACATCTAATAACACCATCTACTCCTTCTTTATAAAGGTGTGGGTCATCCCAGAAGTAATGTCTTATATCATAGAAAAACTTTTTCTTTTGCTGGTATGTGAAACTAGGTGGTATAAATTTAGCAACGATGTAATAGCATAATCAGCATACCATGGAGCAGTACGAGAAGCATTTATGACAGCTAATTGTTCATCAGGAAAGCTATCATCAATAGGTAGTGGGTCATCAAGAACATTCTCTAACCTAGACAAGTTGTCTGCAATGGGGTTCTCAGCTCCCTTTCTATCAATAATATGCAAATCAAATTCTTGTAGCAAGAGAACCCATCTAATAAGTCTAGGCTTAGCATCTTTCTTTTCCATAAGATATTTAATAGCAGCATGATCGGTTTGAACAGTTACGTTGGAATCAACAATGTAAGGTCGGAACTTATCACAAGAAAATACAACTGCTAAAAATTCTTTTTCAGTAGTAGCATAATTTCTCTGGGCACTGTCTAGAGTTTTACTGGCATATTGAATAACATTTAATTTCTCATCAACTCTTTGTCCTAGAACAGCACCTACAGCATAATCACTAGCATCACACATAATTTCAAAGGGTAAATTCCAATCAGGTGGCTGAATAATAGGTGCAGAGATCAAGGCTTTCTTAAGTATTTCAAATGCTTCTACACAATCCTCATCAAAGACAAAAGGAACATCTTTTTGTAAGAGGTTAGTCAGAGGCCTAGAAATTTTAGAGAAGTCCTTAATGAACCTCCTATAAAAACCGGCATGACCAAGGAAACTTCTTATACCTTTAATGTCCTTGGGACACGGCATCTTTGCAATAGCATAAACTTTAGCTTTATCAACTTCAATACCTCTTTCAGAAATTTTATGCCCCAAGACAATACCTTCATTAACCATAAAGTGGCAATTTTCCCAATTCAAGACAAGATTAGTTTCTTAACATCTCTGCAAAACTTGATCAAGGTTGCTCAAGCAATCATCAAAAGAAGTTCCATATACGGAGAAATCATCCATGAAAACCTCAACAATCTTTTCACAAATATCAGAGAATATAGCCATCATGCATCTTTGGAAGGTAGCAGGTGCATTGCATAAACCAAAAGGCATACGTCTATAAGCAAAGGTACCGAAAGGACAAGTAAAAGTGGTCTTTTCTTGATCCTCTTTTGACACAGGTATTTGAGAGAAACCAGAATAACCATCCAGAAAGCAAAAATGGGTATGTTTGGATAATCTTTCTAGCACTTGATCAATAAAAAGTAAAGGGTAATGATCCTTTTTGGTGGCTTTATTTAGTTTACGGAAATCAATTACCATTCTATAATCTGTAACAATTCTTTGTGGGATCAATTCATCTTTATCATTAGGAACAACAGTAATACCTCCCTTCTTAGGGACACAATGGACAGGACTTACCCACTGACTATCAGCAACGGGATAAATTATACCTGCCTCCAGAAGCTTTAGTATTTATTTTCTTACCACTTCATTCATCTTAGGATTTAACCGTCGTTGGTGATCAACAACTGGTTTAGCGTCTTTCTCCAATTTTATTTTGTGTTGGCATAGAGTGGGACTAATGCCCTTAAGATCATAAAGAGTATATCCAATAGCAGCACGGTGCTTCTTCGGAGTTTTCAATAATCTCTTTTCTTCATGCTCTGAAAGGTTAGCACTAATAATAACAGGATATATCTTTTTCTCATCAAGATAAGCATATTTAAGAGTATCAGGTAATGGTTTAAGCTCAAACACGGGATCACCCTTGGGTGGAGGAGGATCCCCTAGGATTTCAACAAGCAAGTTGTGTTTCAAAATAGGTCCCTGTTTAAAGAATACTTCATCTATTTCCCTTCTTTCATTCATAAACATATCATTTTCATGGTCGAGCAAATATTGTTCTAAAGGATCATTAGGAGGCACGGCAATAGAAGCAAGACCAATAATTTCATCTTTACTAGGCAATTCTTTATCATGGGGTTGTCTACGAAATTTAGCAAAATTAAACTCATGAGACATATCCCCCAAACCAATAGTAACAAAATCCTTTTTGCAGTATATCCTAGCATTAGCAGTATTCAAGAATGGTCTACCAAATATAATGGGACAAAAGTTATCTTGTGGGGAACCAAGAACAAGAAAATCAGCAGGATATTTAACTTTCCCACACAAGACTTCAACATCTCTAACAATCCCAACTGGTGAAATAGTGTCTGTATTGGCAAGCTTAATTGTAACATTAGTTTCTTCTATCTCAGCAGGTGCAATATCATGCATAATTTCTTTGTATAAGGAATGAGGTATTACACTTGCACTAGCACCCATATCACACAAGCCATGATAACAATGATCTCCTATTTTAACAGAAATAACAGGCATGCGTACAACAGGTCTATGTTTATTTTTAGTATCAGGTCTAGCAATTCTAGCAGCTTCATCACAGAAGTAAATAACATGCCCATCAATATTATCGGCCAAGAGATCTTTAACCATAGCAATACTAGGTTCAACTTTAATTTTCTCAGGGGGTGTAGGTGTTCTAGTGTTACTCTTACGAACCACAGTTGAAGCTTTAGCATGATCCTTTATTCTAACAGGGAAAGGTGGTTTCTCAATTTAAGTAGTAGGAACAACAGGATCAACATTACAAGTGATAGTATTTTCTTCCACTTTAATAGGTGCAACTACTTTTAGTTCAATGGGAGGATTATATTTAAACCACTTCTCTTTAGGGAGATCAACATGAGTAGCAAAGGATTCACAAAAAAAGCTACTATCTCAGAGTCAAGTCCATATTTAGTGCTAAATTCATGGAAAACATCGGTATCCATAAAAGATTTAACACAATCAAACTTAGGTGTTATACCTGACTCCTTACCTTTGTCGAGATCCCAATCTTCAGAGTTGCGTTTAATTCTTTCCAATAAATCCCATCTGAATTCAATAGTCTTCATCATAAAAGAACCAGTACAAGAAGTATCAAGCATGGAGCGATTATTGAGAGAAAGCCGACCATAAAATTTTTGAATAATAATTTCTCTTGAGAGCTCATGATTGGAGCATGAATATAACATTGACTTAAGCCTCCCCCAAGCTTGAGCGATGCTTTCTCCTTCACGAGGCCAAAAATTATATATATAATTACAATCACGATGAACAAGATGCATAGGATAAAACTTCTGATGAAATTCCAATTTCAATCGGTTGTAGTTCCATGATCCCATATCATCACATAGCCTAAACCATGTCAATGCCTTTCCCTTCAAAGATAAAGGGAAGACATTCTTCTTAATAACATCCTCGGGCATACCTGCAAGCTTAAATAATCCACAAACTTCATCCACATAGATTAGGTGCTAATCGGGATGTAATGTTCCATCACCTGTGAAAGGATTAGCTAGCGGTTTCTCTATCATACCCGAAGGAATTTCAAAGTAAACATTTTTAGTAGGTTCAGTAGGTTGAGGAGCAACTCTTTGCTCTACTGGTCGGGGTGAAGATACCCCGAACAAGCCCCTCAAAGGATTATGTTCCATAGTAACAAGTGACAGTAAATTTCAGCACAATATATAAATTTTTCCTTACCAAATTCCACTTACTAAAGGCGCTTCACTCCCCGGCAACGGCGCCAGAAAAGAGTCTTGATGACCCACAAGTGTAAGGGTTCTATCGTACTCCTTTCGATAAGTAAGAGTGTCGAACCCAATGAGGAGCAGAAGGAAATGACAAGCAGTTTTCAGTAAGGTATTCTCTGCAAGCACTGAAATTATCGGTAACAGATAGTTTTGTGATACGGTAATTTGCAACGGGTAACAAGTAATGAAAGTAAATAAGGTGCAGCCAGATGGCCCAATCCTTTTTGTAGCAAAGGACAAGCCTGGACAAACTCTTATATGAAGGAAAACGCTCCCGAGGACACATGGGAATTATCGTCAAGCTAGTTTTCATCACGCTCATATGATTCGCGTTTGTTACTTTGATAATTTGATATGTGGGTGGAACGGTGCTTGGGTGCTGCCCTTCCTTGGAAAAGCATCCCACTTATGATTAACCCCTATTGCAAGCATCCGCAACTACAAAAGAAGTATTAAGGTAAACCTAACCATAGCATGAAACATATGGATCCAAATCAGCCCCTTACGAAGCAACGCATAAACTAGGGTTTAAGCTTCTGTCACTCTAGCAACCCATCATCTACTTATTATTTCCCAATGCCTTCCTCTAGGCCCAAATAATGGTGAAGTGTCATGTAGTCGACGTTCACATAACACCACTAGAGGAAAGACAACATACATCTCATCAAAATATCGAACGAATACCAAATTCACATGACTACTTATAGCAAGACTTCTCCCATGTCCTTAGGAACAAACGTAACTACTCATATTCATGTTCATAATCAGAGGGGTATTAATATGCATAAAGGATCTGAACATATGATCTTCCACCAAATAAACCAACTAGCATCAACTACAAGGAGTAATCAACACTACTAGCAACCCACAGGTACCAATCTGAGGTTTTGGGACAAAGATTGGATACAAGAGATGAATTAGGGTTTTAGAGGAGATGGTGCTGGTGAAGATGTTGATGGAGATTGACCCCCTCCCACTGAGAGGATCGATGGTGATGATTTCCCCCTCCCGGAGGGATGTTTCCCCAGCAGAACAGCTCCGCCAGAGCCCTAGATTGGTTCCGCCAAGGTTCCGCCTCGTGGCGGCGGTGTTTCGTCCCGAAAGCTTCCTTCTGATTTTTTCCAGGGTGAAAGACTTCATATAGCAGAAGATGGGCACCGGAGGCCTGACAGGGGGCCCACGAGGCAGGGGGCGCGCCCCCCACCCTCGTGGATGGTGGGTGGCCCCCTCTGGTTGATTCTTTCGCCAGTATTTTTTATTAATTCCAAAAACTTCCTCTGTGAAGTTTTAGGACTTTTGGAGCTGTGCAGAATAGGTCTCTAATATTTGCTCCTTTTCCAGCCCAGAATTCCAGCTACCGGCATTCTCCCTCTTCATGCAAACCTTGTAAAATAAGAGAGAATAGGCATAAGTATTGTGACATAATGTGTAATAACAGCCCATAATGCAATAAATATCAATATAAAAGCATGATGCAAAATGGATGTATCATGGCGCCGATTGTTGTCTCCAGCCGGTGTCTGAGGAGCCGGAGGGAGCACCTTGCCAGAGGTATCCACACAGAGCTCCGACTTCATGGAAGAGTCGACAGTGGCGTACTTGTCTGCGATGATCAGCAGCTCGTCGAGGGTGGCCGGCTCGTCGCAGAGGAGTCGGTGCTTGAGTAAGGTGCCCTCTCGGCACCCGGCAGTGAAGTACTCGATTGCTTGGACCTCGTGCACCCCTTCGCAAGAGTTGCGCAGTTCAGCCCACCGTGTCAGGTAGTCGCGGGTGGACTCGTTTGGGCCTTGGACGCACACCGACAGCTGGCGAGGCTTGGGAGGCCGCTTGTAGGTGCTGGTGAAGTTGCGGACGAAGACTTCGGTGAAATCTACCCAGCTGTTGATGCTGCGGGGCTTCAGGCTGTTCGGCCATGTCCGGGCCGTGCCCTGGGGCATGAGCGAAACGTACTTTACGGCAACGCGCGTGTTACCGTTTGCTATGTTGACAGCCGTGGAGTAGTCGACCAGCCAGTCTTCCGGCTTCATAGAGCTGTTGTACTTTGGCATATCTCGTGGAAGCATGAACCCTTTGGGAAAGGGCTCGTCGCGTATGCGGGGGCCGAAACAAGGCGGGCCCAATGCGTCTTCTTCTTCTAGCGCCTGGGATCAAGCAAGGCGGTCGATCCGGTGGTGTGCGTCATTCTCTCCGACTCCTTCTCGGCGGCCCGGCCGGTCGCCAAGTGTCGGGTGCTCTACAGGCGGCGGGGAAGCACGCCTCTCCCTCCGAGGAGGAGGAGGCGGGCAGTCGTCCCGTCTTTCCACTGCTCGTGGGCGGCCATCTTGGTCGCGCTCGATGGTGAGGCGTGTGCGGTTGCGGCTGGCAGCCGGCTCTTTGTCTCGTTTGCCGCGACCGCCACCTGTTGGCGTCTGGGAGGTCGCTCCTTGATCTCGGCAAGGGTGCGGCTTCTCAACCCGCTTGCCGGGTCCTTCTGCGCGGCAGCCGGCTTCTTGCTGCGTGGCAGCCACGTCAATGAGCTGCTGGACGCGCTCCGTCATGTAGCGACGCTCGTCGCCCTCAAGGTTGTCCAGCTCGTCTACTACCGTCTGGGCAACTCGTATGTTCTCCATGGGCGTGGCATAGACAGGGCGGTCTACCCCGAATATGCTGGCGACGGCAGCGCCGCGCTGTCGGACCGTGCCAATGCGGCTGGGCCCGCCTACAGCCGGCGTGCCGCCAACATCGCGGTCGATCTTGCGCTGGTAGGCCTCTGAGAGGCGTCTCATGGTGACCAACTTCTTGGCGCTTTCAACAAGCAAGACGCAGTGGGCTTCCAGCGTCTCGGTGTCAGCATCTTCTGCAATGGGTGCAGACAGGTCTCGTATCGCCGCCTCGAGCGGGTCTTGGGCGCCGCCACCAGAAGCTGCATCGTGGCTGACGACGAGCACTTCCGTGACGGTGCTGTCACCGCTGTTGGCGCGAGGGAGAGGGTCATCGATCACCACCATGTTGGTGGGGAAGGCGTCAAGGGACGCAATGTCGGAGTCGACAAGCATCGGGTCGGTGGAGCCGATCGACTCCAGGTCGGAGGCGGGCTCGTTGGCGATGTCGATCTTGCCAAGGAGATCGACGAGGCAGCTCTCGGAGCTGGCTGCACCCACGCCGGGCGCGGGCTCGTCGGAGAGGCGGATCTCGCCAACAAGGTCAGTGAGGCCAGCCGCTGCGCACACAAGCTCTGTGCCATGCAAGTGTCGGGCTGGCTATGCTCGCTGGGGAGGAAGAGGGTTCCCGTCCAGAACAGATCTCCGGATGACGGTGCACCTAGCCCCACGGTGGGCGCCAAATGTCGGGGATGTCGTGCGACATATGCCAAAGGATGGCTTATCATGGAGGGGGCTAATAATATGTCGCCGATGCCTGGAAACGGGATAAGGCACAAACATGCACGCCAGCGAATCTTACCCAGGTTCGGGGCTCTCCTAGGAGATAACACCCCTACTCCTGCTCCGCGGGTTCTCCGATGATCACTCAAGCAACAATGGTGGCTACAAGCTTGCTCCTTGAGCTGTTTCTCTAGAGGGGGAAGAAGAACAAGGCTAGCCCTAGCTTCCTCTCTCTATATCTGTGTGTGGATGAACTGGAGTCTGAACTCTTTGCATGGGTGCCCTGGGGGGTTTATATAGGCCTACCCCCCGGGGGTACAAAGGTAATATAGCCGGGTGTAGGACCCAGCTATCAATGTCTACGATCGCCGACTTCTCCGCCGTCCACTGGGGCCCGCCGCCTAGTGGGCCCTGGCAGCTGTCTCGTACTTGGCCGACAGGCCGCACCAGCCGCTTGCGGATCCTGTTGGTTGCTCAGCACTGTAGCCCTACTGCTAATGATGCATGCTTTGTCGGGGGAGGCGTGGCTACAGTACCGCTGCCTGGCGGGCGTTCACTGTAGTCACTCCCCGTCTCTTCTGGTTTAATGGTGCACAAACTCCAAGGAGAGGAGTGCCGCCTGGTTAGGGGCCGGCCTCTCCCCGAGCCGACTGGTCAGGGCTCGCCGCCTTCTGGCTCCTCGTTGATGGGTAGGGCCCGCCGCCTGCGGGCCATACCGACAGTCTGTCGTGGGAGTATGGGTCCCTCTGACAGGGGTGATGTCATGGGCAGCGTGGTAACAGTGCCGCCGGACGGGAGATCTTCATCTGGTACGACGCACTGTGGCCATGCTTGGCCCTAGATTCGGGGGTGGCAGGGCGTGCTGTAGCCACGGCCCGTCTCATCGTATTTATGTGGGTGTAGAGTTTGAGGATGCCTAGGGCCACCTGCTAGGAGTCGGCCCACCTCGTGACCACCTGCTGGCTTTGCCGTCTCCTGGTAGCCGGCCGCGAGGAGGCGGTGCTTGGCTCTTTGAATCTTGAGGGAGCAGCCGGCCCTGATGTCTTGAAGCGCCATGGGGGGCCCATGAGGCTACCCGTGGCCAATTACTCCGACAGTCATTTGCCTTCACTGTGAGGTCAGCGTACCACACCGATGGGAGCATCAGTTTGGCCCAGGAAAAAATGCCAAGGTAGACAAGGAGATTGTCGGTGTATATGGAACAACCCCAGAGTAATATACATGTAAATGATATTCAACTCCAAACTAACATTAAGCAATAAGAAAGGTAGACAAGAAACATGTTGGACATAAGATGGGTGAATTGGACACATAAAAAATCGTTCAATACTTTGATAGTTAGCTTATCATAACTTTCTTCAACAAAAGCTCAAATCAATAGACTTTTGAAACGTTTACGTGTTTGTCCTTGCTGCTAAATTCATTCATGGTGTTAGACCAGAGAAGTAATGTGTGACTCTTGAAGGCGATTCATCTTTTTTGACCGTCCATTATTGTTGTGGTTACTACTATCTGCAATAAAAGTTAATACACGTGGTATTTTCTCTTTTCAGAAAAATTCACTACAGGTCACCAAACTTGCGCTGGCGTTAGATTTAGTCCCTGTGGTTACAAATACCCACAATACAGTCACCAAACTTGCTCTAGGGGGTCATCTACGGTCCATTATACGGTTTTGTGTACGTACGCGCTGAGCTGGCCCGAGTCAACCGATGCCAAGTGTGCTTTGACTACCACATGTGCCCAGCTCGCTCGAATACGCAGGGAACCAGGTTTTTTTGCAAAACTGCCATTTATTAAAAGATCCCCTCCCCACCTGGTCGGATCGTGCCACCTGGTCGGTCGGACCGAGCCACTCCCCTGCTTCTCCCTTCTCCCTTCTCCCTTGGTTCGTCGTCGCTGCCCAGGTGGTTTGTCGTCTCCGGCATGGGCGAGCGTGGCAACGGCACCATGAGCTCGTCGTCAGACGCTGCGCCGCCGCCATCCGCGCCATTTGGGAGGGGCCTGCGTGACGTCCCTCTCGCACCGATGCGTCGTGACAACCATGCCACGCCGCCCCTCTATGGCATGTCCCTGTCGCTGGCATGTTCTGTACTCGATATGTCCATGAAAGCTCCGGGGAAGAGCTTGCGTTCGAGTCAATTGCGCACAGGTGCTAGGGTTTTGGCTATTTCTCTCCCCTTTTGCCACGGATGGTGTAGGGTTTAGGGTTTTAGCAGCGGACGTTGAGCAGGGCCACAGATCAAAGCTAGGGTTTCTGATGGGCTATGGATGTTGTATTTGGAGATGATCTAGGGTTTGCAGAGCAAAATGGGGTTTGATTTTGGAGCATGTAAGGGGAAGGCCATGCTCGCTTCTCCCCTGTTTCTTTGCTTTATATGGCCTGGTTGTTGATCATGATATGAAGATGATCGTTTTGCGCATGAGATGATCGTTTTGCCCATGAAAGATCATATATTTGGTTGGTGGAGGCCATGAATCCGTGCTTTCTTTCTGCAACATGTATGAAATTTGCTCTGTAAGATAACTGAATTTTTATGTGTTAACCTGTTTGAATATTGAAATGTCTGAACTTGATTTAGTACAATAACTGAACATTGACACTGAGCATTGCCACTTTTCTTGTTTTGGTCCAATTACATTACTTTACTGCTTGCTCAGTACCCTTCGTTAGGTCCTTCTTAATCAGTTAACTGAGCTACTGGTGGTTTGATACAGTAACTGAACTTTTGGATTTAACTGAATATTTTCAGCTTGACTGAACATTCATAAATGTCTCTGTTTATCTTGTCTGAACATTGCAACTTTGAATGTTTTGCAGGACCCCTAAGCAACTAGTTCTCTGTTGAGGTCATACATGGTGGCTATTTCCTTTGTGCAGGCAAGCATAGGGATTACCACAAAGGCCACTCCATTTGGTATGACTATTGTGACATAGATAACTGAACACCTACTGTTGTTGCTAGTCTGGTTGAGGAAATTGGGTATGAGTTTGAGGGCAGGATCAGGGCTTATTGATGTGTTCCTGGATTGACAGTGTATAGGAATGGATTAAGAGAGATTAAGATAGGGGACAACACTATGACAGAAAACATGAAGGATTGTGTTCTGAATGGCAACCACTTCCAACAGATTTTCCTTGATCATGATGAGAGCATGAGATCATATATTTCTCTTGTTCAAGTTCACTCTGATGATGAGGATCCTCCAATTGTCAAGTTCAGTGGCATTAGACCAAAGAAGGAGAAGGCTGATGAAGAGCATGAGGAGCAAGAAGAGCAGACACAACAGGAGCAAGAGGAGCAGGCTGAGCTCACTGTAGTGGAATAGGAGCAGGCTGAGCTCCGTCAAGTGGAACAGGAGGTGCCTCAGCATGATCAAGAGCATGAGTATGATCAAGAGCATGAGCAAGATGAAACAGAGTCAGAAAGTGGAGCAGAGTCAGAAGAAGATGATTTCATACCAAGTCCACCCCAGCCAGGAAGTACTTACCTTTCATCTCAGTTTGGATTTAGGGCCAGGAAATCCTCTAGGTGTTTGAACATGGATGCAGCAGACACAGTTGGTTGTTCAGTAATGCAGGATTCAGATGAAGATTACATTCCACAAATTGTTGGTTCAGACATAGATCTGCAAGATGATGATGACTTGTTTGACAAAAATGTTGATTATGACAAAGGCAAAGGTAAAGCAGTCCAAGAAGAAGCTGATGATCCTACTGAAGATGTGGACATGTGTTTGCCTTCATCTGATGAAGATAAGGTTAAGCTGAATTTCAAAACTTTCACAGAAGAGGACCTGGCTAAACCAGAGTTCAAAGTGGGTCAAACATTTGCTAGTGTTGAGTTACTGAGGAGGGCTATCAAGGAGTATAGCTGTCATGAAAGGGTTGACATCAAGTGCCCTAGAAATGATAGGAAAAGAGTTAAAGGCATTTGTGAAGATGGGTGTCCATGGTCTTTGTATGCATCATTTGATGGGAGAATCAAGTGCTTCATGATCAAGAAGTATAACCCAAATCATACCTGCATAAAGAAATGGAGTGTCAAGTCATTCACTGCTCCCTTCATGGCAGGAAATTATCTTGATTCATTCAGAGCAGATGAAAACATGAACATGAAGAATTTTTCAAGGGTTGTTCAGAAGGACTGGAACATGACAACCACAAGGAGCAAACTTAGAAGGTCTAGGAGACTAGTGAAGAAAGTCATTGAAGGAGATGAGTTAGAGCACTATACCAGCATGTGGGATTATGCAGCAGAATTCAAAAGATCAAACCCAGGCAGCTCTTTCTATGTAGGTGTCAATGATGGCATATTTGGAAGTTGTTATTTCTCTCTGGATGCCTGCAAAAGGGGTTTCATGCAAGCCTGTAGGCCTGTCATTTGTTTGGATGGATGCCACCTGAAGACAAAGTATGGAGGTGTTATGTTGTGTGCTGTTGGCATGGATCCTAATGACTGCATTTACCCTCTAGCTTTTGCTGTTGTTGAGGTCGAGAACACTGACTGTAACACCCCGGATGTGACTTTCCATATTTGTAACTCCAGCTCTTGCCATTTTCGGCTATGTGCTATGATATTCCCTTCGTGGTCGGGCTTTGTCTCTCGTTTTGCATTTTGTTCATGTAATGCATTTCATATCACGTCATCATGTGCATCTCATTTGCATACGTGTTCGTCTCATGCATCCGAGCATTTTCCCCGTTGTCCGTTTTGCAATCCGACACTCCCACATGCACCGGCGCACCCCTCTTGTCTCTTTTCGTGAGCGGGTGTTAAACGTTCTCGGAATGGACCGAGGTTTGCCAAGTGGCCTTGGTACACCACCGGTAGGCCACCTGTCAAGTTTCGCTCCATTTGGAGGTCGTTTGATGCTCCAACGGTTAATCGGGTAACCGCAAAGGCCTTTTGTGTGTTGCAGCAAAACACCCTTCCAAACAGCCCAATAACCCATCTAAGTCCCTTCCATGCTCTCCGTCGTTGGATCACGATCGTGTGGGCGAAAACCGCACTCCATTTGGACACTCCTACCTCCTCCTACCTATAAATATGTGATCCCCTCCGA
Organism: Aegilops tauschii subsp. strangulata; assembly: GCF_002575655.3. Classification (NCBI taxonomy): domain Eukaryota; kingdom Viridiplantae; phylum Streptophyta; class Magnoliopsida; order Poales; family Poaceae; genus Aegilops; species Aegilops tauschii. The sequence continues at coordinate 18,480,843 of NC_053039.3, forward strand.
ATTTTTCGCGCAGTCCAACCCTAACCCCATCCCCTCTCCGCCCCCGGACACGTCCGGCCCGAGCCGGACGAAACCGCCGCCGCGCCCGCACCAATCGGGACGCGCCACGTGGCACGCCGCCGCTCCCACCGCCGTCGGCCCGCGAGCCCGCGCGGGGCCCTCCGGGCCCGGTCGCCGCCGCCCGCGCCCCCGCCGCCTCGTCGCCTCCGCCGGCGCCTCCCGCGTCCGCCGCCGTGCTCCGGCGCGCCTTCTCGCCAGCGCGCCACCGTCCCGTCCGCCGCCCGTCCCGGCAGCGCCGCCCGGCTCCGCCGTCCCGCCGCCGACCTCGCCGCCCAGCGCCGCCGTCCGGCCCCCTCCGCGCCGAATCCGGCTTCCCCTGCCCTCCGGCCGCCCCTTCCTCCAACTCCGGCGAAGCTCCGGCCCCGCCTCGGTTCGCGTGAGAACCCTAGATCTGGAGAAGGTTGACCCCGAAATCCTCAGTCCTGAGATTATCACATTATGTTGCCCTGTTCATCGCATCATATCTCCTTGCATACTGCTCTGTTTCATGCGCATGATATGTCAAAATGTTCATCAGGTTATACTCTTCATTTTGTTCCATTGTGCCATGTCTGTTTGAGCTCACCTTGATGCCTAAATCGTTGCTGCAAGAGTGCTATATGATGTTTACTGCTGTTACTTATCAGAACTTGATGTTTTGTTATTTTTGTTGCATTTGATGTGTGCATCTTATCAGCATGAGCTCTACATGTGTTTTGATCTATGCCATTCCTTCTTTGCAGGGGTGTATGCCATGTATTTTTGTGATCTATTTGGTGACTAGCACAAGCATGCAAACTAGGCTTCGTGATGTTTCTGTTTCCAGGGACTTAGGATTTTGCTAAGTCCTTTTCCTGCTGTTATTTTTATGCCATGTAAACTTGATCCTACAGTGAGATCCATGCTTATTTTGAGATACTTCAGTAAGGATGTTTTGAACATATGGTTATGCTTTATCCATTCATGCCCCTGTTTGCAATTATGGAGTGCCTAGAATGTCTTAATCTTGCTCTACTTTTGCTATAAAATGTTCCTGGCAGAATGTTAACTTGCTATTTAATTTTGCCAAGGTTGTTGTAGTTGATACATACATGCTATGAACTTGCTCTTGCCATGGATAGCTTCATGAACATGTCTTCTTGCTGTTGGTATGCTTATTTTATCATGCATTTCCTTGTGATGAGTGAATCGAGCTCACAAGATGCCTTCATAATTCTGTTAATGCCATGCTCTGTTTTCTGCCAAGTCTGGAACCTGTTAACGAAACTTGCTATGTTTACATGGGTGCCATAATATCTTCTGTGCCTTTTTGGCTCATGCCCAGTAAGGGACTTTTATTCTATGCATTTACTAGATTCATGAAATGCCTTGTTTTGCTATGATAAGTTCCTGTAGCATGTTGATGTCTTGCTTTGAACATTGCTACCTGATGTTGTTTCAGCCATGTTCAGTATTTTCACCAAGTCTGGGAAGCTGATATCTTTGCACTTTGGCCATGCTTGTTTGAACCTGTTATTGTGTGATCTAGCCGTAGCTCAGTGTTCATCTTTTGTCAAGCATCTTGAGTACATCACTGTCAGATGCTTGGTTGTGATGTTGGAGTGCAGTAGCTTAGCTTCTTGTTGCATACTAAGTGGCATCATGCTGTTAATCGCAGAATTGGGTCATTCTTGTTTTGCTTGCCATTTGCAAACCGTGCATCCGTTTCCGGTGATCTTTATATCGATTTCGACCGAAATCATCTCATCTTTCCAGAGGCATACTTGGTTTGCCAACTTGATGCCTCATTCATCTTTTCCCTTCCGGAGCACGCATATGCATTGCATATCACATCTCGCATATCATGCCATGTATTGCATCATGTTGCTTGTGCATTTTCCGTGATTGATTGTTGGTCCTTTAATTGTGTTCTTGCTTTGGGTAGAGCCAGGAGACGAGTATGCCTACGAGGAACCTATTGAGATTGCGAGGATCAAGCTTTCGACAACTCTGAGAACCTTGCAGGCAAGATGACCATACCCTCGAAATCACTTCTATCTTTGCTTGCTAGTTGTTCGCTCTATTGCTATGCTGCGCTACCTACCACTTGCTATATCATGCCTCCCATGTTGCCATGTCAAGCCTCTAACCATCTTTTCCTAGCAAACCGTTGTTTGGCTAAGTTACCGCTTTTGCTCAGCGCTTCTTATAGCGTTGCTAGTTGCAGGTGAAGTTGAAGTTGGTTCCATGTTGGAACATGGATATTTTTGTTGGAAATATGCCCTAGAGACAATAATAAAATGGTTATTATTATATTTCCTTGTTCATGATAATTGTCTATTGTTCATGCTATAATTGTGTTATCCGGAAATCGTAATACATGTGTGAATACATAGACCACAACATGTCCCTAGTGAGCCTCTAGTTGACTAGCTCGTTGATCAACAGATAGTCATGGTTTCCTGACTATGGACATTGGATGTCATTGATAACGGGATCACATCATTAGGAGAATGATGTGATGGACAAGACCCAATCCTAAGCATAGCACAAAGATCGTGTAGTTCGTTTGCTAGAGCTTTTCCAATGTCAAGTATCATTTCCTTAGACCATGAGATCGTGCAACTCCCGGATGTCGTAGGAGTGCTTTGGGTGTACCAAACGTCACAACGTAACTGGGTGACTATAAAGGTGCACTACGGGTATCTCCGAAAGTGTCTGTTGGGTTGGCACGGATCGAGACTGGGATTTGTCACTCCGTATGACGGAGAGGTATCTCTGGGCCCACTCGGTAATGCATCATCATAATGAGCTCAATGTGACTAAGGAGTTAGCCACGGGATCATGCATTATGGTACGAGTAAAGTGACTTGCCGGTAACGAGATTGAACAAGGTATTGGGATACCGACGTGAAGGAAATATGCCCTAGAGGCAATAATAAAGTTATTATTTATTTCCTTATATCATGATAAATGTTTATTATTCATGCTAGAATTGTATTAACCGGAAACATAATACATGTGTGAATACATAGACAAACAGAGTGTCACTAGTATGCCTCTACTTGACTAGCTCGTTAATCAAAGATGGTTATGTTTCCTAGCCATAGACATAAGTTGTCATTTGATTAACGAGATCACCTCATTAGGAGAATGACGTGATTGACTTGACCATTCCGTTAGCTTAGCACTCGATCGTTTAGTATGTTGCTATTGCTTTCTTCATGACTTATACATGTTCCTATGACTATGAGATTATGCAACTCCCGTTTACCGAGGAACACTTTGTGTGCTACCAAACGTCACAACGTAAATGGGTGATTATAAAGGTGCTCTACAGGTGTCTCCAAAGGTACTTGTTGTGTTGGCGTATTTCGAGATTAGGATTTGTCACTCCAATTGTCGGAGAGGTATCTCTGGGCCCACTCGGTAATGCACATCACTATAAGCCTTGCAAGAATTGTGACTAATGAGTTAGTTGCGGGATGATGTGTTACGGAACGAGTAAAGAGACTTGCCGGTAACGAGATTGAACTAGGTATCGAGATACCGACGATCAAATCTCGGGCAAGTAACATACCGGTGACAAAGGGAACAACGTATGTTGTTATGCGGTCTGACCGATAAAGATCTTCGTAGAATATGTGGGAGCCAATATGGGCATCCAGGTCCCGCTATTGGTTATTGACCGGAGACGTGTCTCGGTCATGTCTACATAGTTCTCGAACCCGTAGGGTCCGCACGCTTAACGTTACGATGACAGTTTTATTGAGTTTTGATGTACCGAAGGAGTTCGGAGTCCCAGATGAGATCGGGGATATGACGCGGAGTCTCGAAATGGCCGAGACGTAAAGATCGATATATTGGACGACTATATTCGGACTTCGGAAAGGTTTCGAGTGATTCGGGTATTTTTCGGAGTACCGGAGAGTTACGGGAATACGTATTGGGCCTTATTGGGCCATACGGGAAAGAAGGAAAAGGGCCTCAAGGGTGGCCGCACCCGTCCCCTTGGTCTGGTCCGAATTGGACTAGGGAAGGGGGCGCCCCCTTCCTTCCTTCTCTTTTTCCCTTCCTCTTTTCCTATTCCATATGGGAGGTGGAATCCTACTAGGACTAGGGAGTCCTAGTAGGACTCCACACTTGGTGCGCCCCCTCCTAGGGCCGGCCTCCTCCTCCCTTGCTCCGTTATATACGGGGGCAGGGGCACCCCAGAGACACAACAATTGATCCTTGAGATCTCTTAGCCGTGTGCGGTGCCCCCCTCCACCATATTACACCTCGATAATACCGTTGCGGAGCTTAGGCGAAGCCCTGCGTCGGTGGAACATCATCATCGTCACCACGCCGTCGTGCTGACGAAATTCTCCCTCAACACTCGGCTGGATCGGAGTTCGAGGGACGTCATCGAGCTGAACGTGTGTAGAACTCGGAGGTGTCGTACGTTCGGTACTTGATCGGTCGGATCGTGAAGACGTACGACTACATCAACCGCGTTGTGATAACGCTTCCGCTGTCGGTCTACGAGGGTACGTGGACAACACTCTCCCCTCTCGTTGCTATGCATCACCATGATCTTGCGTGTGCGTAGGAAAATTTTTGAAATTACTACGTTCCCCAACAGTGGCATCCGAGCCTGGTTTTATGCGTTGATACTATGTACGAGTAGGACACAAGTGAGTTGTGGGCGATATAAGTCATACTGCTTACCAGCATGTCATACTTTGGTTCAGCGGTATTGTGAGATGAAGCGGCCCGGACCGACATTACGCGTACGCTTACGCGAGACTGGTTTCACCGTTGCGAGCACTCGTTGCTTAAAGGTGACCGGTGGGTGTCTGTCTCTCTCACTTTAGTTGAACCGAGTGTGGCTACGCCCGGTCCTTGCGAAGGTTAAAACAGCACCAACTTGACAAACTATCGTTGTGGTTTTGATGCGTAGGTAAGAATGGTTCTTGCTAAGCCTGTAGCAGCCACGTAAAACATGCAATAACAAAGTAGAGGACGTCTAACTTGTTTTTGCAGGGCATGTTGTGATGTGATATGGTCAAGACATGATGTGATATAATGTGTTGTATGAGATGATCATGTTTTGTAACCAAGTTATCGGCAACTGGCAGGAGCCATATGGTTGTCGCTTTATTGTATGAGATGCAATCGCCATGTAATAGTTTTACTTTATCCCTAAGCGGTAGCGATAGTCGTAAAAGCAATAAGGTGGCGAGACGACAACGATGCTACGATGGAGATCAAGGTGTCGTTCCGGTGATGATGGTGATCATGACGGTGCTTCGGAGATGGAGATCACAAGCACGGTGCTTCGGAGATGGAGATCACAAGCACAAGATGATGATGGCCATATCATATCACTTATATTGATTGCATGTGATGTTAATCCTTTATGCATCTTATCTTGCTTTGTTTGACGGTAGCATTATGAGATGATCCTTCACTAAATTATCAAAGTATAAGTGTTCTCCCTGAGTATGCACCGTTGCGAAAGTTCTTCGTGCTGAGACACCACGTGATGATCGGGTGTCATAGGCTCTACGTTCAAATACAACGGGTGCAAAACAGTTGCACACGCGGAATACTCAGGTTAAACTTGACGAGCCTAGCATATAACAGATATGACCTCGGAACACGGAGACCGAAAGGTCGAGCGTGAATCATATAGTAGATATGATCAACATAGTGATGTTCACCGTTGAAACTACTCCATCTCACGTGATGACCGGACATGGTTTAGTTGATATGGATCACGTGATCACTTAGAGGATTAGAGGGATGTCTATCTAAGTGGGAGTTCTTAAGTAATATGATTAATTGAACTTAAATTTATCATGAACTTAGTCCTGGTAGTATTTTGCAAATTATGTTGTAGATCAATAGCTCGCGTTGTTGCTTCCCTGTTTTATTTTGATATGTTCCTAGAGAAAATTATGTTGAAAGATGTTAGTAGCAAAGATGCGGATTGGATCCGTGATCTGAGGATTATCCTCATTGCTGCACAGAAAAATTATGTCCTTGGTGCACCGCTAGGTGACAGACCTATTGCAGGAGCAGATGCAGACGTTATGAACGTATGGCTAGCTCAATATGATGACTACTTGATAGTTTAGTGCACCATGCTTAACGGCTTAGAATCGGGACTTCAAAGACGTTTTGAACGTCATGGACCATATGAGATGTTCCAGGAGTTGAAGTTAATATTTCAAGCAAATACCCGAGTTGTGAGATATGAAGTCTCCAACAAGTTCTATAGCTAAAAGATGGAGGAGAATCGCTCAACTAGTGAGCATGTGCTCAGATTGTCTGGGTACTGCAATCGCTTGAATCAAGTGGGAATTTATCTTCCAGATAAAATAGTGATTGACAGAATTCTCTAGTCACCATCACCAAGTTAGTAGAACTTCGTGATGAACTATAGTATGCAAGGGATGACGAAAGTAATTCCTGAGCTCTTCGTGATGTTGAAATCGACGAAGGTAGAAATCAAGAAAAACATCAAGTGTTGATGGTTGACGAGACCACTAGTTTCAAGGAAAGGGCAAAGGGAAGAAGGGGAACTTCAAAAAGAACGGCAAGCAAGTTGCTGCTCAAGTGAAGAAGCCTAAGTCTGGTCCTAAGCCTGAGACTAAGTGCTTCTACTGCAAAAGGACTGGTCACTGGAAGCGGAACTACCCCAACTATTTGGTGGATAAGAAGGATGGCAAAGTGAACAAAGGTATATTGGATATACATGTTATTGATGTGTACTTACTAGTGTTTATAGCTACCCCTCAGTATTTGATACTGGTTCAGTTGCTAAAGAGTAGTAACTCGAAACGGGAGTTGCAGAATAAACAGAGACTAGTAAAAGGAGAGGTGACGATGTGTGTTGGAAGTAGTTCCAAGATTGATACGATCATCATCGCACACTCCCTGTACTTTCGGGATTAGTGTAGAAACTAAATAAGTGTTATTTGGTGTTTGTGTTGAGCATGAATATGATTTGATCATGTTTTTTTCAATACGATTATTCATTTAAGTTAGAGAACAATTGTTGTTCTGTTTACATGAATAAAACCCTTCTATGGTCATACACACCAACGAAAATGGTTTGTTGGATCTCGATCGTAGTGATACACATAATCATAATATTGAAGCCAAAAGATGCAAAGTTAATAATGATAGTGCAACTTATTTGTGGCACTGCCGTTTAGATCATATTGGTGTAAAGCGCATGAAGAAACTCCATACTGATGGGATTTTGGAATCACTTGATTATGAATCACTTGATGCTTGCGATCCGTGCCTCATGGGCAAGATGACTAAAACGCCGTTCTCCGGAACTATGGAGAGAGCAACAGATTTGTTGGAAATCATACATACAGATGTATGTGGTCCGATGAATATTGAGGCTCGTAGCAGGTATCATTATTTTCTGACCTTCACAGATGATTTGAGCAGATATGGGTATATCTACTTGATGAAACACAAAGTCTGAAACATTTGAAAGGTTCAAAGAATTTTAGAGTGAAGTGGAGAATCATCGTAACAAGAAAATAAAAGTTTCTACGATATGATCGCAGAGGTAAAATATTTGAGTTACGAATTTGGCCTTCAGTTGAAACAATGTGAAATAGTTTCACTACTCACGCCACCTGGAACACCACAGTGTAATGGTGTGTCCGGACATCGTAACCGTACTTTATTAGATATGGTGCGATATATGATGTCTCTTACCGATCTACCACTATCATTTTTGGGGTTATGCATTAGAGACAGCTACATTCACGTTAAATAGGGCACCATCAAAATCCGTTGAGACGACGGCTTATGAACTGTGGTTTGGCAAGAAACCAAAGTTGTCGTTTCTTAAATTTTGGGGTTGCGATGCTTATGTGAAAAAGTTTCATCCTAATAAGCTCAAACCCAAATCGGAGAAATGTGTCTTCATATATAGGATACCCAAAGGAGATAATTGGGTACACCTTCTATCACAGATCCGAAGGCAAGACATTCGTTGCTAAGTATGGATCCTTTCTAGAGAAGGAGTTTCTCTCGAAAGAAGTGAGTGGGAGGAAAGTAGAACTTGATGAGGTAACTGTACCTGCTCCCTTATTGGAAAGTAGTTCATCACAGAAATCTGTTCCTGTGACTCCTACACCAATTAGTGAGGAAGTTAATGATGATGATCATGTAACTTCAGATCAAGTTACTACCAAACCTCGTAGGTAAACCAGAGTAAGATCCGCACCAGAGTGGTACGGTAATCCTGTTCTGGAGGTTATGTTACTAGACCATGACGAACCTACGAACTATGAGGAAGCGATGATGAGCCCAGATTCCGCAAAATGGCTTGAGGCCATGAAATCTGAGATGAGATCCATGTATGAGAACAAAAGTATGGACTTTGATTGATTTGCCCAATCATCGGCGAGTCATTGAGATTAAATGGACCTTCAAGAGGAAGACAGACAGTGATAGTAGTGTTACTGTCTACAAAGCTAGAATTGTCGCAAAAAGGTTTTCGACAAGTTCAAGGTGTTGACTACGATGAGAGTTTCTCACTCGTATCTATGCTTAAGTCTGTCTGAATCATGTTAGCAATTGCCGCATTTTATGAAATATGGCAAAAGGATAAACAAAACTACATTCCTTAATGGATTTATTAAAGAAGAGTTGTATATGATGCAACCAGAAGGTTTTGTCAATCCTAAAGGTGCTAACAAAATATGCAAGCTCCAGCGATCCATCTATGGACTGGTGCAAGCATCTCGGAGTAGGAATATACGCTTTGATAAGTTGATCAAAGGATATAGTTTTATACAGACTTGCGGTGAAGCCTGTATTTACAAGAAAGTGAGTGGGAGCACTACAACATTTCTGATAAGTATATGTAAGTGACATATTGTTGATCGGAAATAATGTAGAATTATTCTGCAAAGCATAAAGGAGTGTTTTTCAAAGAAAGACCTCGGTGAAGCTGCTTACATATTGAGCATCAAGATCTATAGAGATAGATCAAGACGCTTGATAAGTTTTTTCAATGAGTACATACCTTAACAAGATTTTGAAGTGGTTCAAAATGGAACAGTCAAAGAAAGAGTTTCTTGCCTGTGTTACAAGGTGTGAAATTGAGTAAGACTCAAAACCCGACCACGGCAGAAGATAGAAAAAGAATGAAAGTCATTCCCTATGCCTCGGCCATAGGTTCTATAAAGTATGCCATGCTATGTACCAGATCTATTGTATACCCTACACTGATTTTGGCAAGGGAGTACAATAGTGATCTAGGAGTAGATCACTAGACAGCGGTCAAAATTATCCTTACTGGAATAAGGATATGTTTCTCGATTATGGAAGTGACAAAAGGCTCGTCGTAAAAGGTTACGTCGATGCAAGTTTTGACACTAATCTAGATGACTCTAAGTCTCGGTCTAGATACATATTGAAAGTGGGAGCAATTAGCTAGAGTAGCTCCGTGCAGAGCATTGTAGACATAGGAATTTGCAAAATCCTTACGGATCTGAATATGACAGACCCGTTGACTAAAATTATCTCACAATCAAAACATGATCACACCTTAGTACTCTTTGGGTGTTAATCACATAGCGATGTGAACTAGATTATTGACTCTAGTAAACCCTTTGGGTGATGGTCACATGACGATGTGAACCATGGGTGTTAATCACATGGTGATGTGAACTATTCATGTTAAATCACATGGCGATGTGAACTAGATTATTGACTCTAGTGCAAGTGGGAGACTGAAGGAAATATGCCCTAGAGGCAATAATAAAGTTATTATTTATTTCCTTATATCATGATAAATGTTTATTATTCATGCTAGAATTGTATTAACCGGAAACATAATACATGTGTGAATACATAGACAAACAGAGTGTCACTAGTATGCCTCTACTTGACTAGCTCGTTAATCAAAGATGGTTATGTTTCCTAGCCATAGACATAAGTTGTCATTTGATTAACGAGATCACCTCATTAGGAGAATGACGTGATTGACTTGACCCATTCCGTTAGCTTAGCACTCGATCATTTAGTATGTTGCTATTGCTTTCTTCATGACTTATACATGTTCCTATGACTATGAGATTATGCAACTCCCGTTTACCGGAGGAACACTTTGTGTGCTACCAAACGTCACAACGTAAATGGGTGATTATAAAGGTGCTCTACAGGTGTCTCCAAAGGTACTTGTTGGGTTGGCGTATTTCGAGATTAGGATTTGTCACTCCAATTGTCGGAGAGGTATCTCTGGGCCCACTCGGTAATGCACATCACTATAAGCCTTGCAAACATTGTGACTAATGAGTTAGTTGCGGGATGATGTGTTACGGAACGAGTAAAGAGACTTGCCGGTAACGAGATTGAACTAGGTATCGAGATACCGACGATCAAATCTCGGGCAAGTAACATACCGGTGACAAAGCGAACAACGTATGTTGTTATGCGGTCTGACCGATAAAGATCTTCGTAGAATATGTGGGAGCCAATATGGGCATCCAGGTCCCGCTATTGGTTATTGACCGGAGACGTGTCTCGGTCATGTCTACATAGTTCTCGAACCCGTAGGGTCCGCACGCTTAACGTTACGATGACAGTTTTATTGAGTTTTGATGTACCGAAGGAGTTCGGAGTCCCAGATGAGATCGGGGATATGACGCGGAGTCTCGAAATGGCCGAGACGTAAAGATCGATATATTGGACGACTATATTCGGACTTCGGAAAGGTTCCGAGTGATTCGGGTATTTTTCGGAGTACCGGAGAGTTACGGGAATACGTATTGGGCCTTATTGGGCCATACGGGAAAGAAGGAAAAGGGCCTCAAGGGTGGCCGCACCCCTCCCCTTGGTCTGGTCCGAATTGGACTAGGGAAGGGGGCACCCCCTTCCTTCCTTCTCTTTTTCCCTTCCTCTTTTCCTATTCCATATGGGAGGTGGAATCCTACTAGGACTAGGGAGTCCTAGTAGGACTCCACACTTGGTGCGCCCCCTCCTAGGGCCGGCCTCCTCCTCCCTTGCTCCTTTATATACGGGGGCAGGGGGCACCCCAGAGACACAACAATTGATCCTTGAGATCTCTTAGCCGTGTGCGGTGCCCCCCTCCACCATATTACACCTCGATAATACCGTTGCGGAGCTTAGGCGAAGCCCTGTGTCGGTGGAACATCATCATCGTCACCACGCCGTCGTGCTGACGAAATTCTCCCTCAACACTCGGCTGGATCGGAGTTCGAGGGACGTCATCGAGCTGAACGTGTGTAGAACTCGGAGGTGTCGTACGTTCGGTACTTGATCGGTCGGATCGTGAAGACGTACGACTACATCAACCGCGTTGTGATAACGCTTCCGCTGTCGGTCTACGAGGGTACGTGGACAACACTCTCCCCTCTCGTTGCTATGCATCACCATGATCTTGCGTGTGCGTAGGAAATTTTTTGAAATTACTACGTTCCCCAACACGACGATCGAATCTCGGGCAAGTAAAGTACCGATTGACAAAGGGAATTGTATACGGGATTGATTGAATCCTCGACATCGTGGTTCATCCGATTAGATCATCGTGGAACATGTGGGAGCCAACATGGATATCCAGATCCCGCTGTTGGTTATTGACCGGAGAGGCGTCTCGGTCATGTCTGTCTACACACTTAAGGTTCGGTGATGCTAGGGTTGTAGAGATATTAGTATGCGGAAACCCGAAAGTTGTTCGGAGTCCCGGATGAGATCCCGGACGTCACAAGGAGTTCCGGAATGGTCCGGAGGTGAAGAATTATATATAGGAAGTCCAGTTTCGGCCACCGGGAAAGTTTCGGGGGTTATCGGTATTGTACCAGGACCACCGGAAGGGTCCCGGGGGTCCATCGGGTGGGGCCACCTATCCCGGAGGGCCCCATGGGCTGAAGTGGGGAGGGGAACCAGCCACTGGTGGGCTGGTGCACCCCCCATGGGCCTCCCCTGCGCCTAGGGTTGGAAACCCTGGGGTGGGGGCGCCCCACTTGGCTTGGGGGGCAAGCCACCCCCTTGGCCGCCCCCCCCCCCCCCTCAGATGGGATCTCCAGGGGGCCGGCGCCCCCCCCCCCCAGGGCTCCTATAAATAGTGGGGGGAGGGAGGGCAGCAGTACCCTAGCCCCTGGCGCCTCCCTCTCCCTCACGTGACACCTCTCCCTCCCGCTTGCGCTTGGCGAAGCCCTGCCGGGATCCCCGCTACTTCCACAACCACGCCGTCGTGCTGCTGGATCTCCATCAACCTCTCCTTCCCCCTTGCTAGATCAAGAAGGAGGAGACTTCGCTGCTCCGTACGTGTTTTGAACGCGGAGATGCCGTCCGTTCGGCGCTAGGTCATCGGTGATTCGGATCACGACGAGTACGACTCCATCAACCCCGTTCACTTGAACGCTTCCGCTCGCGATCTACAAGGGTATGTAGATGCACTCCTTCCTTCTCGTTGCTAGTACACTCCATAGATGGATCTTGGTGATGCGTAGAAAATTTTAAAATTCTGCAACGATCCCCAACAGTGGAATCATGAGCCAGGCCTATGCGTAGTTACTATGCACGAGTGGAACACAAAGCAGTTGTGGGCGTAGATGTTGTCAATTTTTCTTGCCACTACTAGTCTTATCTTGTTTCGGCGGTATTGTGGGATGAAGCGGCCCGGACCGACCTTACACGTACGCTTACGTGAGACAGGTTCCACCGACTGACATGCACTAGTTGCATAAGGTGGCTAGCGGGTGTCTGTCTCTCCCACTTTAGTCAGAACGGATTCGATGAAAAGGGTCCTTATGAAGGGTAAATAGAAATTGGCATATCACGTTGTGGTTTTACGTAGGTAAGAAACATTCTTGCTAGAAACCTATAGAAGCCACGTAAAAACTTGCAACAACAATTAGAGGACGTCTAACTTGTTTTTGCAGCATGTGCCTTGTGATGTGATATGGCCAAAAGGATGTGATGAATGAGATATATGTGATGTATGAGATTGATCATGTTCTTGTAATAGGAATCACGACTTGCATGTCGATGAGTATGACAACCGGCAGGAGCCATAGGAGTTGTCTTTATTTTTTGTATGACCTGCGTGTCATTAAATAACGCCATGTAAATTACTTTACTTTATTGCTAAACACGTTAGCCATAGAAGTAGAAGTAATCATTGGCGTGACAACTTCATGAAGACACGATGATGGAGATCATGGTGTCATGCCGGTGACGAAGATGATCATGGCGCCCCGAAGATGGAGATCAAAGGAGCAAAATGATATTGGCCATATCATGTCGCTATTTGATTGCATGTGATGTTTATCATGTTTTACATCTTATTTGCTTAGAACGAGGGTAGTAAGTAAGATGATCCCTTATAATAATTTCAAGAAAGTGTTTCCCCTAACTGTGCACCGTTGCGAAGGTTCGTTGTTTCGAAGCACCACGTGATGATCGGGTGTGATAGATTCTAACGTTCGCATACAACGGGTGTTGACGAGCCTAGCATGTACAGACATGGCCTTGGAACACATGCAATACACTTAGGTTGACTTGACGAGCCTAGCATGTACAGACATGGCCTCGGAACATAGAAGACCGAAAGGTCGAGCATGAGTCGTATAGAAGATACGATCAACATGGAGATGTTCACCGATCTTGACTAGTCCGTCTCACGTGATGATCGGACACGGCCTAGTTAACTCGGATCATGTTTCACTTAGATGACTGGAGGGATGTCTATCTGAGTGGGAGTTCATTGAATAATTTGATTAGATGAACTTAATTATCATGAACTTAGTCTAAAATCTTTACAATATGTCTTGTAGATCATATGGCCCACGTTGCCCTCAACTTCAACGTGTTCCTAGAGAAAACCAAGCTGAAAGATGATGGCAGCAACTATACAGACTGGGTACGGAACCTGAGGATCATCCTCATAGCTGCCAAGAAAGATTATGTCCTAGAAGCACCGCTAGGTGAAGCACCCATCCCAAAGAACCAAGACGTTATGAACGCTTGGCAGTCACGTGCTGATAATTACTCCCTCGTTCAGTGCGGCATGCTTTACAGCTTAGAACCGGGGCTCCAAAAGCGTTTTGAGCAACACGGAGCATATGAGATGTTCGAAGAGCTGAAAATGGTTTTCCAAGCTCATGCCCGGGTCGAGAGATATGAAGTCTCCGACAAGTTCTTCAGTTGTAAAATGGAGGAAAATAGTTCTGTCAGTGAGCACATACTCAAAATTTCTGGGTTACACAACCGCTTGTCTCAGCTGGGAGTTGATCTCCCGGATGATGCGGTCATTGACAGAATCCTCCAGTCGCTTCCACCAAGCTACAAGAGCTTTGTGATGAACTTCAATATGCAGGGGATGGAAAAGACCATTCCTGAGGTATATTCAATGCTGAAATCCGCGGAGGTGGAGATCAAAAAGGAACATCAAGTGTTGATGGTGAATAAAACCACTAAGTTCAAGAAAGGCAAGGGTAAGAAGAACTTCAAGAAGGACGGCAAGGGAGTTGCCGCGCCCGGTAAGCCAGTTGCCGGGAAGAAGTCAAAGAATGGACCCAAGCCTGAGACTGGGTGCTTTTATTGCAAGGGAAGTGGTCACTGGAAGCGGAACTGCCCCAAATACTTAGCGGACAAGAAGGCCGGCAACACCAAAGGTATATGTGATATACATGTAATTGATGTGTACCTTACCAGTACTCGTAGTAGCTCCTGGGTATTTGATACCGGTGCGGTTGCTCATATTTGTAACTCAAAACAGGAACTGCGGAATAAGCGGAGACTGGCGAAGGACGAGGTGACGATGCACGTCGGGAATGGTTCCAAGGTCGATGTGATCGCCGTCGGCACGCTGCCTCTACATTTACCTACGGGATTAGTTTTAAACCTCAATAATTGTTATTTAGTGCCAGCTTTGAGCATGAACATTGTATAAGGATCTCGTTTAATTCGAGATGGCTACTCATTTAAATCCGAGAATAATGGTTGTTCTATTTATATGAGAGATATGTTTTATGGTCATGCCCCGCTGGTCAATGGTTTATTCTTGATGAATCTCGAACGTGATGTTACACATATTCATAGTGTGAATACCAAAAGATGTAAAGTTGATAACGATAGTCCCACATACTTGTGGCACTGCTGCCTTGGTCACATTGGTGTCAAGCGCATGAAGAAGCTCTATGCAGATGGACTTTTGGAGTCTCTTGATTACGAATCATTTGACACATGCGAACCATGCCTCATGGGTAAGATAACCAAGACTCCATTCTCCGGAACAGTGGAGCGAGCAACCAACTTATTGGAAATCATACATACCGATGTGTGCGGTCCAATGAGTGTTGAGGCTCGCGGAGGATATCGTTATGTTCTCACTCTCACTGATGACTTAAGTAGATATGGGTATGTCTACCTAATGAAACACAAGTCTGAGACCTTTGAAAAGTTCAAGGAATTTCAGAGTGAGGTTGAGAATCAATGTGACAGGAAAATAAAGTTCCTACGATCAGATCGTGGAGGGGAATATTTCAGTCACGAATTTGGCACACACTTAAGGAAATGTGGAATAGTTTCACAACTCACGCCGCCTGGAACACCTCAGCGAAATGGTGTGTTCGAACGTCGTAATCGCACTCTATTGGATATGGTGCGATCTATGATGTATCTTACGATATACCGCTCTCATTTTGGGGCTATGCTTTAGAGACTGCCGCATTCACTTTAAATAGGGCTCCGTCGAAATCCGTTGAGACGACACCGTATGAATTATGGTTTGGGAAGAAACCTAAGCTGTCGTTTCTAAAAGTTTGGGGATGCGATGCTTATGTCAAGAAACTTCAACCTGAAAAGCTCGAACCCAAGTCGGAGAAATGCGTCTTCATAGGATACCCCAAGGAGACTATTGGGTATACCTTCTACCTCAGATCCGAAGGCAAGATCTTTGTTGCCAAGAACGGGTCCTTTCTGGAGAAAGAGTTTCTCTCGAAAGAATTGAGTGGGAGGAAAGTGGAACTTGATGAGGTGATCGTCACCCCTTCCGAACCGGAAAGTAGCGCAGCGCGAGAAGATGTTCCTGTGGTGCCTACACTGACTGGGGAGGAAGTTAATGATGATGATCATGAAGCTTCGGATCAAGTTACTGCTGAACTTCGTAGGTCCACAAGGACACGTTCCGCACCAGAGTGGTACGGCAACCCTGTCCTGGAAATCATGTTGTTAGACAACAGTGAACCTTCGAACTATGAAGAAGCGATGGCGGGCCCGGATTCCAACAAATGGCTTGAAGCCATGCAATCCGAGATAGGATCCATGTATGAAAACGAAGTATGGACTTTGACTGACTTGCCCGATGATCGGCGAGCCATAGAAAATAAATGGATCTTTAAGAAGAAGACAGACGCGGATGGTAATGTGACCATCTATAAGGCTCGACTTGTCACTAAGGGTTATCAACAAGTTCAAGGGGTTGACTACGATGAGACTTTCTCACCCGTAGCGAAGCTGAAGTCCGTCCGAATCATGTTAGCAATTGCCGCATTCTATGATTATGAGATATGGCAAATGGACGTCAAAACGGCATTCCTTAACAGCTTTCTTAAGGAAGAATTGTATATGATGCAGCCGGAAGGTTTTGTCGATCCTAAGAATGCTAACAAGGTATGCAAGCTCCAGCGCTCCATCTATGGGCTGGTGCAAGCATCTCGGAGTTGGAACATTCGATTTGATGAGATGATCAAAGCGTTTGGGTTTACACAGACTTATGGAGAAGCCTGTGTTTACAAGAAAGTGAGTGGGAGCTCTGTAGCAATTCTCATATTATATGTGGATGACATACTATTGATGGGAAATGATATAGAATTCTTGGAAAGTATAAAGGCCTACTTGAATAAGTGTTTTTCAATGAAGGACCTTGGAGAAGCTGCTTATATATTAGGCATCAAGATCTATAGAGATAGATCAAGACGCCTCATTGGTCTTTCACAGAGTACGTACCTTGACAAGATATTGAAGAAGTTCAATAAGGATCAGTCCAAGAAGGGGTTCTTGCCTGTATTGCAAGGTGTGCAATTGAGCACGGCTCAATGCCCGACCAAGGTAGAAGATAGAGAAAAGATGAGTGTCATCCCCTATGCCTCGGCCATAGGGTCTATTATGTATGCCATGCTGTGTACCAGACCTGATGTAAACCTTGCCGTAAGTTTGGTAGGAAGGTACCAAAGTAATCCCGGCATGGAACACTGGACAGCGGTCAAGAATATCCTGAAGTACCTGAAGAGGACTAAGGATATGTTTCTCGTTTATGGAGGTGACGAAGAGCTCATCGTAAAGGGTTACGTCGACGCTAGCTTCGACACAGATCTGGATGACTCGAAGTCACAAACCGGATACGTGTATATTTTGAATGGAGGGGTAGTAAGCTGGTGCAGTTGCAAGCAAAGCGTCGTGGCAGGATCTACATGTGAAGCGGAGTACATGGCGGCCTCAGAGGCAGCACAAGAAGCAATCTCGATGAAGGAGTTCAATACTGACCTAGGGGTGATTCCCAATGCGTCGGGCCCGATGACTCTCTTCTGTGACAACACTGGAGCTATTGCCCTTGCCAAGGAGCCCAGGTTTCACAGGAAGACCAGGCATATCAAGCGTTGCTTCAACTCCATTCGTGAAAGTGTTCAAAATGGAGACATAGATATTTGTAAAGTACATACGGACCTGAATGTAGCAGATCCGTTGACTAAACCTCTCCCTAGAGCAAAACATTATCAACACCAGAACTCTATGGGTGTTCGATTCATCACAATGTAACTAGATTATTGACTCTAGTGCAAGTGGGAGACTGTTGGAAATATGCCCTAGAGGCAATAATAAAATGGTTATTATTATATTTCCTTGTTCATGATAATTGTCTATTGTTCATGCTATAATTGTGTTATCCGGAAATCGTAATACATGTGTGAATACATAGACCACAACATGTACCTAGTGAGCCTCTAGTTGACTAGCTCGTTGATCAACAGATAGTCATGGTTTCCTGACTATGGACATTGGATGTCATTGATAACGGGATCACATCATTAGGAGAATGATGTGATGGACAAGACCCAATCCTAAGCATAGCACAAAGATCGTGTAGTTCGTTTGCTAGAGCTTTTCCAATGTCAAGTATCATTTCCTTAGACCATGAGATCGTGCAACTCCCGGATGCCGTGGGAGTGCTTTGGGTGTACCAAACGTCACAACGTAACTGGGTGACTATAAAGGTGCACTACGGGTATCTCCGAAATTGTCTGTTGGGTTGGCACGGATCGAGACTGGGATTTGTCACTCCGTATGACGGAGAGGTATCTCTGGGCCCACTCGGTAATGCATCATCATAATGAGCTCAATGTGACTAAGGAGTTAGCCACGGGATCATGCATTACGGTACGAGTAAAGTGACTTGCCGGTAACGAGATTGAACAAGGTATTGGGATACCGACGATCGAATCTCGGGCAAGTAAAGTACAGATTGACAAAGGGAATTGTATACGGGATTGATTGAATCCTCGACATCGTGGTTCATCCGATGAGATCATCGTGGAACATGTGGGAGCCAACATGGATATCCAGATCCCGCTGTTGGTTATTGACCGGAGAGGCGTCTCGGTCATGTCTGCATGTCTCCCGAACCCGTAGGGTCTACACACTTAAGGTTCGGTGACGCTAGGGTTGTAGAGATATTAGTATGCGGAAACCCGAAAGTTGTTCGGAGTCCCGGATGAGATCCCGGACGTCACGAGGAGTTCCGGAATGGTCCGGAGGTGAAGAATTATATATAGGAAGTCCAGTTTCGGCCACCGGGAAAGTTTCGGGGGTTATTGGTATTGTACCGGGACCACCGGAAGGGTCCCGGGTGTCCACCGGCTGGGGCCACCTATCCCGGAGGGCCCCATGGGCTGAATTGGGGAGGGGAACCAGCCACTGGTGGGCTGGTGCGCCCCCCATGGGCCTCCCCTGCGCCTAGGGTTGGAAACCCTGGGGGTGGGGGGGCGCCCCACTTGGCTTGGGGGGCAAGCCACCCCCTTGGCCGCCGCCCCCCCCCCCCAGATGGGATCTCCAGGGGGCCGGCACCCCCCCCCCAGGGCTCCTATAAATAGTGGGGGGGAGGGAGGGCAGCAGTACCCTAGCCCCTGGTGCCTCCCTCTCCCTCCCGTGACACCTCTCCCTCCCGCTTGCGCTTGGCGAAGCCCTGCCGGGATCCCCGCTACTTCCACCACCACGCCGTCGTGCTGCTGGATCTCCATCAACTCTCCTTCCCCCTTGCTGGATCAAGAAGGTGGAGACGTCGCTGCTCCATACGTGTGTTGAACGCGGAGGTGCCATCCGTTCGGCGCTAGGTCATCGGTGATTTGGATCACGACGAGTACGACTCCATCAACCCCGTTCACTTGAACGCTTCCGCTCGCGATCTACAAGGGTATGTAGATGCACTCCTTCCTTCTCGTTGCTAGTACACTCCATAGATGGATCTTGGTGATGCGTAGAAAATTTTAAAATTCTGCAACAATCCCCAACAATTTTGGCATATCACAATATCTCTTATTTAATTAATGCATCTATATATTTGTTAAAGGGTGGAAGGCTCGGCCTTATGCCTGGTGTTTTGTTCCACTCTTGTCGCCCTAGTTTCCGTCATACCGGTGTTATGTTCCTTGATTTTGCGTTCCTTATGCGGTTGGGTGATTTATGGGACCCCCTTGATAGTTCGCCTTGAATAAAACTCCTCCAGCAAGGCCCAACCTTGGTTTTACATTTGCCTACCTAAGCCTTTTTCCCTTGGGTTTTCGCGAGTCCGAGGGTCATCTTTATTTTAACCCCCCCGGGCCAGTGCTCCTCCGAGTGTTGGTCCAAACTAGAGCACCGTGCGGGACCGTCCCTGGGCAACTTGGGTTACGTTGGTACCTGTACGCTTAGCTTATCCGGTGTGCCCTGAGAACGAGATATGTGCAGCTCCTATCGGGATTTGTCGGCACAGCGGGTGGTCTTGCTTGTCTTGTTTTACCATTGTCGAAATGTCTTGTAAACCGGGATTCCGAGACTGATCGGGTCTTCCCGGGAGAAGGAATATCCTTCGTTGACCGTGAGAGCTTATAATGGGCTAAGTTGGGACACCCCTGCAGGGTATTATCTTTCGAAAGCCGTGCCCGCGGTTATGTGGCAGATGGGAATTTGTTAATGTCCGGTTGTAGGCAACTCGACACATGACTTAATTAAAATACATCAACCACGTGTGTAGCCGTGATGGTCTCTTTTCGGCGGAGTCCGAGAAGTGAACACGGTTTGAGTAAGCATGAATGTAAGTAGTTTCAGGATCACTTCTTGATCATTTCTACCTTCGTGACCGTTGTGTTGCTCCTCTTCTCGCTCTTATTTGCGTATGTTAGCCACCATATATGCTTAGTGCTTGCTGCAGCTCCACCTCATTACACCATCCTTCCTATAAGCTTAAATAGTCTTGATCTCGCGGGTGTGAGATTGCTGAGTCCTCGTGACTCACAGATTCTACCAAAATAGTTGCAGGTGCCGACGATACCAGTGCAGGCGACGCAACCGAGCTCAAGTGGGAGTTCGACGAGGAACGTGGTCGTTACTATGTTTCGTTTCCTGATGATCAGTAGTGGAGCCCAGTTGGGATGATCGGGGATCTAGCATTTGGGGTTATCTTCTTTTCATTTGGATTTGACCGTAGTCGGTCTATGTGTGGATTTTGGATGATGTATGAATTTAATTTATGTATTGTGTGAAGTGGCGATTGTAAGCCAACTCTCTTTATCCCATTCTTGTTCATTACATGGGATTGTGTGAAGATGACCCTTCTTGCGACAATACCTACAATGCGGTTAGGCCTCTAAGTCGTGCCTCGACACGTGGGAGATATAGCCACATCGTGGGCGTTACACTGACACATGGAAATGGTTTTTGTCAAGCCTGAAGAGTGACTTGGGAATTCTGAACACAGAGCCATGGACTATAATGTCAGACAAGCAAAAGGGGCTGATCAAGGGAGTGAGGCAGCACTTTCCTGATGCAGAGCACAGACACTATGTTAGGCATATATGGCAGAATTTTCAGCAAACACACAAAGGAGATGTTCTTAAGAACCAGTTATGGAAGTGTGCAAGGAGCACAACACCAGAGCTATGGGCTGCAAGCATGGAGGAAATGAAGGTCATCAGCCTAGAAGCATACAAATGGCTTGAGCAGCTACCACCCAACACATCTGTTAGGGGCTTCCAAAGAGACTTGGTCAAGTGTGATATCCTTCTGAACAACAACTCTGAGGTTTTCAACAAATATATTCTTGAGGCCAGGGAGATGCATCTCACATCAATGATTCAGAAGATCAAAACCCAGCTCATGGTCAGATTCTACAACAAAAGAAAAGAGGCAGAGAACTGGTATGGTTCTATATGCCCAAAAATAAGAAAAAGAATTGAAAGGAATATAGAGCTGGCATCTACATGCATGGTTTCAGGGGCAGGTACTAAACTAACTATAGTAGTTGCTAGTGGCCCATGCCTTTTCGGTTTCCTTGTCTTTTAAGCCCACCCACCCACCGCTCCACTCTCCACTCACCTTCAGTCCACCCCGCTACCAAACCACGTCGCCTCGGTTACCCCGCAACCAAACCCCCACTGCACCGCCGCTGACCACCACACCACCGCCGCGGACATGGAGAACAGCCCCGCCTGGAAGAGGGTCATCGATGACCTCGCAGGCGACGACAAGGCGATGTGCGCGGACCTGACGGAGATCGGGAAGTGGTTCCCCAGGATTGGGATGCTGCGTCACCACGAGCGTGGCCTCCTCAAGGTCATGACCGATGACGAGCTGGACCGCGCCTGCTCTGACCCCAACGGTATCCCTTCTGCGCTCATCCTCCGCTTCGCAATGCAGGAGACACGCTCCGATGACCCGGGGCAAGCCTGCTGGTGGATGTACCGGTCCGCCATCGCGCCGCAGCAGCCGGATCCATTGTGCGTTGGCTCATGAACGGAGCACGTCCACAACATCAACCTGGCCGTCCCCGCTCCTGTCAACACGGCCTACTGGGACCACTACCAGCCCGACCTCCTCGAGCGCGACGATGTCTCCGAGTACATCTCGTCTGACTCGGAGTACGACTCTGGCTACGCCGCCGACTCGTCCTGGTTGACTGGCTGGGAGGAGCCGGAGGTGATTGTCCTCTCTGACGACGAGCCTGAGGTCAAGGCGGCCGCGCCCGTCGTCCCCGAGCCGGAGGTCCAGATGGTGGCGCCCGTCGCCACCGAGGGTGACAAGCACCGCCCCATTGACGTCGAGATGCTTCCCGATGTTCCTGACATCGTCAAGCAGGAGGTGGAGGTGGTCTTGGCCCTGGAAGCACATGTGGACGTCGCAGCGCAGCCAGAGAGGAAGAAGAAGAGGAAGGTGGCAGTTGACATGGAGGTTCGCCGCTCGGAGCGCCTCCAGAAGATGAAGAACTGCAGAAGATGAAGAAGATGGAGTGCTATGAACTGCCAACATGAACAAGATGGCAGTTGCAGTTAGTTAGGTATGCTGAAATATATAAATTTTCAGCATATAAGTTATAAAATAGTGTAGTTTTGTTAGGTGTGCTTATATATTCAGCACATAAGTTATTTCTAATTTCTGTTGGCAATGTTGAAGTACTATTTGCTGTTGAACTAAGTGTCAATGATGAAGTGCTATGAACAACAATGTTTGTGCTGTTGATGCTGCTGTCTTCTTGATGTTGTTGATGTTACCTGTTGATGGTGCTGTCTTGTTGATCTTATCTGTTGATGCTGCTTTCTTCTTGCTATATAACGCAACAATCCAAAATTGTCTTATTGCTATCTAAGGCAACTATCCAAAAGAAGAAGCTGCTAAGGTTATCTATTGATCTTAACTGAACTTTGTCTGTTGACTGAATTTTGAAAGTTAACTGAAAAAATGTTCAACATTGAGTAGTTCAGATCTCTATTTAATTTAACTTACTAGTCAACATTGAGTAGTTCAAAATTGTCTTGTTGTTATATAAGGCAACTATCCAAAAGTGTGTTGTTTCTATATAAGGCTACAATCCAAAAAAAGTTAACTGAATTTTGTTTGTTGATGCTACTGAAGTTAACTGAATTTTGTTAGAAAATTCAGTTAACTTCCTCAACACCTTTGGTCCACCTATTGGTTCAACTTTGTACTTGCACACCCTATAACTTGCATTGTGCATGCACCTTTGGTCCACCACCTTTGTACTTGCGCAACCACCAGATCCACCACCAGGTCCACCACCACCAGATCCCCTTCTTCTTCCTCCTCTTCCACCAGATCCCCATTTTCCTCCTCCATTTGCCCTTCCTCTGCTCCTGTTCCCCTGGTCTCCAGCAGCAACCATGGTGTCCTGGGATGATCTCCCAACCTCTTCTGAAGATGACTTAGTGACCAGCAAGGTTAGTCATGTCCTCTCCTCCACGCAGCTAGGGTTAAACAGCAGCTAGGGTTAAACAGCTTCTAGGGTTATACTTAACAAATGCAATTTTTTGTTTTTTTAGCCTCCTGCAACAATTTTTGCAAAGAATGGACTGGCCTGGCCACATATCTGCCTAGCTTTACATGTGAGCATGGATCTTTTGTGTGAGAAGCATGTGGCTTTTCAATCAGTTGACAGTGGAAGAAGATTCCTGGATTGTGCACACAAGGTTTGTAAAAATCCAGATAATAGTGCCATTTTATCATCATTTTACAGGGACAGTGGCTTTTATCTGAAGATTTGCAGATAACTGAACAATGTCACTTAACTAAATGCTTCTTTGGATGATAGGAAGTACCTAAATGCACCTATGTGGAATGGATAGACCCTGAGTGGCCTGAAGCATTGAAGATGAGCCTAACTACCATATGGAGCATGTATGAAGAGGAGACAAAACAAAGGCTAAAAGAAAATGTGTTGAGTGCTGAATAGAACTTGAAGACCATGGAAGAGAAGACAAAAATGGAGAATGAGCTGAGACATTTCAAGCTTGATTTTGCCAAGCTGGTAGCTGAAAAGGAGCAGGCAATGAGCCAATTAGGAAACACACAAATTGCTCTGGCTGATCTGAAGGAAGAGCTTGAGAAGAAGAAGAGCACTAACAAATCGATAACAAACATTCATCAGGTATTCAGGGCTAAGGCAGAGAAAGAGAGGGACCAAGTCATGTAGGAGAGGGATCAATTGAAGGAAGAGAAGAGAAAGCTTGAGTACATGATAGGTGACTTATTCAAACACAAAGAGGAGACCAAGGAGAAGATAAAGAAACTTAAGGGGATGTTGAATGATTTTGACTGGACTTGTTCTTGTCCCTGTGTAAACTGAATTTAACCAAGTATGTTGTGAAATGGATTTGGTTGTCAACTGAATTTATCTTGCCTATCAACTGAATTTTAAGTGTAATGGATTTGGTTTTCAACTGTAATATGTTGTCAAATGATTAGAATTGAATTGAGCCATGATGTGTTGCTGTTTAAATAAAGAAGTAACATAACAACATTGGTACATATTCAACATTCCAAGATAACATAACAACATTGGTACATAGCTCCAGTCTTCATATTATCAGTTATCCATTACAACCATCACAGCATGCAACCATTACAACCATCAAAGCATGCATACAAACCCAAAACAAGTACTTAATCTACTTAGTGTGCTCACTGATTTCACTACATCTCACTTCTTCATGACTACTATGAAACACAATACACAAAGCACCATAACAGCAGCCATCACCAGCTTCAGCAGCAGTAGGATTTCTCTACCTAATCCAAGCAGCATAGCAACTTGCAGCTTGGTAGCAAAGTTCTTCTCACTAGGGGTGCCAAATGACCCAAAATCAACTCTGCCAGCACCTCTCCCAGCCATGCCTCTTCCAGCTATGCTTCTTGTGTTCATTGCTTCAGTCCTGTTCCTCTCAAGCTCCTCCCTTTTATCCTCAGCTGCTCCTATTGCATCCACAGCAGCATCACCAACAAGAACCCTATGTTCAACAAGATGCTACACATATTCTAGCTCCCAACGCCAGAAATCACAGGTGACCTATAAAACAGAGGAAATACAGCATATTCAGTTAACTGAAAAAGTTCAGTTAACTACCACCAACCAATTGCAGTACCAACCTAATGCCAGTTAACTAAGTTCAATTTGACCCAAAACACTAATGCAGTCTTACACATCAATCTGATGCAGAACCAGTAAAGAAAGATCTACCACACAGGCAGAGGAACTTGACCTGGTGTTTGCGGCACCTGTAGAAGACCCACCCCTCGTGCTCGTCGGTGCCAGAGCGGTAGAACTTGACCTGCTCGCCACAATCCGGGCACGGGATCAATGGAACCACAACGGAGCGGCCACGTAGCCCAGATCGAACAGAGCTCTAAGATGACATGAGGAGAGAAGGCGGCGGCAATGGCTGTGGCAGCGGAGAGAGGGCGGCGGCAATGGCTGCGGCGGCGACCGCGAGGACGCGGCGGCGGAGGGAGGCGGCGACGATGGAGTCTGCGAGATAGGGTTGGGAGAGGGCAGCGGGTGGGCTCGGTCTGCGCGGGTGGGCTCGATCCAACCAGGTGTGCGACCAGGTGGGGGGCAGATCTTTTGTTCTGGCAGTTTTGCAAAAAAAACCTGGTTCCCTGTGTATTTGAGCGAGCTGGGCACATGTGGCAGTCAAAGCACACTTGGCATCGGTTGACTCGGGCCAGCTTAGCGCGTACGTACACAAAATTGTATAATGGACCGTAGATGACCCCCTAGAGCAAGTTTGGTGACTGTATTGTGGGTATTTGTAACCATAGGGACTAAAGCTAACGCCGGTGCAAGTAAATGGACCTGTAGTGAATTTTTATCTTTTATTTTTCATAAAGGGGATGACCCCGGCTTCTATATCATATGATGCACACAGCCATTTTATTAAACTAAAATAAGTCCAAGTCATGAAGCATCAAAAGATTTATAGCAAAGGGTCATTTGCTTTTCTGTCCCTAACTCGAACCACCTACTCATATTTGCCCCTAATTTCAAAGCCTGCTCAAATTTGCCCCTCTGACATTAGGTGCCCTTACAAAAATGCCCTTCCATGTCATTTCCGTCCGGTCAAAGGGCTTTGACCATTTTCTGGACGTCTACTGGACATTTTTGCCCCTGGAAAAAATAAAACAGGAATTGAAAAAGAAAAGAGAGAGCGCATGGTTACCTTTTGGCCCAGGGCAGCCCAGCCCTCTGGTTGGTCGTCTTCTTCCTCTTCAGAGGCTAAGGGCATCTCGCCCGCCCCCTCATCCGAGCGCCGCCGTTCAACTGACCAACAACGACGAGAAGCCGCACTTCCATGTCTGCAAGACCCGTCGTGAAACAGACGTCCCCATGCCAAAGATCGTGACCTCGGGTGCCCTGCAACTCCGCATCCAACGCCATCTCCGCGGGCTCTGTCCGCCGTCCGCCATCTTTGATTCGCCGTTGTACGAGGTCCGCCGGCGCTCCATTAACGTCCAGGAGATCCATATGGTGTTGCGGAGTCTTCCAGACACTTCTCCGATGAGCTCTTCTTCGTCTAGCCCCCACCCCACGATGCCTCGCTTTGGCGGCCATAGGCGAGGTCCATGTGCTTGCCATCGGCCCTCCCCAGCACCTTCGACCACTCGGGCATGCTCTCTGTGAGCCACGGATGCAGATGCACCTCTATTCCGTCTTCCCTGTGCTTTCTAGCCCTCGGCCACCTAGTTTCGGCCACTGGCCTCGACCATGTCCAACACCCCGGCCATCCCCGCTCGCCCTACCACTTCGTATCGACGCGACGCGAGCCCAGGAGCACAGAGGATAATTCCACCGGTCGTTTGCTCGTCGGAACAGGGCTCCCCTGCCCTCGGGCATGGCGTATGCTCGCGGGCGGCTTAACGCCGATGGTTAGATTTGGATTAATGGGCTTCCTATGACATGTGGGGCCCATCAATTAGATTAGCGCTAATCCTACCTACTGTCAATATTATGCTTATTATTAAGACTAATCCTTGGGCCCTACCAATTAACAAATATGTGGGGTCCCATGTGTAAGTGTGAGAGAGGTTTTCTTCTTTTATTTTTGTTTAGTGGGCCCACATGTAAGTGTGTGATAGAGTGGACAGGATTTTCTTTTTATTTTTCTTTAGTGGGTCCCACTTGTAAGTGGCACGTGAAGAGAGGGGCAAAAATGTCCAACAGACGTCCAGAAAACGGTCAAAGCCCTTTGACCCGACAGAAATGGCACAGAAGGACATTTTTGTAAGGGCACCTAACGACAGAGGTGCAAATTTGAACATGCTTCAAAATTAGGGGCAAATCCGAGTAGTGGGTTCGAGTTAGGGACACAAATGTAAAAGACCCTATAGCAAAACATAGGACCATATCAATCAAAAACACGTGGCATGGTGTTACGTTCCAATATCGTCCCTTAATCTACCCAGGTGTTGGTATCCCTAATACTCTAATAGCAAGTTGAGCGTCTCCACTTCTTCATTTTTTGTGTAGTATGCTCCACGATGGTGACTTGTAGTTGTCGCATCTAAACATAAACTATAGCTCAGGAGATAATCCCCCAAAAATATTGAAATGTTGATACGAAAAGCATGTTAAAATATGATGTGTAGCTCTATTTTAATTCCCTTTATTTGTTTTTGTGAGGAAGCTGGATTTTCGTTTAATCAGCTGCAACCAACTAGAACTTGCTCGTTGTACGAGAATCACAACTTGCATATGCGAGTGCCAGCACTGATGTTTTCTGTAACCCCTAATCCAGTGATAATCCATAACTAGAGGTTCATGTATAGGCTACCTGCAAAGATATGCATCGTCTGATATCACAAGCGCTCCAAAGTGACATGTGAAACAAATGACTCATCCGTAGTCTACTAGAGTACATTGTTTGGAACTTCCCGATGCCTTTCATGCCTAACAATGACAGAGTAGCTAAGCAAAGAATTGACTGAGAAATTGCTTGAGTGTAGTGAGTGGCATGGAGGAGCAAGCGTCCCTAATATAGTCGGCAAGGGTAGGAAGATGTCTTCTGGATGCTCATGGGGAAATGGACAATATCTATGCATCTTTTTTATATGCAAGTATACTGCACATTGTGTGTCAGAAAGCCATGTACTCTCTCCGTTTTAAATATTTGTTTTTTTAGACATTTCAACAAATGATTACATACGGAGCAAAATGAGTGAATCTACACTCTAAAATATGTCTACATACATCCGTATGTGGTAGTCATTTGAAATGTCTAGAAAGACAAATATTTAGGAACGGAGGGAGTATTACATTCATTATCTAATCACCCGACTTTAAAGCTTCTTTAGACTTTAGCTATACGATGAGCAACCGCGTTACCCTGTCGCCCAGCAAAAGAAGCTTGAATCCATGGAAAGAAGAGACAATCGCTTCTTTCATCTCACACAAAATGTTGTATCCTTGAGACTTCTCCGAGTTGGATTCCCCAAAATTCTTCATCTTGTCGGTCCATTTCTAGTATCACGTGTTGCATGGACTTGGACGACGCAAGAAGCAAAGCATCTCAACAGGCTACTACTAGTAGTTCAGCTGAAAACGGATCAATAATGTGGTCATAGAAGCCTCCCGTCGCTGTGAGAAAAACACCTCCATGGCCACGAGCTACCATCCCAACACTTGCACTTTGGCTGGCAACATCAATGGAACCATCAGAGTTTAATTTTAGCTACCCTTCATCAGGTGGAGCCCACTTGATCTCGTGTACCGGTGGAGCACTTCTTTCACGCAAAGGAAGGCCTAGCGCCCCGACAATCTCATCTATCATAAGTATGGATTGCTGCAGCTGGTATTGAACCTCTCCATGGGTGTAATTATTCCTCGAGTGCCAAATCGCCCACATGAAAGTAACCATAATCGCATAATTCTCCTTTGGAACCATCAAATGGATATCATGTGGTAAAGAACTCTGCCCCATGTTCACAAAGCGGGCCAGAAAGTGCCATCTCTAATATGGCGCTGGTGCAACTCACCGTGGCTTGGCAATAGACCCTTGACCACTCTGCACCAGAAAACACGGATTTTGGGTAGGAAAGAGCTCTCCACACGCTTTCACTACCAATGGAACCTTCCATGTTCATGACTTCTTTGTACGCTGATCTTACTGAGAATCGGAAAGGTGCCATAGCACCCGGGCGCCCCGACACCCCCTAATCTGGTGCCCACTCCTTGACTTTTTCCTTGTTTCTCTTTTCCACATAGGCAAAAATGCCACGTAAGCGGGCTTATAGCTCATCATTGTACTTGCTCGTAGGCTGCATCCACATGGCTCCACGTTCCTCTCACCATTGGTGCTGCATGCGCTACCCCAACAAGCCAACATGCAGAATTTTTTTGAAGGACTCAGATTATTGAACATATAAAGACTGCTAGAGTACCCGCCCTCCCAAAGCCATCCCTGTTTCAAATGATTCCTGTACGCTCGATCTGCCTCGCTGGCTCATATTTACGGCGCTGTAAAAAATCCAGCCACTCGTTCATCTGCACGTTGTGCTCTCCTGCTTAAGTGAATGATTGGTGGGCCTCCTTTTCTCATGGGCCCAGTTTTGCGGTGTGTCTCGCGTGTACCCTGCGTGCGAAAAGAGGGGATCCACAGAGAGCGTGGGGTTCGCACGGTAAAACCTAGCCACCAATCCCCTCGAGCCATGCGTCCTCTCCTCTCCCTCCCCTCCCCTTCTCTCGCCGCCATCGCCCGTCGCTGGAGCCCTGCGTCCCCTCCTCCCCCTCCCCTCCACTTCTCTCGTCGCCGTCATGCGTCGCTTTCTTCGCCCGATGGCGGCGGCATTGGCAGCGACCTGCACGCCAAGGGCGATGGCGGTGGTGTTAGATCTGATGCAGCGCCATGGAGAGAGGAAAGGAAAGAGAGGAGGGAGAAAGAGAGAGGAAAAAGGAGATGGAGGTGCATTGGCTGACGGGAGAGGGTCATTGGCCTGGAAGGACGCGGACAGCAGCAGCTTGGACCAACAGCGTCCTGGCCGTGCCTTGCCGATGAGCGGCATGCATGGTGCACCAGGGGGTAGTCACGGCTTTGGGAGTTGCGCATCGAGCGACGACGACCACATCTGCCTCCATCACCAAGGTGAGCTTCAACCCCCCTCCCCCCCCCCCCCCCCCCCCCCCCCTCTCTCTCTCTCTCCGTGACGGATTTGTTGGTGAGGTGTTCCACGGTGAGGTATGAAGAGACGATGTCCCATTTTGTGCATAAAAATAGTTTTTTCTTTCTTCATGTGATTATTTTGGGATCTAGTTCTATGCAGCCACTTTTCTAGATTAACTTCAGAAAATTGTGGCAGCAATTGATTGAATGGTTGAAGCATTAGTCAAATTGGTTCATATGCTTTGAATAAAATTGTGTTCATAGATCATGTTATGCACTTTGAATGAAATTGTGTTCAATATACTACGCGTGCAACTGCAGCAAGCTGAAGACGCGGCCCTCCATCTGTGGCAGCGACGAGCGGCAGTCAGCACGAGGTCGGGGTGGAGGGTCATGAGCACCAGCAGGCGCGTCGAGGGGCACCAGGAGGCACCATGGTCACTGTGGGAGCACCCCAAACCCGAAGGCCATCACCAGCCGCTACTTAGGTGAGCAAATCCATTCTCCTATCGGATTCAGATATCTTTGGGTAGTCAAGGTAAATCCTTTATGCTTGAGGGTACCGTAAACAGGCTATTGATTGAATGAAACTTGTGGTTGGCTGCTATTGTGTTGTTTGATGTTTGGTTCAGAGGAAAAATTGCATTTATTTATATAAAAGGTACTTAGTAAAATTCAGTCTGATTTAATCATCACTCAGCTTCAGGGTTATGTATCTCTGTACGTATAGATTTTCATGTTTAGAGAAAAACCTGTATGTCAAAACAAGATGCCACGGTGAATTAATCTACATCAAGATAGCATCATGTTCTCATCAAAAAAGGAGTTAAAGTTTCAGCCATGATTGAGACCGGTTTAAAATGAAGTAATGCTAAAAGGAATAATTAATTGGATATATATGCAACACACTGCGAGATCGGCGGTCAAGGCCACTTTCACGGCTTCAGGGGACCACCAACGGTCACCAAGGTGGCGGCGTCCGTGTAGGAGAGAGAGAAGATGAGGAGAGAGAGAAGGAAGGAGAGGAGGGCCAAAGAGAGGTCAATGGAGAGGGAGGTGCAGTGCCGTGAGAAGAATACAATGGGGCGCGGTCTTCTGGAGGTGCATCAGGTCCATGCCAAGGGCCTCTCGGGCAGTGATTTCCTCCGTGAGTATTCCACTGCACCCACGCCTTCCGTTGAATCTGGGGAAGAGAATTCATCACCACCACCATGCATGTTCTTGGCTTGGCTTGGGTTCGTCTGCTGATGGAGATAGATTTGATTTTACCTGTACTTGCAGGGAAGATAGACTCATAGGTGGTCGTGCAGTCCCGGAGCCAGGAGCGCAAGGGCAGCACGGCCCGAGGTCAGTGCTTCCACAGCTCTCTGGTTTTTTATTTCGTTACTCATCTATGTTCAAAGTGACTGAAATGTATGCCTTGGTGTGCACTGTTCAATTCTGCAGGCAATTTCTTGCCATTGGCGCCATTATGGCCATTATTTCCTATGCAAGCGGAATAATATGCCATGGAAGCATTTATTTCCCCCTCTAATTAAGCATTGCAACGGTGAAACGTTAGCTATTGCTGATTATAAACTTGGAAATGCTATAAAAGAGAAGCTGGTTAGTTAGGTTCCTTAGTTGCGTTGTTCATGTAGAATTCTTGATGCATTTGAGACGGTGGAAATGAGAGAAGCTGGAGCGTAGCACTGACCGTGACTGTGATTGCTACAGGTAATATGTTAGGAGTTTCTCATGTTTATTCGCCACTTTTTAGTTTTCTAAATCTTTTTTTGTGATGTCGGAGAGCTATTGTGTGTCAGACTGTTGTCATTAACATGGGACAAGCTTATTATTTATTATGTTTGGGTCTAAAGTTCTATAAACAGATCGGATCGACGGGTGTACCAAATTCCTCTTAATCAAAGCACCACTTTGAACTCAATGAACTAGGCAACAGTACATCCTTGTATTGCGGTCTCTGATGCAAGATGAACCATAGATTGTAGCCAAGGCATCAACCATGTCTACTGTGTTTGCTTTTCTCTGATACAATTTCACATTTGATTCGATGGTTTTACATCATGGTGCAGGCGTCCTTCCCAAATCATTACCATGTTTATCGACAATTTGTTGTTTGCGTTATTTGTCTGAACCGGTAAAAAGCTAGAAATATCTTTCCATTACCATAAATGCATCCTTCCTTTTTATGTACTGGAGTTTTCTTTAGGCCATTGTACAAAATAGGCGCCAATGCAGTTATGGAGAGTACACTTGCAATGATGATTCTATCTTCTTTAATATCTACTTGACGATTTTGAAAGTTCAATTAGATATGTTCCGTGCACTGATTTTTGTAGACTGTTTAGATATATACCAAAACACAACTTCTAGAATTCGAAGTTAATTGTATTTGCTTTGTTTTGGCAGCTCTAAGCGATAGACGGAGGTCTCAACTGGCTGGGAAGATTTGACAAGAGATGTGGAGATGGGGCACGGGGAGGGGAGGGCGAGGCGCCCTGGAGACCCCGGTTGTGGCGCAGTGCGACGAGGCAGGCGTGGGACTCGCGGTGGCGGGCGGCCTCGTGCTGGAGCTGGTCCTGGCGGGCGGCCTCAGCCTCGTGCTGGAGCTGGTCCTGGCGGGCGGCCTCGGCCTCGTCCACACGGACATCTCCTGGTTGTCGAACTGGTTGAGGTTGCAGCTCTTCTTCTCTGTATCAGTGTCACTGTCGTTTTTTCTTTTGCATGCGTCGCTTCAGCCGGCTTTGCTTTCCATGTCCTCGTGCTCTTCGATTTTCTTGTTCTCACTTCTCTTTATCTTGTTGCTGCAGGGTCATCCAACTTCTTGTTTATATATCAGGCTACTGTTTGATAAAATGTAAGATATTTCTTGCTCGTCTGCTGTTTGATAAAATGTCTCTGAGCTGAAATGTTTGTTTGTTGCTTCTTTCTCTTCCTGTCTAGGTTTCCTGACGTCCGGACCAGTCATACTTATGCAAGGTTAGATGTGTTCTTATTGATGCACTTCATTGCTTCTTGCTACATGCTTTGTTTGCTTTGTTTCATGGCCTACCACTTGTTCTTGTCCGGTGAGATTATGGTGCGCCTTGTCTTTTTCTAATGCTGTCAGCCTTTGTCTCCTTATTAGCCTGTTAAATTATGTATATGGGTTCAGTATAAGCAAGCTAAGTGGGTTATGCAGGCTACTGTGTAAAATGTGCATGCATAACCGCCTATAAAGGGGTCCAGTATATCATCCAAAGAGCAGCAGCAAATGCTTATTATATTCCATTAAAGCAGATTAGAAGATTGTTTAGTTTGGGTAATTTTATTAATTGCTTTTTTTCTCCTAACTGACCGAACTGGATTTATCCAAAAAAACGAGCAGGCTTGATTAGCTTAGAGAAGAGAATTTTTTAAAACGATGTGGTTATAGAGTTGTGCTCGGTTTGCTTCTTTTGGTCATTCTTGATATAAGCAATTGGGTAGCGTTGTTGTTTACTCATATAAGAAATGGATTGCTGGGAATGAGTTTATCAGAGCCTACTGGAATGCACGCCCTATGTCCCTGTTTTCGTCTCTGTAGCTAAACTTGAGAATTGTACACTTTGGTACATAAAGTTAGTTGCTGAGTTTACATGCAGTTATGAAAGTTAGAGCACATACATGCTTGATTTTACTTCCTTTAATACAGGGCATTCTATAATTACTAAGAACTGATTTGTTGAAGTGTGCCTCCCTATTTTGTCCAGATAACTACTTCAGGTTAGGCGGGAGAAATAAAAAGGGTAACCATAGATATATGGTCTAGCATCACGAGGTTCAAGTTCCTGCTGTTGATCAACCGTTGCTTCGGTCGAGGTGGCTTATGCTTGATTATTTTCTTCTTTGTATTTTTGTTCATGGCCTACACTGGTGTTATCATCTATTCTGTTACAAAAATTTCAATGGCTTAGTTTCATGTCCCAGGTACCTTCGGACAGGACAATAATGTATGTATTTACCTATGGTTATTGTTTCCTATAAGAAACATGAGCATCTCACCTTGGTTTCCCCTGTATCTGACTTGGGACAATTTTATGTGAGATTTGTTTTGCATTTTCTGTGTGTGTGGATGCTTAAGCTTAAGCTTTTGTTATTTGGTTCAGTTAGAGATTAAAAAAGACTGAAATTATGGGCTCGCAGCGAGGATTGATGTGTCCAACCTGCACAAGAATGCCAAGAAGTCCTTCTCGAAGACGTAAGCCACAACACATGTTTCTGCGATGATTTCCTTCGGTTGGATTTCATGGATTTAGGTGTTGAAAAATTATGGGCTGTGGATGCAGGATTAAGGACATGTACCTGCACTACAACGAGAGATCTGGGCTGCCTTTTTGTGGCTTCCAAACTTGAAATGTTTGTTTGGAAGTTAGTTTAGTTTTTTATTATGGATTCACAGCTTCTCGCATGTACCATCCTCTCAGACCTTTAGATTTCCAAAGAAACTAAATAAAGATATCGTGGTATGGTCTCAATAGTACAACTTGAAGCTTTCCATGCTTTATATTTTCTCTAATATTTGCTCTGGAAGAATCATGTATCTATGTTAGATCCCGTGAGAAAAGGCGGCTTCCAACAGAGGATGCGGGAGTGTTGGTCACATTTGGTTTTCGACTTGAGTGTCTAAATATTCTCACCATACTTGGCTCCCTCTCGGCCTTTGCGCCATTGACGCAACGAGTCATCTAGTTTATGTAAAGAGCTATGTGGCCTCTCCTATATCCCTCGGTGGAACAACATTTGTGTGAAATACTAGAGTAGGCGCAGCTCACAAAAGATCCTAGTGAATAGTATAAGGTAAATAGCTTTTTTTTATTTTGCTCCTGTTACTTGAGACACACGCACGCTACCAGTCTAGCCATTCCTTGTTTCTTTTTTATGACACTTCTCCTTTCCCACTGTTCCTCGGTTACTAGAGAGAAAAGTCAGAAAAGAGAGGGTTGCGGAATCTGCTACAGTGCCTCGGTTACTAGGAGGAATCAACATACGAGGCACACGGGCAGACTAGGCCAAGCTAATCAAATGCTCGCTACAGTACCTGGTACATATCCCTAGGCACAGGAATCTGGACCTATGGTGCTGATAAGGGGTGCCTAGACACCCGGTGCTGAAAATCCACTCTCCACCGAGAATACACCATTCTTCCCCATGCCCATGCCCAGATGTCATCACGCACATCCGACACCCATGACAGGATCAAATAAATAAGCAACCAAATGTACCCAAAAACCCACAGGAGTGGACGAGCTCGCATGCTCCCAGAATCGCTATGCACTCGTCCTTCCTGGGATACGAGCCGTGGCAGGTATTTGTCAGACGTATATTATGTATGAAATGGGTATTGGGCTTTGCAGTGGAGGATGGGTCCCACAGGCTTAACGGAAGGAGCCATGCAAAAAAAAGGCTTAATAAGGTGGGTGCGGGAGGTGTAGCCCGATCCACAAATGCCTTGTTGGGTGCTTGAAGCAAACCCCATCCGGGGATATCAGATCCGTTCATAGGGGAGACTTTGGCGCTGTGTGATGGAGTTATCTTTGCTAATCTGCGTGGCTTCTCCCATGTGATCATGGAAACAGACTGCCTGGAGATTGTTAATCTCTGGAACACTCGTCATAATAGCCTTTCTGTTGTGGCACCTTTACTTTTAGAAATTGGAGAGCTAGCTTCCTCTTTTTCTTCTTTTGTTATTCAACATGTAATCAGATCAGCCAATGTACCGGCCCACCTTTATGCAAAATATGCATGCACATTGTTGGTCACCGAAAGTTGGACTGGATCTAGACCCTCTTTCCTACTCACTAGCCTTATGGCTGATGATGCTAGGAGCTCTTTCGTTGAATAAAGCTCTCAATTGGTACCCAAAAAAAAAGACTTAACGGAAGGAGGTGTCACGTCAGATACCATCGGAACGGCTCACACCCCACACGGTACGTAACGCCCGGACATGTGCGACGCGGCATCTGGCATCTGGCAAAAAGAAACGTGCGACGCGGTGTCTGGCACACCGCGATGGCCGACGCAAACCAGCCTAAAATCTGGGTGCTCAGCCAATCGTCCCCTACCCGGACTATGTAAAGGAGCGTCGTCACGTACGTCGCACGAGTTCACGGATAGAACGCCGGCCACCGTTTCTAAGTGCAGCTTGATCTCAACCCCAACTTCATCACGGATGTCATGCTGGATCTGTAAGTTTTTGTCGCGCCCTGAAAATTTTGCAGCCGCCAGCTGGTGGATGCAATTTCTGTAGGTGGCAGGAAGCGTACGCTGCACCATCGTCCACCGTTGACACAGATCCAGCCGGCGGCGCAGTAGCTCGCCGATCAAGTTCAAGCCGCGCCGCAGCCAGTGGCAGCGTTCCCGTCGCGCCACTGGACAGTACCGTGCTTTCATCTTCCTCAACCAACTTCGATGGATCTACGTATGTTTGCCGTGCCGGCTGGTGATAGGCACCGGCGAACCATAGCCGTGGATGCTGCCTCCATCAATTTGGTCGTCTCTGTCGCGAACCTGGTCGTCTGTGTCGCAGTCCTTGGCTCGTGGTTGCTGCTGTAGTCATACCAAGGTTTTGGTTACCAGTCGAAATTTCGAGATTTCCCATGGTTACCGCGTATTTCCGTGCCCCTGGTAAATCCACGTACCAAGCAAAAAATACCAGTTTTTTAATTTTTTGAATTTAAACACTCGATTTATAGTAAAGTACGTAGAATCTAATTAATGCCATGAGAATTGGTTCTGGCGTGTTGGTACTAACCTAGTTCCTGTTTTGAGAGGTCTCTGATTCAAATGTTCGTTCATTAACTTATTTGAATTCATAATTCAACTATGAAATTCGTTCAAAATATTCTCGGTATTTATCGGTATTTCTCGGTAACCGTGGTAACCGTGTTTACCAGTTCCCCTCGGTAAAAATGCCTCATTCGGTAACCAAAACCTTGAGTCATACCAGTGATTTGATTATATTGCAATTCATCAGTGGTAGCGGTGGAAAAAGTGTTTGGTGATCTGAGTGGTTTAGCCCAGTTTCCTTTTGCCGGTAGTGGTGAAGGTGTTTTAGGAGCGGTAAAAGCGTAACCTCATCCGAAGCTCGGATGAGCTAGGGCTATTCTAGTTAGTGTGCCGGCCTGTAATTTGACCCGATCCTAATGAGAATGAAATCATGTCTGCAATAACATTCCTATGGGACGCAAATTCAATCCAAAATGAAATCATGTTTGTGATACCTTTTTCGATTTGCTAATTCTTATTGAGATGAAAATTAGCTAAGTCACATCTAATTCCCTGGTCGGTGATATATGTTTCAAGATTTGTGCTTGCTCAACCCACTAGCTCTCACGTCGCTTAGAGCATCTCTAGCAGACCCCGTAAAAGGGCCGAACCCGTATAATTCCAGTGAGTATACGGGTTCGGCCTGTTTTTCTTGCCAGAACAGACTCCGTATCCCGGGCCCGGCCCATAAAAAGTTTGCCGTGGCCTGGAAAAAGACCCTCTCCACCGCTATTTATGCGGTTTCACCACTCGGATACGGGTCAAACCCTATCCGCCGCTCCGCCGCAATTCCCCTCCCCCTCCGCCCCAATTTCTCGGCGCCGGCGAGTCTAAAAAAAGCCCTAGCGACCCTTCCGACCCATGGACGGCTACGGAAGCGGTGGGGATGACGCGGAGCGCCGACGCCGCCGCACGCAAGCGGGGCGCGCGGAAGAGGCGCAACTATGGGAGCCGGCCGCCGCCGGTGTTCGAACGCCGGGAGCTTGACGAGTACGAGCACGAGCTCGCGGTCCGCCAACGCGCCTTCTCCGGCTCCTCTGCCGCGGGGAGCTCGTCCGCGAGTGCATCGAGCTCATGGCTCACTCCGGTCAAGATAGAGCCAGAGGAGCTCGGGCCGCTCATCATCAAGCTCGAGGCCGACGCGGACCCGCCGCATCGAGGCATCATTGGCCCAGAAGACTACCTCCCCCCATGGCAGGAGGACCAGCTCGAGCGCTCGGCGAGGGAGGATGAGGAGGCCGACGCGCGCCGCCGCCGCGAGGTCGAGATCGAGGAGATCTTCCTCGAGCAGGACGCCGCGGTGTCGCAGACGCACACGTCCAAGGAGGCGTACCTGCGCGTCATGAAGGCCAAGCAGGCCAAGGTCTAGATCGACCTCGACTCCGCCGAGGACTGAGCTCCTCCGCCGCGTCGTCGCTGCCACACCCATCGATTTTGGTAGCCTCGGCTTGGGTATGCTGCACGGCCCGCAGACCCCCCCCCCCCCATGTAGTACTATGATGTAGTATGATGAACAACTATCTATGCTGTAGTATGATGATCAACTATGTATGATGAATGTCGTTGCAAGTTTCTCCCAGGAATGTTTTTTCTTCAAATTTAAAGTTTCATATACTGGGTCTGATATGCAGCGCACAAATTTGCCCCACAAATCTGATCGGCGGCGAACTATAAACGTGTTTTCCCGGTTCGACTTTTACGGGGTCTGCTAGAGATGCTCTTACATCGCTAGCTACTCAAGTCAGCTGCTCGGGTCGTCATTTTTAATATAATAAACTTCAAGAAATAGATAACACTGTTTACGAATTCAAAAAAAGTTCACAATTTCAAATATTTGTGAATTAAAAAATGTTTATGTATCAAAAAATGTTCGTGGATTCAACAATTGTTCATGAATTTTAAAAACAATCATGGTTTCAATAAATATTAGCAAATTTTTGAAAAAGTTCGTTCATTTGAAAAAATAGTTCTTGTCTATTATTTTGGTATTTTTTAAAATGGTGAAAGGATCGAGATGGACCTAAAGGGGGGTGAATAGGTACAATTACAAATTTTAATTATTACTTAGCAATTTTAGGCAATAATGCGGAATATGAGGGTGAGCCTAACAATTGCAAGTGTAGTACTAAGTGCTAAGCAAGATAAGAAAGTAACACAAGTATGTAAGTAAGAAAGCACAATATGATATAAGTAAGTGCTAAGAGACAAGTAACCACAAGTAGAGAGTTAGGGTTAGGAATAACCGCAACTCCGGGAGACGAGGATGTATGCCGATGTTCACTTCCTTGGAGGGAAGCTACGTTACCGTTAGAGAGGTGGATGTTACCACGAAGGCACACCAACGCCACGAAGGCTCACCCTATTCTCCCTTCGAGACAACACCACGGAGGCGTTTCTCAACCACTAGTGGTAGACCTTGGGGTGGTCTCCAAACCCTCACAAACTTTTCCGGGGGTAATCACAATGGTCGATTCCTCTCCGAAAGACTCCTACCGCCTAGGAGTCTCCAACCTCCAAGAGTAACAAGAACGATGGGGAAAAGCTCAAGACTTGCTCAAATCACGAATTCCTTTGGTGCAAAGAAGGGGAAGGAGTGGATCTATCACTTGATCGGACAACT
Source organism: Aegilops tauschii subsp. strangulata (assembly GCF_002575655.3). Classification (NCBI taxonomy): domain Eukaryota; kingdom Viridiplantae; phylum Streptophyta; class Magnoliopsida; order Poales; family Poaceae; genus Aegilops; species Aegilops tauschii. The sequence continues at coordinate 18,520,455 of NC_053039.3, forward strand.
TCTCTCAAATGCTCTCAAATCCCTTGGGGATCTAAGATTTGGTGTGGAGGAGTGAGAGGGAGTGAAATATGTTCTAGGGTTTTGATACGTCTCCGTCGTATATACTTTTCCAAACACTTTTGCCCTTGTTTTGGACTCTAACTTGCATGATTTGAATGGAACTAACCCGGACTGACGCTGTTTTCAGCAGAATTGTCATGGTGTTATTTATGTGCAGAAACAAAAGTTCTCGGAATGACCTGAAACTCCACGGAGATTATTTTTGGAAATAATAAAAAATACTGGCGAAAGAATCAAGGCCAGGGGGGCCCACACCCTTTCCACGAGGGAGGGGGGCGCGCCCCCTGCCTCGTGGGCCCCCTGAAGCTCCACCGACCTCAACTCCAACTCTATATATTCGTGTTCGGGGAGAGAAAAATCAGAGAGAAAGATTCATCGCGTTTTACGATACGCAGCCGCCACCAAGCCCTAATCTCTCTCGGGAGGGCTGATCTGGATTCCGTTCGGGGCTCCGGAGAGGGGAATCCATCGCCATCGTCATCATCAACCATCCTCCATCACCAATTTCATGATGCTCACCGCCGTGCGTGAGTATTTCCATCGTAGGCTTGCTGGACGGTGATGGGTTGGATGAGATTTATCATGTAATCGAGTTAGTTTCGTTAGGGTTTGATCCCTAGTATCCACTATGTTCTGAGATTGATGTTGCTATGACTTTGCTATGCTTAATGCTTGTCACTAGGGCCCGAGTGCCATGATTTCAGATCTGAACCTATTATGTTTTCATGAATATATGTGAGTTCTTGATCCTATCTTGCAAGTCTATAGTCACCTACTATGTGCTATGATCCGGCAACCCCGAAGTGACATTAGTCGGGACCACTCCCGGTGATGACCATAGTTTGAGGAGTTCATGTATTCACTATGTGTTAATGCTTTGGTCCGGTACTCTATTAAAAGGAGGCCTTAATATCCCTTCGTTTCCATTAGGACCCCGCTGCCACGGGAGGGTAGGACAAAAGATGTCATGCAAGTTCTTTTCCATAAGCACGTATGACTATATTCGGAATACATGCCTACATTACATTAATGAATTGGAGCTAGTCCTGTGTCACCCTATGTTGTGACTGTTACAAGATGAACCACATCCGGCATAACTCTCCATCACCGATCCAATGCCTACGAGTTTTTCACATATTGTTCTCCACTTATTTATTTTTTCGTTGCTACTGTTACAATCACTACAAAACCCAAAAATATTACTTTTGCTACCGTTACCGTTACTTCCATATTACTTTGCTACTAAACACTTTGCTGCAGATACTAAGTTATCCAGGTGTGGTTGAATTGACAACTCAACTGCTAATACTTGAGAATATTCTTTGGCTCCCCTTGTGTTGAATCAATAAATTTGGGTTGAATACTCTACCCTCGAAAACTGTTGCGATCCCCTATACTTGTGGGTTATCAAGAATATTTTCTGGCGCCGTTGCCAGGGAGCATAGCTCTATTCTTTGAGTCACTTGGGATTTATATCTGCTGGTCACTATGAAGAACTTGAAAGACACAAAAACAAAAATTAATCCCTCAACTACGAGGGGAGGTAAGGAACTGCCATCTAGCTCTGCACTTGATTCACCTTCTGTTTTGAGTAAGCTTGCGACACCTAAACCTGCTTCTGCTATTAATTCTGATATGTCGCATGTTATTGATGATGCCACATCTACTATGCATGATGCTTATGATGAAACTACTTCTATGCTTGATAGTACTGTGCCACTTGGTGAATTTCTTGATGAACAACTTGCTAGGGCTAGAGAGAATGAAATTATTGAAACTGATAATATTGATGAAAGTGATGATGAAGACTCTCCCCTAAGTATGAATTGCATGTAGTGCCTGAGGGCTATGTTATGGATGAAGAAACTGCTAGAGACTTTCTTGCTTGCAATGATAGAAGTGATCTTAAGAAATTATTAGCTAAGCTTAAACAAAAAACTCTGAATGCTAGAATGAAATATGATCCTGCTTATGCTACTTCACCTATCTTTGTTACTGATAAGGATTATGAATTCTCCATTGATCCTGATATAATTACTTTGGTTGAATCTGATCCTTTCTATGGCTATGAATCTGAAACTGTTGTGGCACATCTTACTAAATTAAATGATATAGCCACCCTGTTCACTAATGATGAGAAAACTCGCTACTATTATATCCTTAAAATATTTCCGTTCTCATTAAAGGGTGATGCTAAGATATGGTTTAATTCCCTTGATCCTGGTTGTGTGCATAGTCCCCAAGATATGATTTATTACTTCTCTGCTAAATATTTCCCTGCTCATAAGAACCAAGCTGCTTTAAGGGAAATATATAATTTTGTGCAAATTGAAGAAGAGAGTCTCCCACAAGCTTGGGGGAGGCTTCTCCAATTACTTAATGCTTTGCCTGATCATCCTCTTAAGAAAAATGAAATACTTGATATCTTTTATAATGGACTAACCGATGCTTCCAGAGACCACCTGGACAGTTGTGCTGGTTGTGTTTTCAGGGAAAGAACACCATATGAAGCTGAAATTCTATTGAATACTATGTTGACAAATGAAAATAATTGGACACTTCCTGAACCAACTCCTAATCCAACTCTGAAGAAGAGGGGTGTTCTATTTCTCAGTCCTGAGGATATGCAAGAGGCAAAGAAATCTATGAAAGAAAAGGGTATTAAAGCTGAAGATGTTAAGAATTTACCTCCTATTGAAGAAATACATGGTCTTGCTTTACCGCCTGTTGAAGAAATATATGATCTTAATTCATCACCTATGGAAGAAACACATGGTCTTGATAACCCGACACAGGTAGTGAAGGTAAATTCTCTCTATAGATATGATAAAGCTGAAATCCCTCCTACTAAGTTTGCTAGCCAATGTTTGGATGAGTTTGATAACTTTATGGTTAAACAAGAAAATTTTAATGCTTATTTTGGTAGACAATTAAAACAAAATGCTTATATGATTGAACACTTGGGTGATTATATGTCTAGAGTTAAAGGTGAACTTAAACTCATTAGTAAACATGCTTCTATGGTCACCACTCAAGTAGAACAAGTACTTAAAGCTCAGAATGATTTGCTCAATGAATTAAATAGTAAGAATAATGACTTTGCTGTTAGAGTTGCAACTAGAGGGGGTAAAGTGACTCAGGAACCTTTGTATCCTGAGGGCCACCCTAAGAGAATTGAGCAAGATTCTCAGAGAAATAATACATATGCACCTAGTCCCTCTAAAAAGAAGAAAAAGAAAAATGATAGGACTTTGCATGCTTCTAGTGAACCTGTTGTTGACACACCTGAGAATCCCAATGATATTTCTATTTCTGATGCTGAAACACAATCTGGTAATGAACATGAACCTAGTGATAATGTTAATGATGATGTTCATGTTGATGCTCAACCTAGCAATGACAATGATGTAGAGATTGAACCTGTTGTTGATCTTGATAACCCACAATCAAAGAATCAACGTTATGATAAGAGAGATTTTGTTGCTAGGAAACACGGTAAAGAAAGAGAACCATGGTTTCAGAAACCCATGCCTTTTCCTCCTAAACCATACAAGAAAAAGGATGACGAGGATTTTGAGCGCTTTGCTGAAATGATTAGACCTATCTTTTTGCGTATGCGTTTAACTGATGTGCTCAAAATGAATCCTTATGCTAAGTATATGAAAGAGATTGTTACAAATAAAATAAAGATACCGGAAGCTGAAATTTCCACCATGCTTGCTAATTACACTTTCAAGGGTGGAATACCTAAGAAACTAGGAGATCCAGGAGTACCAACTATACCATGCTCCATTAAAAGAAACTATGTTAAAACTGCTTTATGTGATCTCGGAGCCGGTGTTAGTGTTATGCCTCTCTCTTTATATCGTAGACTTGATTTGAATAAGTTGACACCTACTGAAATATCCTTGCAAATGGCTGATAAATCAACTGCCATGCCTGTCGGTATTTGTGAGGATGTGCCTGTTGTGGTTGCAAACGTTACTATTTTAACGGACTTTGTTATTCTTGATATTCCCGAGGATGATAGTATGTCTATTATTCTTGGAAGACCCTTTTTGAATACTGCAGGGGCTGTTATTGATTGCAACAAAGGCAATGTCACTTTTCATGTTAATGGTAATGAGCATACAGTACACTTTCCGAGGAAACAACCTCAAGTCCACAGTATCAATTCTGTTGGAAAAATTCCATCGATTATTTTTGGAGATTTTGAATTTCCTCTTCCTACTGCCAAGAAGAAATATGATATTCTTATTATTGGGGACGTGCATATCCCCGTTGAGGTAACATAGTGTTATTCAAAATTTCTCCGGTTCCATGTTATTCGGAATGAGTTTGTTAACAAGACTTGATCAACCTTGTTAGTGGATTCCTTTTGATGAGCATGAGATGGATGAAGCTAGAAGGCACAACCTTCTGTACCCTCCTTTTACTTTCTGTTATTTAGTTGAAATAAAGCAAACATAGTATTTTCTGTTAGTTTTCTGAATTATCCGTGCAATATAAAAATACCCCAAAAATAAAAGTTCTCCAAATGCCCTGCCAATTTAATATGATTTTTCTGGAATATTTGAGAATATTTGGCACTGAGAACACAGCAAGGGGAGCAAGCACCTGGGCACGAGGGTCCAGGGTGCACCCACCCCCCCTGGGCGCGCCCCCCTGCCTCGTGGGCCCACGGTGGCTCCCCTCCACTTATTCCTGCACCCACACACTTCTTCTTCCTCCCAAAAAAAATCACCATCCAGCTCAAGCACGAGTTCTAGCTCATTTTGTTGCGATTTTCGATCTCCTTGCGCAAAGCACCTCTCACAAAACTGCTTTGGGGGATTGTTCCTTGGTATGTGACTCCTCCATTGGTCCAATTAGTTTTTGTTCTAGTGCTTTATTTATTGCAAATTTGTGCTGCCTAGGTGACCCTGTTCTTGAGCTTGCATGTCAAATTTATATGGTTCCAAGTAGTTCTAATGCATAATATAGACTCTAGGCACTTGTAGGAGTAGTTGCTATCAATTTTGTTGAGCTTGGTTCACTTTTATTTGAAGTTACTAAAAATTTCAGAAATTTTTCAGAGGAAGAAATATGTTTAGGAAAATGTACCAAGGTGGTCCTTCCAGGAAGCAAGGACCCAGGCTTGCAATGCGCGATGCTGATGATGAACCACCAAGGGACGCTCCAGTGCGGGCTTGTGAATGGACTTCAGAGGACTTCATGGATCAAGCAGGAATCAAGGAAGAATTTAACGCATATGTGCGTAACACTGATCTTGTGAGCTTCGAGGCAGATAAGTACCGTCAGTACCACTATCTCACTAGTTCCTTTGTGAGGAGGTTTGAATTTTCATCTTCACGCAATTCTCAAACTGTCCTGTTTGATCTTTATGAAAATTCTTATACTATGGACTTAGAGGATTTTACCACTGCTTGCAAACTTCCACAATGGGGTAGTACTAGTGAACCTCGCAAATCTGAATTTAGAGATTTTCTTGCTAGTATAACTATGGGGGAATCTAGAGACATAGCATAAGCTACCATAGGGAGCATTCATTTTCCTGCTATACATTATTTTGCTCTCTTCATAGGTAGGTGCATAAATGGTAAGGATGAAGCATGTCACATGTGTGTTCCTGACCTCAGTGTTCTCAGGAGTGCTGTGTTAGGGGATAAACATTATAATTTGGGAGCCATTGTTGCACGTAGGTTGCATAATAATAGATTTAATGGAGATTTCTTTGGTGGAATTTATGCAACCCGTTTAGCTAAAATTCTTGGTGTGACCATACGTGAGGATGATATTGAGTTGCCTCCTACTTACTTAGATTATGAGGCTATGGTTCGTCATCGTTTTGTTGAGAGGAACGATTAGTTCCTCCATTACCAACTAATCTTTGACAAACGACGCACCTATCACGTCGCTCTCCCTGCTGCTACCTTCTTTGACTTTCAGGCAAAGGGGAGATATTTCATAACCAGGGAGGAGGCGGCCGAGTATAAGAGGAGGGCTGAGATAGCTCGCCTCCAAGCTGCAGCCCACGATGCAATGACTGTTGCATCACAGTACGGCCCCAACTATAAATTTGGATATCCGCCAGGCCAGCCGTGGCAATAGACCAACTTAGGCCAAAAGCCTAAGCTTGGGGGAGTACGTATCTCTCACCGACGTTATATTCATGTTACACACTCATTGCTAGATGTTGGTGCTCATACTTTTTCACTGTAATATCCATGCTAGTTTATTTTCTTTTTCTTGCTTTCTTCTTGTGTGTTTGAAAAACTTTAAGAAAAAAATTAGTTGTAGCGTTTAGCTAGTTTACCTTTCATGTTGTAGTAGTAATAATTAAAAGAAAACCCAAAAATATTTCATGTTCTTCTTTTGCTTGTTGGGAGCTTTCCCGTGTAAATAGTTTTATTTCTTTTCTTTTCTTTGGGGGTCGATAGGAGAAGAGCATGATTAAATTGTTGAAGTGGCTCTTATATGCATTATTGTTGATTTAACCAAGAGCCCGTATTGCCTTGTCTTCTCCTGTTTATTGAATGCTTGCAGATTCCATCTTAGTCCAATGCACGTGCACTATTATTATTATTCACATCGTTCGGTCGTGCAAGTGAAGGGCAATAATGACGATATATGATTGACTGATTGAGACGAGAGAAGCTGGTATGAACTCGACCTCTCTTCCTTTTGTAAATATGATTAGTTCATCATTCCTGATTCAGTCTATTATGAATAAACATGTTTGCAATGATAATTAGAGATTATAGATACTTATGCCATGCTTAATTAGCTAGGAGCTTATAATGGTTTACCTTGCGTGCCAACATGCTATTAAAATGGTTGTGATGTGGTATGATAGGGTGGTATCCTCCTTTGAATGATTCGAGTGACTTGACTTGGCACATGTTCACGCATGTAGTTGAAACAAAATCAACATAGCCTTCATGATATTTATGTTCATGGTGGATTATATCCTACTCATGCTTGCACTCAATGTTTATTAATTTTAATGCATGTTCATGACTGTTGTCGATCTCTAGTTGGTCGCTTCCCAGTCTTTTGCTAGCCTTCACTTGTACTAAGCGGGAATACTGCTTGTGCATCCAATCCCTTAAACCCCAAAGTTATTCCATATGAGTCCACTATACCTTCCTATATGCGGTATCTACCTGCCGTTCCAAGTAAATTTGTATGTGCCAAACTCTAAACCTTCAAATGAAATTCTATTTTGTATGCTCGAATAGCTCATGTATCAACTAGGGTTGTCTGTATCTTCCATGCTAGGTGGGTTATTCTCAAGAGGAGTGGACTCCGCTCCTCACTCACGAGAAAATGGCTGGTCACCGGGATGCCCAGTCCCATGCTTTAAGCAAATCAAATCAAAATAATTGCAAACAAAACTCCCCCGGGACTGTTGTTAGTTGGAGGCACCCGTTGTTTCGGACAAGCCATGGATTGATGTTTGTTGGTGGAGGGGGAGTATAAACTTTACCATTCTGTTTGGGAACCGCCTATAATGTGTGTAGCATGGAAGATATCGCCATCTCTTGGTTGTTATGTTGACAATGAAAGTATGCCGCTCAAAATATTATTTATCTCTATTTCAAAATCGAGCTCTGGCACCTCTACAAATCCCTGCTTCCCTCTGCGAAGGGTCTATCTATTTACTTTTATGTTGAGTCATCACCCTCTTATTAAAAAGCACCAGCTGGAGAGCACCGCTGTCATTTGCATCCATTACTATTAGTTTATATTGGGTATGACTATGACTGGATCTCTTTTACCATGAATTACAATGTTTAGTCAGTCCTTGATCTTTAAAGGTGCTCTGCATTTATGTTTTGCGGTCTCAGAAAGGGCTAGCGAGATACCATCTTGTGATATCATATCATGATTGTTTTGAGAAAGTGTTGTCATCCGAGGTTTATTATTATTGCTCGCTAGTTGGTTATGCCATTGATATGAGTAAACATGAGACCTAAGTGTTATTGTGAATATGGTTAGTTCATAATATTTGCTGAAAACTTGAATGTTGGCTTTACATATTTACAACAAGAAGAGCAAACAGAGTTTGTAAAAGCTTTCTTTATCACTTTCAGTTTATCAACTGAATTGCTTGAGGACAAGCAAAGGTTTAAGCTTGGGGGAGTTGATACGTCTCCGTCGTATCTACTTTTCCAAACACTTTTGCCCTTGTTTTGGACTCTAACTTGCATGATTTGAATGGAACTAACCCGGACTGACGTTGTTTTCAGCAGAATTGCCATGGTGTTATTTATGTGCAGAAACAAAAGTTCTCGCAATGACCTGAAACTCCACGGAGATTATTTATGGAAATAATAAAAAATACTGGCGAAAGAATCAAGGCCAGGGGGCCCACACCCTTGCCACGAGGGTGGGGGCGCGCCCCCTGCCTCGTGGCCCCCCTGAAGCTCCACCGACCTCAACTCCAACTCTATATATTCGTGTTCGGGGAGAAAAAATCAGAGAAAAAGATTCATCGCGTTTTACGATACGGAACCGCCGCCAAGCCCTAATCTCTCTCGGGAGGGCTGATCTGGAGTCCGTTCGGGGCTCCGGAGAGGGGAATCCGTCGCCATTGTCATCATCAACCATCCTCCATCACCAATTTCATGATGCTCACCGTCGTGCGTGAGTAATTCCATCGTAGGCTTGCTGGACCGTGATGGGTTGGATGAGATTTATCATGTAATCGAGTTAGTTTTGTTAGGGTTTGATCCCTAGTATCCACTATGTTCTGAGATTGATGTTGCTATGACTTTGCTATGCTTAATGCTTGTCACTAGGGCCCGAGTGCCATGATTTCAGATCTGAACCTATTATGTTTTCATGAATATATGTGAGTTCTTGATCCTATCTTGCAAGTCTATAGTCACTTACTATGTGCTATGATCCGGCAACCCCGAAGTGACAATAATCGGGACCACTCCCGGTGATGACCATAGTTTGAGGAGTTCATGTATTCACTATGTGTTAATGCTTTGGTCCGGTACTCTATTAAAAGGAGGCCTTAATATCCCTTCGTTTCCATTAGGACCCCGCTGCCACGGGAGGGTAGGACAAAAGATGTCATGCAAGTTCTTTTCCATAAGCACATATAACTATATTCGGAATACATGCCTACATTACATTAATGAATTGGAGCTAGTCCTGTGTCACCCTATGTTGTGACTGTTACATGATGAACCACATCCGGCATAATTCTCCATCATCGATCCAATGCCTACGAGCTTTTCACATATTGTTCTCCGCTTATTTATTTTTCCGTTGCTACTGTTACAATCACTACAAAACCCAAAAATATTACTTTTGCTACCGTTACTTCCATATTACTTTGCTACTAAACACTTTGCTGCAGATACTAAGTTAGCCAGGTGTGGTTGAATTGACAACTCAACTGCTAATACTTGAGAATATTCTTTGGCTCCCCTTGTGTCGAATCAATAAATTTGGGTTGAATACTCTACCCTCGAAAACTGTTGCGATCCCCAAAACTTGTGGGTTATCAGGTTTGTTCAAAGTGAATGGTCAACCCTCTCCCGTGGGGAAGAGGGGCTATATATAGTGTGAGCACAAATATGGTCGTTGTAGTGTAAGTGAATGGGCAGGCCGGACATCTGGGCTAGGGGCCGAACATCTGGCCTGGCAAGGTACGAGGAACAAAGCAGAAGCAGAATAGAAAACAGAGGGGCCGGACATCCGAGGGCCAAGCCCGGACATCCGGCGTATCAGGAAGGCCCGGACATCTGGCAGATGGCCGGACATCCGGCGCGATCACTAAAAGGTAACAGAACTTCAGCTGTTCCACGGGTAGTAGAGGCCGGACATCCGGGATAGGGCCTGGACATCCGGCGTATCAGGAAGGCCCGGACATCCGGGGAAAACCCGGACATCCGACGTGGAACCAGAAACCTTCTGGACATGAAGAGGGCTAAGGCCGGACATCCGGGGCACGAGCCGGATATCCGGGGAGCAGCCCGGACATCCGGCACTCCCGGGGGCAGAATAAGCCAGAGAGTAGTGATAGATCAAATGAGTTATGGAAAGGAGATATTTTGGCAAGAGCAAGTCTTTTACTAACCCTATCAATCCCCTCTTAATAGTGTGGAATCCTATACTCAAGGAAACAAAATATGAAATCATTTTAATACTTCATCCTTGAGTGAAACCACTTCGTATGCTCTTGATCCACACACTTTGATGAACCGGGGACCAACACCTGAGATTTACTTGACAGCTATTGTTAGTCCCCTACATGTATATTGTCATCAACAACAAAGATGTAAAGGCATGATTGCACTTTCAATCTCTCCCTTTTTGTTTGTTGATGACAATCATACATGTAGTATCATAGATGCAATAAACAATTTTAGCATTGACAATCATGAGAGCAAAAGTACAAAATATGTTTATGTTTCTATTTACTTTTAGCTCCCCCTCATTATGTGCATGAGATGAATATGTTAGGATGTACAACAAGAGATATAAATGTGAGAGACATGCACACATGAAACTACCATAACGCATAGACTACAAACATTTCATAGCCACAAGATAATAACATAAGTACCATAAATACCATAGGTAGCAACATAATATCATAGTCTCACAATAACAAGTTTGAATATAGCTAACACATCATAGCATGACCATACTAAGATACTACTTCTCCCCCTTTGACAGTAACAAGTAAAAAGGGGCGAAGAACTAAACGGACTCTGTCACTCCTGGCGGATGTCATCAGCATCATCAAAGAACTCGGGGTACTCGACACGAGAAGGGAATCCGAAAGTGGAAGAGGACGGAGCTGCGGGAATCGGATCGTCATCACTCACAGGACTCCCACGATCATGAAGGCGTTGCTTGAGCTGATTCTTGGAGATGATGAGGCGCTTCTGAACATCATGATTCTGATGACAGCTGAAAGTAATTGCCTTCATGATAGCAGACTGAGCCTTGCCCAAGAACGAGGCAAAACGGCCACGAGGAGCGGTCGAGGAAGATGGAGCAGAGGAACCAGTGGGCTGAGTCCCACTAGCAGACCTCCTAGGCTGAGTAGGAGCAGCAGGCTGAGCATTATCCAGCACGCGCATATGAGGAGGAGGCGTCCAAATGGAGTGCATAGCAGTCTTAACCACCTCAAAGGGAGCAGTGTGATCAATCAAAGCCTGAATAAATGGAGCATGAGGGAACTGGCGCGACTGAATGGAGCTGCAAAGACGGATCTCATGCCAAATGAAATGGGTTGTGTCCAGAGGCAGAGTGGATTCGTCATGCATACGAACCATCAAGTCAATACAGTAGTTGCGAGCCCTTGAGCGATCTCCCTTCTTAGGATAGAGGGTGCGAAGCACACACTGATAGAGGATGTAGTAAGGAGCACGGAAGATGGATACCTCATTGAGTGGATATCCACGTTCCTCTTCAGTGAGCTGAGAGGTAGGCTTCACAAGAGGCAAGCAAGCATCAATCCCTTTGGGCTTATACTCTGGATCCATACTGTGAATGCAATGTCCAACTCGAGAGAGGCCCAAAATCTAAACAAACCGATCATAAGTGATACTCAGTGTAGTGTCATCGGTCATCCATGCGAGAGTGTTGTCCGGACCAAAGAAACAGGTGGCATAGAACTGAAGAATGGCAGCTTCATTCCAATCACACGTGAAGGTCATTGCAGGACCTAGAGTCATATCATCAATGATCTTGACCGGGTTGTTAGGGAACATGGCAGGATGATCACGTAGGAAGTTGAGATCCAAGTATTTGTGAGGAGCAAGTCCTCGCCCATGGACGAAAATGGAATAGAGATCCTGCTGCATACGAGTCCGGAACCGAGGATCCTCGGCATCAGCCACCATCTCATATTGATTGACATCCCGACAGAACACAAGATATTGACCCGCCCCCACAGTTGTGAAGTTGTGAGTGGGGCAATCCCCGCTGTCAGGAAGCTCCATGGAGATGCGACGACCATGGACAAAGGGCATTGCAGAACCACGGACTTGAGGCACCGGTGCCCTCCTAGTGCCAGGCTTGGACTGGCCAACAGAGTGTCTTGGAGCAAAGTCATCCTCTTCCTCCCCAACATAGTCCTCATCATCCGGATCTGAGGCCGAGGGACTTGTGGATGGTGCCCGCTTCTTCTTCTTGGTGGTGGTCTTCTTATTCTTAGGCCGAGTATGTTCATCGGAGTCGGTTGAGCCTTGCCGGCGAGCGACCCGAGAAGAAGGCTCAGGGCGCTCGGGGCCGCAGTTCTTGGTATGAGCCATCAAGAACTCCGGCGGTGAATCCCACAATACACCAGTCCCTCCCAAGAGATTCACACCACGACCCAAGAAATGGATTGGATAGAACCGTAGATCGGGAGGAGGAGAATCCGTGGGCAGGAGATCGGGGCCGGAGGTCGGAGGAGAGGGCCGGGGCAGCGCCGGAGCACGGCCTAGCGGCAGCGGCTGTGTGGCGAGATGGGGATAGGAACGGGAGTGAGTGAGGAACTGCCCCCAAATCCCAAGCCCCTCCCCTGTTATATGTGGCAGCAGGCGACGGGCCAGACATCCTGTTGGGAATCGTAGCATAATTTTTAAAATTTTCCTACGCTCACCAAGATGCATCTATGGAGTATACTAGCAACGAGGGGAAAGGAGTGCATCTACATACCCTTGTAGACCGCGAGCGGAAGCGTTCCAATGAACATGGATGACGGAGTCGTACTCGCCGTGATCCAAATCACCGATGACCGAGTGCCGAACGGACGGCACCTCCGCGTTCAACACACGTACGGTGCAGCGATGTCTCCTCCTTCTTGATCCAGCAAGGGGAAAGGAGAGGTTGATGGAGATCCAGCAGCACGACGGCGTGGTGGTGGATGTAGCGGGTCTCGGCAGGGCTTCGCCGAGCTTCTGCGAGAGGGAGAGGTGTTGCAGGGGAGGAGGGAGGCGCCCAAGGCTGTAATCTTGCTGCCCTCCCACCCCACCCCCTTTATATAGGCCCCCTGGGAGGGGGGGCGCCGGCCAAGTCCCATCTAGGGTGGGGGCGGCGGCCAAGGGGCTGCCTTGCCCCCCAAGGCAAGTGGGAAGCCCCCCACCCTTGGGTTTGCAACCCTAGGCGCATGGGGGGAGGCCCATGGGGGGGCGCCCAGCCCACTAGGGGCTGGTTCCCTTCCCACTTCAGCCCACGGGGCCCTCCGGGATAGGTGGCCCCACCCGGTGGACCCCCGGGACCCTTCCGGTGGTCCCGGTACAATACCGGTAACCCCCGAAACTTTCCCGGTGGCCGAAACTTGACTTCCTATATATAATTCTTAACCTCCGGACCATTCCGGAACTCCTCGTGACGTCCGGGATCTCATCCGGGACTCCGAACAACTTTCGGGTTTCCGCATACACATATCTCTACAACCCTAGCGTCACCGAACCTTAAGTGTGTCGACCCTACGGGTTCGGGAGACATGCAGACATGACCGAGACGCCTCTCCGGTCAATAACCAACAGCGGGATCTGGATACCCATGTTGGCTCCCACATGTTCCACGATGATCTCATCGGATTAACCATGATGTCGAGGATTCAATCAATCCCGTATACAATTCCCTTTGTTAATCGGTATGTTACTTGCCCGAGATTCGATCGTCGGTATCCCAATACCTTGTTCAATCTCGTTACCGGCAAGTCTCTTTACTCGTACCGCAATGCATGATCCCGTGACTAACGCCTTAGTCACATTGAGCTCATTATGATGATGCATTACCGAGTGGGCCCAGAGATACCTCTCCGTCACACGGAGTGACAAATCCCAGTCTCGATCCGTGCCAACCCAACAGACACTTTCGGAGATACCCGTAGTGCACCTTTATAGTCACCCAGTTACGTTGTGATGTTTGGCACACCCAAAGCACTCCTACGGTATCCGGGAGTTGCACGATCTCATGGTCTTAGGAAAAGATACTTGACATTGGAAAAGCTCTAGCAAACGAAACTACACGATCTTTTATGCTATGCTTAGGATTGGGTCTTGTCCATCACATCATTCTCCCAATGATGTGATCCCGTTATCAATGACATCCAATGTCCATAGCCAGGAAACCATGACTATCTGTTGATCAACAAGCTAGTCAACTAGAGGCTTACTAGGGACACGTTGTGGTCTATGTATTCACACATGTATTACGATTTCCAGACAATACAATTATAGCATGAACAATAGACGATTATCATGAACAAAGAAATATAATAATAACCATTTATTATTGCCTCTAGGGCATATTTCCAACAGTCTCCCACTTGCACTAGAGTCAATAATCTAGTTACATTGTGATGAATCGAACACCCATTGCGTCCTGGTGTTGATCATGTTTTGCCCTAGGGAGAGGTTTAGTCAACGGATCTGCTACATTCAGGTCCGTATGTACTTTACAAATATCTATGTCTCCATTTTGAACACTTTCACGAATGGAGTTGAAGCGACGCTTGATATGCCTGGTCTTCCTGTGAAACCTGGGCTCCTTCGCAAGGGCAATAGCTCTAGTGTTGTCACAGAAGAGAGTCATCGGGCCCGACGCATTGGGAATCACCCCTAGGTCGGTAATGAACTCCTTCATCCAGACTGCTTCCTGTGCTGCCTCCGAGGCTGCCATGTACTCCGCCTCACATGTAGATCCCGCCACGACGCTTTGCTTGCAACTGCACCAGCTTACTGCTCCTCCATTCAAAATATACACGTATCCGGTTTGTGACTTCGAGCCATCCAGATCTGTGTCGAAGCTAGCGTCGACGTAACCCTTTACGACGAGCTCTTCGTCACCTCCATAAACGAGAAACATATCCTTAGTCCTTTTCAGGTACTTTAGGATATTCTTGACCGCTGTCCAGTGTTCCATGCCGGGACTACTTTGGTACCTTCCTACCAAACTTACGGCAAGGTTTACATCAGGTCTGGTACACAGCATGGCATACATAATAGACCCTATGGCCGAGGCATAGGGGATGACACTCATCTTTTCTATATCTTCTGCCGTGGTCGGGCATTGAGCCGTGCTCAACTTCACAACTTGCAATACAGGCAAGAACCCCTTCTTGGACTGATCCATATTGAACTTCTTGAATATCTTGTCAAGGTATGTACTCTGTGAAAGACCAATGAGGCGTCTCGATCTATCTCTATAGATCTTGATGCCTAATATATAAGCAGCTTCTCCAAGGTCCTTCATTGAAAAACACTTATTCAAATAGGCCTTTATACTTTCCAAGAATTCTATATCATTTCCCATCAATAATATGTCATCCACATATAATAAGAGAAATGCTACAGAGCTCCCACTCACTTTCTTGTAAACACAGGCTTCTCCATAAGTCTGTGTAAACCCAAACGCTTTGATCATCTCATCAAAGCGAATGTTCCAACTCCGAGATGCTTGCACCAGCCCATAGATTGAGCGCTGGAGCTTGCATACTTTGTTAGCATTCTTAGGATCGACAAAACCTTCCGGCTGCATCATATACAACTCTTCCTTAAGGAATCCGTTAAGGAATGCCGTTTTGACGTCCATCTGCCATATCTCATAATCATAGTATGCGGCAATTGCTAACATGATTCGGACGGACTTCAACTTCGCTAAGGGTGAGAAAGTCTCATCGTAGTCAACCCCTTGAACTTGTCGATAACCCTTAGCGACAAGTCGAGCGTTATAGATGGTCACATTACCATCCGCGTCTGTCTTCTTCTTAAAGATCCACTTGTTTTCTATGGCTCGCCGATCATCGGGCAAGTCAGTCAAAGTCCATACTTCGTTTTCATACATGGATCCTATCTCGGATTTCATGGCTTCTAGCCATTTGTCGGAATCCGGGCCCGCCATCGCTTCTTCATAGTTCGAAGGTTCACCGTTGTCTAACAACATGATTTCCAGGACAGGGTTGCCGTACCACTCTGGTGCGGAACGTGTCCTTGTGGACCTACGAAGTTCAGTAGTAACTTGATCCGAAGCTTCATGATCATCATCATTAACTTCCTCCCCAGTCGGTGTAGGCACCACAGGAACATCTTCCCGCGCTGCGCTACTTTCCGGTTCGGAAGGGGTGACTATCACCTCATCAAGTTCCACTTTCCTCCCACTCAATTCTTTCGAGAGAAACTCCTTCTCCAGAAAGGACCCGTTCTTGGCAACGAAGATCTTGCCTTCGGATCTGAGGTAGAAGTTATACCCAATAGTTTCCTTAGGGTATCCTATGAAGACGCATTTTTCCGACTTGGGTTCGAGCTTTTCAGGTTGAAGTTTCTTGACATAAGCATCGCCTCCCCAAACTTTTAGAAACGACAGCTTAGGTTTCTTCCCAAACCATAATTCATACGGTGTCGTCTCAACGGATTTCGACGGAGCCCTATTTAAAGTGAATGAGGCAGTCTCTAAAGCATAGCCCCAAAATGAGAGCGGTAAATCAGTAAGAGACATCATAGATCGCACCATATCTAATAGAGTGCGATTACGATGTTCGGACACACCGTTTCTCTGAGGTGTTCCAGGCGGCGTGAGTTGTGAAACTATTCCACATTTCCTTAAGTGTGTACCAAATTCGTGACTTAAATATTCTCCACCACGATCTGATCGTAAGAATTTTATTTTTCTGTCACGTTGATTCTCAAATTCACTCTGAAATTCCTTGAACTTTTCAAAGGTTTCAGACTTGTGTTTCATTAGGTAGACATACCCATATCTACTTAAGTCATCAGTGAGAGTGACAACATAACGATATCCTCCGCGAGCCTCAACACTCATTGGACCGCACACATCGGTATGTATGATTTCCAATAAGTTGGTTGCTCGCTCCATTGTTCCGGAGAACGGAGTCTTGGTCATCTTACCCATGAGGCATGGTTCGCACGTGTCAAATGATTCGTAATCAAGAGACTCCAAAAGTCCATCTGTATGGAGCTTCTTCATGCGCTTGACACCAATGTGACCAAGGCGGCAGTGCCACAAGTATGTGGGACTATCGTTATCAACTTTACATCTTTTGGTATTCACACTATGAACATGTGTAACATCACGTTCGAGATTCATCAAAAATAAACCATTGACCAGTGGGGCATGACCATAAAACATATCTCTCAAATAAATAGAACAACCATTATTCTCGGATTTAAATGAGTAGCCATCTCGAATTAAACGACATCCAGATACAATGTTCATGCTCAAAGCTGGCACTGAATAACAATTATTGAGGTTTAAAACTAATCCCGTGGGTAGATGCAGAGGTAGCGTGCCGACGGCGATCACATCGACCTTGGAACCATTCCCGACGCGCATCGTCACCTCGTCCTTCGCCAGTCTCCGTTTATTCCGTAGTTCCTGTTTTGAGTTACAAATATGAGCAACCGCACCGGTATCAAATACCCAGGAGCTACTACGAGTACTGGTAAGGTACACATCAATTACATGTATATCACATATACCCTTGGTGTTGCCGGCCTTCTTGTCCGCTAAGTATTTGGGGCAGTTCCGCTTCCAGTGACCACTTCCCTTGCAATAAAAGCACTCAGTTTCAGGCTTGGGTCCATTCTTTGACTTCTTCCCAGTAACTGGTTTACCGGGCGTGGCAACTCCCTTGCCGTCCTTCTTGAAGTTCTTCTTACCCTTGCCCTTCTTGAACTTAGTGGTTTTATTCACCATCAACACTTGATGTTCTTTTCTGATTCCACCTCCGCTGATTTCAGCATCGAATATACCTCAGGAATGGTCTTTTCCATCCCCTGCATATTGTAGTTCATCACAAAGCTCTTGAAGTTTGGTGGAAGCGACTGAAGGATTCTGTCAATGACCGCGTCATCCGGGAGATTAACTCCCAGCTGAGTCAAGCGGTTGTGCAACCCAGACATTCTGAGTATGTGCTCACTTACAGAACTATTTTCCTCCATTTTACAGCTGAAGAACTTGTCGAAGACTTCGTATCTCTCGACCCGGGCATGAGCTTGGAAAACCAATTTCAGCTCCTCGAACATCTCATATGCTCCATGTTTCTCAAAACGCTTTTGGAGACCCGGTTCTAGGCTGTAAAGCATGCCGCACTGAACGAGGGAGTAATCATCAGCACACTGCTGCCAAGCGTTCATAACGTCTTGGTTTTCTGGGATTGGTGCTTCACCTAGCGGTGCTTCTAGGACATAATCTTTCTTGGCTACTATGAGGATGATCCTCAGGTTCCGGACCCAGTCCGTATAGTTGCTGCCATAATCTTTCAGCTTGGTTTTCTCTAGGAACGCGTTGAAATTGAGGACAACGTTGGCCATTTGATCTACAAGACATAGTGTAAAGATTTTAGACTAAGTTTATGATAATTAAGTTCATCTAATCAAAATATTTAATGAACTCCCACTCAGATAGACATCCCTCTAGTCATCTAAGTGAAACATGATCCGAGTTAACTAGGCCGTGTCCGATCATCACGTGAGACGGACTAGTCAAGATCGGTGAACATCTCCATGTTGATCGTATCTTCTATACGACTCATGCTCGACCTTTCGGTCCTCCGTGTTCCGAGGCCATGTCTGTACATGCTAGGCTCGTCAATTCAACCTAAGTGTATTGCGTGTGTTCCGAGGCCATGTCTGTACATGCTAGGCTCGTCAACACCCGGTTTATTCGAACGTTAGAATCTATCACACCCGATCATCACGAGGTGCTTCGAAACAACGAACCTTCGCAACGGTGCACAATTAGGGGGAACACTTTTCTTGAAATTATCATAAGGGATCATCTTACTTACTACCGTCGTTCTAAGCAAATAAGATGCAAAAACATGATAAACATCACATGCAATCAAATAGTGACATGATATGGCCAATATCATTATGCTCCTTTGATCTCCATCTTCGGGGCACCATGATCATCTTCGTCACCGGCATGACACCATGATCTCCATCATCATGATCTCCATCATTGTGTCTTCATGAAGTCGTCACGCCAACGATTACTTCTACTTCTATGGCTAACGCGTTTAGCAACAAAGTAAAGTAATTTACATGGCGTTATTCAATGACACGCAGGTCATACAAAATAATAAAGACAACTCCTATGGCTCCTGCCGGTTGTCATACTCATCGACATGCAAGTCGTGATTCCTATTACAAGAATATGATCAATCTCATACATCACATATATCATTCATCACATCTTCTGGCCATATCACATCACATAGCACTGGCTCATGATTGTTGTTGTTGCAAGTTAGACGTCCTCTAATTGTTGTTGCAAGTTTTTACGTGGTTTGTAGGTTTCTAGCAAGAACGTTTTCTTACCTACGTATGACCACAACGTGATTTGCCAATTTCTATTTACCCTTCATAAGGACCCTTTTCATCGAATCCGTTCCGACTAAAGTAGGAGAGACAGACACCCGCTGGCCACCTTATGCAACTAGTGCGTGTCAATCGGTGGAACCTGTCTCACGTAAGCGTACGTGTAAGGTCGGTCCGGGCCGCTTCATCCTACAATGCCGCCAAAACAAGAAAAGACTAGTAGCGGCAAGAAGAATTGGCAAACTCAACGCCCACAACTGCTTTGTGTTCTACTCGTGCATAGTAACTACGCATAGGCCTGGCTCATGATGCCACTGTTGGGAGTCGTAGCATAATTTAAAATTTTCCTACGCTCACCAAGATGCATCTATGGAGTATACTAGCAATGAGGGGAAAGTAGTGCATCTACAAACCCTTGTAGATCGCGAGCGGAAGCGTTCCAATGAACGTGGATGATGGAGTCGTACTCGCTGTGATCCAAATCACCGATGACCGAGTGCCGAACGGACGGCACCTCCGCGTTCAACACACGTACGGTGCAGCGACGTCTCCTCCTTCTTGATCCAGCAAGGGGAAAGGAGAGGTTGATGGAGATCCAGCAGCACGACGGCGTGGTGGTGGATGTAGCGGGTCTCGGCAGGGCTTCGCCGAGCTTCTGCGAGAGGGAGAGGTGTTGCAGGGGAGGAGGGAGGCGCCCAAGGCTGTGATTATTGCTGCCCTCCCTCCCCCCCCTCTTTATATAGGCCCCTTGGGAGGGGGGCGCCGGCCAAACCCATCTAGGGTGGGGGGCGGCGGCCAAGGGGGGTGCCTTGCCCCCCAAGGCAAGTGGGAAGCCCCCCCCCCCACCCTAGGGTTCCCAACCCTAGGCGCATGGGGGAAGGCCCATGGGGGGCGCCCCAGCCCACTAGGGGCTGGTTACCCTCCCACTTCAGCCCATGGGGCCCTCCGGGATAGATGGCCCCACCCGGTGGACCCCCGGGACCCTTCCGGTGGTCCCGGTACAATACCGGTAACCCCCGAAACTTTCCCGGTGGCCGAAACTTGACTTCCTATATATAATTCTTCACCTCCGGACCATTCCGGAACTCCTCGTGACGTCCGGTATCTCATCCGGGACTCCGAACAACTTTCGGGTTTCCGCATACACATATCTCTACAACCCTAGCGTCACTGAACCTTAAGTGTGTAGACCCTACGGGTTCGGGAGACATGCAGACATGACCGAGACGCCTCTCCGGTCAATAACCAACAGCGGGATCTGGATACCCATGTTGGCTCCCACATGTTCCACGATGATCTCATCGGATGAACCACAGTGTCGAGGATTCAATCAATCCCGTATACAATTCCCTTTGTCAATCGGTATGTTACTTGCCCGAGATTCGATCGTCGGTATCCCAATACCTTGTTCAATCTCGTTACCGGCAAGTCTCTTTACTCGTACCGCAATGCATGATCCTGTGACTAACGCCTTAGTCACATTGAGCTCATTATGATGATGCATTACCGAGTGGGCCCAGAGATACCTCTCCGTCACACGGAGTGACAAATCCCAGTCTCGATCCGTGCCAACCCAACAGACACTTTCGGAGATGCCCGTAGTGCACCTTTATAGTCACCCAGTTACGTTGTGACGTTTGGCACACCCAAAGCACTCCTACGGTATCCGGGAGTTGCACGATCTCATGGTCTAAGGAAAAGATACTTGACATTGGAAAAGCTCTAGCAAACGAAACTACACGATCTTTTATGCTATGCTTAGGATTGGGTCTTGTCCATCACATCATTCTCCTAATGATGTGATCCCGTTATCAATGACATCCAATGTCCATAGTCAGGAAACCATGACTATCTGTTGATCAACAAGCTAGTCAACTAGAGGCTTACTAGGGACACATTGTAGTCTATGTATTCACACATGTATTACGATTTCCGGACAATACAATTATAGCATGAACAATAGACAATTACCATGAACAAAGAAATATAATAATAACCATTTATTATTGCCTCTAGGGCATATTTCCAACAGCCATGTCTGTACATGCTAGGCTCGTCAAGTCAACCTAAGTGTATTGCGTGTGTTCCGAGGCCATGTCTGTACATGCTAGGCTCGTCAACACCCGTTGTATTCGAACGTTAGAATCTATCACACCCGATCATCACGTGGTGCTTCGAAACAACGAACCTTCGCAATGGTGCACAGTTAGGGGGAACACTTTTCTTGAAATTATCATAAGGGATCATCTTACTTACTACCGTCGTTCTAAGCAAATAAGATGCAAAAACATGATAAACATCACATGCAATCAAATAGTGACATGATATGGCCAATATCATCATGCTCCTTTGATCTCCATCTTCGGGGCACCATGATCATCTTCGTCACCGGCATGACACCATGATCTCCATCATCGTGTCTTCATGAAGTTGTCACGCCAACGATTACTTCTACTTACATGGCTAACGTGTTTAGCAATAAAGTAAAGTAATTTACATGGCGTTTATTCAATGACACGCAGGTCATACAAAATAATAAAGACAATTCCTATGGCTCCTGCCGGTTGTCATACTCATCGACATGCAAGTCGTGATTCCTATTACAAGAATATGATCAATCTCATACATCACATATATCATTCATCACATCTTCTGGCCATATCACATCACATCACACATGCTGCAAAAACAAGTTAGACGTCCTCTAATTGTTGTTGCAAGTTTTTACGTGGCTCGTAGGTTTCTAGCAAGAACGTTTCTTACCTACGTATGACCACAACGTGATTTGCCAATTTCTATTTACCCTTCATAAGGACCATTTTCATCGAATCCGTTCCGACTAAAGTAGGAGAGACAGACACCCGCTGGCCACCTTATGCAACTAGTGCATGTCAATCGGTGGAACCTGTCTCACGTAAACGTACGTGTAAGGTCGGTCCGGGCCGCTTCATCCTACAATACCGCCGAAACAAGAAAATACTAGTAGCGGCAAGAAGAATTGGCAACATCAACGCCCACAACTGCTTTGTGTTCTACTCGTGCATAGTAACTACGCATAGGCCTGGCTCATGATGCCACTGTTGGGAATCGTAGCATAATTTTTAAAATTTTCCTACGCTCACCAAGATGCATCTATGGAGTATACTAGCAACGAGGGGAAAGGAGTGCATCTACATACCCTTGTAGATCGCGAGCGGAAGCGTTCCAATGAACGTGGATGACGGAGTCGTACTCGCCGTGATCCAAATCACCGATGACCGAGTGCCGAACGGACGGCACCTCCGCGTTCAACACACGTACGGTGCAGCGACGTCTCCTCCTTCTTGATCCAGCAAGGGGAAAGGAGAGGTTGATGGAGATCCAGCAGCACGACGGCGTGGTGGTGGATGTAGCGGGTCTCGGCAGGGCTTCGCCGAGCTTCTGCGAGAGGGAGAGGTGTTGCAGGGGAGGAGGGAGGCGCCCAAGGCTGTAATCTTGCTGCCCTCCCTCCCCCCCCCTTTATATAGGCCCCCTGGGAGGGGGGCGCCGGCCAAGTCCCATCTAGGGTGGGGGGCGGCGGCCAAGGGGCTGCCTTGCCCCCCAAGGCAAGTGGGAAGCACCCCACCCTAGGGTTTGCAACCCTAGGCGCATGGGGGGAGGCCCATGGGGGGCGCCCAGCCCACTAGGGGCTGGTTCCCTTCCCACTTCAGCCCACGGGGCCCTCCGGGATAGGTTGCCCCACCCAGTGGACCCCTGGGACCCTTCCGGTGGTCCCGGTACAATACCGGTAACCCCCGAAACTTTCCCGGTGGCCGAAACTTGACTTCCTATATATAATTCTTCACCTCCGGACCATTCCGGAACTCCTCGTGACGTCCGGGATCTCATCCGGGACTCCGAACAACTTTCGGGTTTCCGCATACACATATCTCTACAACCCTAGCGTCACCGAACCTTAAGTGTGTCGACCCTACGGGTTCGGGAGACATGCAGACATGACCGAGACGCCTCTCCGGTCAATAACCAACAGCGGGATCTGGATACCCATGTTGGCTCCCACATGTTCCACGATGATCTCATCGGATGAACCACGATGTCGAGGATTCAATCAATCCCGTATACAATTCCCTTTGTTAATCGGTATGTTACTTGCCCGAGATTCGATCGTCGGTATCCCAATACCTTGTTCAATCTCGTTACTGGCAAGTCTCTTTACTCGTACCGCAATGCATGATCCCGTGACTAACGCCTTAGTCACATTGAGCTCATTATGATGATGCATTACCGAGTGGGCCCAGAGATACCTCTCCGTCACACGGAGTGACAAATCCCAGTCTCGATCCGTGCCAACCCAACAGACACTTTCGGAGATACTCGTAGTGCACCTTTATAGTCACCCAGTTACGTTGTGACGTTTGGCACACCCAAAGCACTCCTACGGTATCCGGGAGTTGCACGATCTCATGGTCTAAGGAAAAGATACTTGACATTGGAAAAGCTCTAGCAAACGAAACTACACGATCTTTTATGCTATGCTTAGGATTGGGTCTTGTCCATCACATCATTCTCCCAATGATGTGATCCCGTTATCAATGACATCCAATGTCCATAGTTAGGAAACCATGACTATCTGTTGATCAACGAGCTAGTCAACTAGAGGCTTACTAGGGACACGTTGTGGTTTATGTATTCACACATGTATTACGATTTCCGGACAATACAATTATAGCATGAACAATAGACGATTATCATGAACAAAGAAATATAATAATAACCATTTATTATTGCCTCTAGGGCATATTTCCAACACATCCGGGGCTTGGCTCGGATATCCGGCGAGCGGAGGTCGGAGAGCAGAAGAATCAGGGCCAACGGGCCGGACATCCAGGGACAAGCCCGGATATCCGGCGTGAGGAGGCCAGGGAGCAAAAGGTTCAGGGCCCGGATGTCCGGTTAGGGCCCGGATGTCCGGCCACTGGAAGTGCTCGATGACAGTTTGAGCAGCAGAAGAATTTTCCCCAAGGCCCGGATGTCCGGCCACTGGACAGAAAAACAGGGCAGGGGAAAGATTTGTAAGGGGCCAACAAATATAATTTGATATAGACTCCGCCAAGGAGTTTTTAGAGATTTATAGGGGTGAAAACCTGAGTAATCTAAGCCATACTAAGATGTACTAATGACCCAACAATATGAAGTAAAGAAAGGTCCATATAAGCAATTCACAAGCGGTGACCAAGGTCACCATGTTTGAGCATAAGGAACATAGTGCCGCAAAGATGTAGACTTTGGGTACATAGTCACGACTCCATCATGTTAAAGCACCATAGTTCGAGAACCATGATAACTTTGAGAGTGTTTGTTCTATTTATGCATTATGTAGGGTGAGAACACTCATGAATTGAATGTCTCCCCCTAAATATATGCCTACATCAAGACACGACATTAAGTTCATGCATGTATGGGTACTATATTTCACATAATATTGTCAAGCTCCAAGATACCAAGTTCATGCCTAAGTTGACAAAACCTTGCTTCATCCAATGGCTTGGTGAAAATATCTGCAAGTTGCATATCTGTGCCAACATGAGCAATGTCAATATCACCCTTCTCTACATGACCTCTCAAGAAGTGATACCTAATATCAATGTGCTTGGTGTGGGTATGATCTTTGGGGTTCTCAGCAATATTGATGGCACTTTCGTTATCACATAGAACATGCACTTGTCTATAGGTGATACCGTAATCCTTCAAAGTTTGTCTCATCCATAGTAATTGAGTTGCACAACTGGCGGTTGCAATGTATTCAGCTTCTACGGTAGAGAGGGCACACAATTTTGTTTCTTCGAGGACCAACTTACCAAGGAGCGTCCAAGAAACTGACATGCGCTGGAGGTGGACTTACGATCCACTTTGTCTCCAGCCCAATCCGCATCGTGTACCCAATGAGATCAAACTTAGCATCCTTGGGGTACCATAGACCCAACTTTGGGGTGTGAACAAGGTATCTAAGAATATGCTTAACCACCTTATGATGACTTTCCCTAGGGGAAGCTTGAAATCTAGCACACATGCATACACTAAACATGATGTCTGGTCTAGATGCACAAAGATAAAGCAATGAACCAATCATAGAGCGGTAAATAGATGGGTCGAAAGGAATACCATTTATGTCTTCAATGAGTACAATTTTGGTTGGCATGGGTGTCTTACATGGACTAGCATCAGACATGCCAAACTTCTTTAGGATATCCTTGAGGTATTTTGCTTGAGACAAGAATATTCCTTCTTGAAATTGTTGAATTTGAAATCCGAGGAAGAGCTTCAAATCCGCATTGAGTGACATTTCAAAATTCTTGGTCATGGAAGCCGCAAACTTCTTGCAAAAATGAATGTTAGGAGAACCAAAAATGATATCATCTACATAGATTTGGCATAAGATAAAATCACCCTTGTCCCTCCTAGTAAAAAGAGTGGGATCGACACCCCTCTCACAAAACCATCATCGAGTAAAAACTTCTTAAGATGATCATACCAAGCACGAGGTGCTTGTTTGAGGCCATACAAAGCCTTATGAAGTTTATACACATAGTCTTTGTGATCGGGATCAACGAGCCCAGGTGGTTGTGATACATATACTTCTTCTTGTAGAGGACCGTTAAGGAAGCACTCTTCACATCCATTTGATGTAATGTAAAACCATTGAAAGCAGCATAAGCAAGTAAGATGCGGATGGATTCAAGACGGGCAATGGGGCAAAGGTCTCACCAAAGTCCAAACCTTCAACTTGTGAGTACCCTTGTGCCACTAACCTTGCCTTGTTACGGATGACTACACCATTCTCATCTTGCTTGTTCTTGAAAATCCATTTTGTTCGTTGGCCTCTTGACTAATGACCACACTTGGTTGCGTTCAAAACTGTTCAACTCTTCTTGCATAGCAATGAGCCAATCGTTCTCCATCAATGCATCTTGTACCTTGAGAGGCTCAACACTAGACACAAACGAGAAGTGAGCACAAAAGTTTGTCAAATATTTACGAGTGACTCTACCTTCCAATATGCCAGTGAGAATTTTGTCCACATCAACACGACCGGCCACACGAGGCATGATGGAGGTAAGAGTTTCACGAGGTTCAACTTCATGTCCATCATCCATGTCCTCGACATATGGATTAGTAATGTGTGGTGGAAGATCTTCTTCTTCATCTTGCATTTGTTGAGGTTCATCGTCAATGATTGCACTTTCTTGTTCTTGCCCTTGAGGATGATCTTGAATTCCAAAAATGTTCACGTATTCCCGAACAAATTTTGAAAACAGTTTTTTTTTGAATTTGCGAACAAATTTTAAAAACTGTAACAATTTAAAGTTCCATTACAAAAAGTGCTCGTTTCTGAAATCAGTTTTGGGGGCATTCTGAGGAAGGTGAAGGTGGAGTCATGCGCAATCATCATTGATGAAGATCAGAACATTGTGTTTACCCCGAAGGACTTCCGAAAGATTTTTGGAGTGCAGTATGGCAATCGAGAAGTTCAGGGCAGGGATGCTTAGATGAGTTATGTTGAACTTGAGTTCATCAGGTAGAATTGGAATGGATAGCGCCGCACATAGATTGGGCATGCAGTTTTTACATAAACGGCACATTCAGTAACGGTTCGGCAATCTTCATAACGGTAAGTTGGCGACCCACCGCTTCATAGCCGCGCTATACGGGCCCAGCCATGTATGTTAAATATCTACACATTCAAAACTCTCACATATTCCTGTGATCAGTCAATGCACGCTCCACATGCATGTCGTACTATTGGTCCACATAAGCAAGCTCGTCCGCTCTCCAAATATACCGGGGTATTCAACAATCTACCCATCGGTTTCATAGTACTTGTATCAGCAAACCAACAATCATGCCGTATCTATATCTCCATACTTCTCTCGTAACCCACATCATGCCGAATAAGTCACAAACGCAGCAGCGTCACGGCCCTGACAAATACTCACTCCATCCCATAATGCACAATGTTTTTTTACACTCTATCGGTCACACCCCTTTAATCTCATTTATCATATCTCTCTCGCCTCCTAAACCTTAAGTTAAATATATTTTTAAAAGAGAAGTATCAGTAAGGGAAAGAGAAAAGTATACTTTATCATCCCTCAACTCTAAAACCTGACTGAGTGTGAGTGGGACAGTTTAGACCAGTCGCCAACATGGTAAGATGACCCCACAAAACAGGCGGCCCACGCCTTCATACTGTTTCTCTCTCACCGGAGGCTCGCCTGGTATTGGCGATGGTACAATAGTGTTCAATTCCTTTCAACAGCTGCAGTGGCTATTGGAGCGATACTCTTTAGCAGTTGTGAACACAATCGTGCAACCATGGCTGTTATGTCGAGCCATCAGTCCCAAAACCTATTTTTTTAGGACGAGATATGGTAGGTTATATTTACATAAAGCTTCTTTTTGGTCGCTGGAAAAATATTTTTATGTGGGAGGTGCGCATTGAACATCTACCGATTTCACTCCTTTTGACAAGTTACCAGGAAGCCAAAGAAATACACTTCAGTTCGCATTTGCTTCCAAAAACACTGCGTTGACAGTACATTTTCAGGTTCAGAAAATTAGAGCTCCAGAGGCACTATGCTGAGCCAAACAGCACACTTTATTAGAAAGAACTCAAATCCATTACAAATGTTCAACAAAAATACAAAGGGCATCCTCGACCAAACAAGGACCCTGTTAGTCTTCATGCACACACCGAAGTACATACACAAGCATGTTGGGTAACCCAGCACAGAAACCATACAACATGCACACAAACAGGTCTTCTAACACCTAATAACAAAAATATCCATATCCATGCTCAGTCTGCCCTTCTTTCCTTCTCATTCTTTCAGGTGGCAACGGAACACTTGTTCAACATTGTTGATAGGCACTCACGCTTCACCATTGCTTTTCAACAATGGATCCCTAAACAAAATGATGGTTTCAGCCTCAAAAGATTCAAAGGAAGGATGTGGCAGCATTAGCAAAAACACTATGGCAGCAACTCAAAAATGTAAACAAGCCTTCAACTGATCTTCATTTAATGCAAAGAGCCATGCAGTGCAGACAACAGACTAATAAAACTGAAACAAAGACAAAATGGGGATGGTAACAAGGCTCAGACATCCAAGGAAGGAATTAGCAGCATTAGCTCTCAAGCCTGGCTGGGCGAAAGCTCTTAGGCGGCAACTGCGAATGTTTTGAGAAACAAGCCTTAAATTTATCATCACTGCCATACCATTTCCCCGGTTGCATATTGCACAATAACAGATCTGTAAATCAACAAACATGATCTCAGGCACATATATCAACATGTGAAAGCATCTTCGGTCAGTGTTGAAAGAGACGTGGCAACAGGCAAATTTATACATAGAGAATTAGACATTGCAAAAAAAGAACAGAACAAAGCACACAGCTGAATCAGACAAGGTGTAAACAGAGATTCCAGCCAAGGGCCGACACTTCCAACTTCAGTGATTATTAGTGGCTGTTGTATCAACATAAAAAGCAAAAGATTTGAGCAAACTTTAACCTCAGAAAGCCGCACAAATATCGTCATTCTGTATCTGACGGTAATTCCAACATAAAGCTACTCATCATAGGCATCAATTGCATTCTAGGGGTATAAAAAAAGTCAAGGTGCACAAGATGACATCATATGAAGAAAACGCAGTGTTCAATTACACATCAATACCTCATCACAATCCAAACAAATCTAGTAAACTGGAGGTTAAAAGAAGCAAACGATCAATAACAGCAAAGAAATATTATTCCAAGATGCATAGTTGCTCAGTGGTGGCAATATTTAATTGGTTCGATTCTGCCAGCAATGTCGTCAATGCTTTCAGAAGAGGGAGCTTGTTATCCTCATCGCAACTATGTCCACCAAAACAAACAAAAAATTAAACAGAATTATAGATAAAGGAATGATCAATATCCTTAATCAAGAAAAAGAAGCAGAAAAGAGGGAACGGGAGAAAAGAACAATAAACAGCAGATTATAAAATCAGGTATCGGATGGCTCAGTTCAGCGGGATATTCGGCATACAAATTAACTCTTAAGAGAAAACCTGTGATTTGGTCTGTTGAGCTTGAATATTTGCAAATCGTCACTGCCATCACCAAAGGAAAAGAACCAGCAAGTATGTAAAGAAAACAGAACCAATTGGAAGAAATAACTACTGAGTCAGAATCATAAGTATGTCAATCAGCATAGATCCACCAATGTGGACCCTAAGAGTGGAGCGATAAATATGTCATCATCCTCAAAAGGTTTGGAATATCACTGCCAACATCAAGTATATGTTGCACAATAGCAATCAAAGTCAAAAACAATTAGACGAACTACCAAGTCAGATTCATAAGTATGTCAATCAGCATAGATCCAGCAATGTGGACCCTAAGAGTGGAGCGACAAATATGTAATCATCATCCTCAAAAAGGTTTGGAATATCACTCCTAACACCAAGTATATGTTGTACAATAGCAATCAAAGTCTAAAACAATTAGAAGAACTGATGCAAAGATAGGAGCTCAGTAAGAACGTAGCGATTGATAATCACAACAAGATGATCATATTTCTTCAATTGTCTCATCACTGCACAAATCCAAGCAAATAAAAACTTCACTATATTTATAGTCAAATGGAAACTGCTTCTCAAGTATTTTAGTTTAATCATTGGACAAACACCAAAAAAGGATTAGCATGTCAAACCAAGATAGTAAATGTTGTAAGGACTCAGAATATGGGTGGTGATATAGCAGGATGGTCGGCAAGGCAAATAAATACCAGTTACGACGAACGAGACCAAATATCAATCTTCACCGTCCTCTAAGATTGATATTAATGTAGGATTGTCCATGTAAAATGCAATTAAAAAAAGATAAAACTAGGTTTGATTCTCATAAAAAAGGGTGAGCATGACAGGTCGTCAGATAGGAGCGAAAGACTATTTTTGTTCAAGTAATCATGATTTGATCATATGAACTATGCACTTGTAATCATCATTCGACCTAGGCAAACAAGCAATGCAAGAGAAACCAAAAGAAATCATCAGGAAACAGAAGAAGGATTCCAGGAATAATGATGCCTCAGAAGGAAGGCAGTAGGTTATGTAATCATGAGTGATTTCATTGAGAAAGGTTCACACTAATCATCATCAGCATCATTCAACAACAAAATGCATCAAATAGAACTACATATACATAAATGGGCAAGATAATGGCCTCATAGAGAAGATTAGATTGTTCAACATGAAGAAAATTCAAACATATGCTTGTCTATTAACTTAGTTTAATCCTTGGCCAACAAAAATCAAAAACAATCGCAGAAGCAAACCAATCATCAGCTGAAGAATCTCACAACAGAGGAAAGCAGTTTGGAGGTAAAACAGAATGGTCTGCAAGGCAAGAAGCTAACAGCTGCTAGTCAGACTTAGAACAAGATCAAATGGTTAATTTGTGCTCAGATTCTATGGGTGTATTAGGAGTCATTCATCTGGATCTCCCATCAGTACGAGGAATGTTTTATAATCACTGCCCAATTACAACAACCAGCACCAAGAATAACACCTTATCAAATCACACAAGATTTAAAACAATGAATTATGAATAAGTTTGGTGCCATGGAGCAGAAAACACAACTAATGTCACTCAAACATTAGCTCTGAAGGTGACAAATCTGAAAGTCCAAATGCAAAACAAACCTCAGGACAAATAAACTCAAAAAAACAAGATCCATCAGGACAAGATCCAGAAGAAGCATGATTTGTTTGGTGCTCAGATTCTATGGGTGTATTGGAGTCGTTCACATGGATCTCCCATCAGTACGAGGAATGTTGTATAATCATTGCACCACCAAATGTTCAACTCTAAATGAGAAGAGCCACAAGGATTTGATTTACACTTGATAAAAAAGCCAAAAAAACATCAGCAGAGAAAGTTAACTGGAATTTCAGGTTGAGCATAAGCAAAGATCCAACTGACGTTGGAAATAAATGAAACAAAAGGGAAAATATCAAGGATGCATCAGATCTCCAAGGTGAAAAGGGTGTGACATCATAGAAATGCCTCAGACGCAAATTACCCATAAACTCGTGTCTCCTCATCTGCATCAAGCATGCTCAACCAACAACAGAAGCAACTTGAAAAACTCATTTTTGACACCAAGGCAGAGTTACAACAATTCAAAACCAGAAGAAAGCTAAAATAATGCATTCCTTTCTCTTATCAAACCAGGGATGAGGATCAGACTCGGTTCAGTATTGAGGCCATCATATCAGCCAATCAAACCAATAGGGAAATTAATCATTCATCATCTCACCTCCACTGATTAAATTAGAAAATGATCAGATGAAATTACTCTCCATGGAACAAAGCAATGGTAACAATGATAAAGAAAGGCAAGCAATAACATATTTGACTTATTGGAGGCAAGAGGATGATCAGATTCGGTTCAGTATTGAGGCCATCATATCAGCCAATCAAACCAATAGGGAAATTAATCTCATTCATCACATCACCTCTGGCCTACTAAACCCACAATTAAATATTTTAAAAAGGAAAGTACCAGCAAGGAAAAGTACAACAGTGAGGGCAGATGCATCAGATCTCCAAGGTGAAAAAGAGTCTGACATCACAGAAATGCCTCAGATGCAAATTACCCATAAACTCATGTATCCTCATTTGCATCAACTATGCCCATTTCAATTAGAAACAAAGTTTCTATTTGAATTGGTCTAACTTTGTTTGTTTTTAAACTGCACAACATTCAATTTTGGTACCATTCTGCAACAAACACCACCATATCTTAGGAACTAGAAAAAGTTAAAAGAAATCCATTTATGTTGACACAAGAGAAGGCAGGATGATCAGATTCGGTTCAGTATTTAGGCCATCATGTCAGCCAATCAAACCAATAGGGAAATTAATTGATTCATCATCTCATCTTTCGCCAATTAAAACCCAAAACAAAAAGATTTTTGAAATGTAAGTACAAAGAACACAAAAGACATGGGTGAGGGGGTGCATCAGATCTCCAAGGTGAAAAAGAGTGTGACATCACAGAAATGCCTCTGCATGAGATAACTCCTTTAAAAAAGATGCTGAGTAAATAAGAAAAAAAAAAGACAAAGCAGCAAAGTTTTCTTTCTTGAAGACACGAAATAAAACCAGTATGGGTATGATCAGATAGAGCTAATACATGATTCATTGGACATCATACCATCCATCAACAATGTAATTATATCCTCATCTCACCCAAACAAACCAAACATAGCAAGAAAAGCAAAGAATGAGGATCTTATCAAGTATGCATCAGATCTCCAAGGTGAAAAGAGCGTGACATCACAGAGACGCCTCAGACGCAAATTACCCATAAAACTCATGTCTCCTCATCTGCATCGACAATGGTCCTCCAAGAAACAGCAGCAGAAACGAGAAAGAAATATGAATTCCAACAACAGAAACTACAGCCAGAAGAAGAAAAGGACCAACATATAAACCTAGCCAACGATACTAGTTCCTTAGGACACCAAATTATCTTAGCAATGACGAAATAGCAAGACCGAACACCTAAGCTGTGTACAAGAATAACCAATGAAAAGATGTCTTTGCAGACAATGATAGTAATCACCTACTGTGATGTTAGATAACAGCACCTAAGTTGTGTAGCACAACAATCAGAACAATGTGCTAACAAGTTACCAGCTTTATCATCAAATAGCCGGTACTATTCAGTGAAATCGCCTACTGTACTTTTAACAAATAAACGCACTGAACCGCAAGGCCACTACGCAATGTACACCACCATCACCTACTAGACCGCAGAAGCGAGACCATACAGAACGGCGACGGCGGGGCGGATTGCTGTGGCATCGTCTCATACACGGCGGCGATGAGATCCGTCGGTAATCAGTTTTTGCGATGCGCGACTAGACGAACTCATCCGGAAGCAACAGCAAATCTACCCTGGCTATCCGACTACCAGTGTATACAGTATCATACAGCTCGCACAACCTACGGCCCTAGAACTAGGCAACGAAGGCAGACGGGCTGCTTCGCTCCGCTTGGAGTTCGAGAGGCAGAAAGGGGGTCAGAGCAGGGAAGGGGGTCGTTACCGACTTTGTTCGTGCAGACCGCCGTGGTTGCTGGGCGTGGCGAGGGTCGGCGGCGGTGGCGCCGCCGAGGAGAGGGGAGATGCCTGCTGCTGGGAGCCAGTGGCGCTAGGGTTTGGGTTATATAGAGTCGGGGAGGCGGTAAGGGTTTCGGCCGGTGTGGGCTTTAGGGAGTCTGGGCATGGGATTGTCCAGTCCAGCGGCCTCTTGGGCCGGATTCATCAATTTTCCTTTTTGGGCGGTGCGTTCTCATTCGTCCATGGCTCCTCCCTTTCGCTCACTTTCTTGGGTTTTTTTTAGGGTACACTTTATTGGTCTTTCATACGAAAATTGCATTGAAAAATATGAACATCGACAATATTAAAGATATACAATATGAAACTAGTTTCATAATACATCTACTGATGTTGATTTAATATTGTGAATGTTGATGTTATTTTCATACGAATTAATTTGGTCAAATTTTACAAAGTTTGACTTGAGAGAAATCTTATATGCAGCGTAAAAAGAAACGGATGGAGTATCTTTCCATCTCATGTATTGTAATATCTCCATTTCTTTCACTTTGACGAAACATGACTGTGCATGTGAGTGCAAAAGTGTTGGGTAACGTAGTAATTTCAAAAAAATTCCTACGCACACGCAAGATCATGGTGATGCATAGCAACGAGAGGGGAGAGTGTGTCTGAGGGAGTCCTGGACTAAGGGGTCCTCAGGCGTCCGGCCTGTTAGCCATGGGCCGAACTGATAGGCTGTGAAGATACGAAGACTGAAGACTGCACATGTGTCCGGATGGGACTCTCCTTGGCGTGGAAGGCAAGCTTGGCGACCGAATATGTGGATTCCTTTCTTTGTAACCGACCTTGTGTAACCCTAGATCCTCCTGTGTCTATATAAACCGGAGGATTTAGTCCGGAAAGGGAGACTCATGACCATAGTCATATAGGCTAGACTTCTAGGGTTAAGCCATTACGATCTCGTGGTAAATCAACTCTTGTAATACTCATATCCATCAAGATCAATCAAGCAGGAAGTAGGGTATTACCTCCATAGAGAGGGCCCGAAACTGGGTAAACATCGTGTCCCCTTTCTCTTGTTACCATCGACCTTAGACGCACAGTTCGGGACCCCCTACCCGAGATCCGCCGGTTTTGACACCGACATTGGTGCTTTCATTGAGAGCTTCACCGTGCCGTCCCCAAAAGGTTCGATGCCCCCTTCAATCGTTAACAATGACGCTGTCCAAGGAGAAACCTTCCTCCCCGGACAGATCTTCGTGTTCGGCGGCTTCGCACTGCGGGCCAACTCGTTTGGCCACCTGGAGCAGATCGATAGCTACGCCCCTGGCCATCAAGTCAGATTTGGGAGCTTGAATTACGTTGCGGACATCCGTGGAGATTTGATCTCCGCCGGATTCGAGACCGCGGCGACCGCTCCTGGTCACCTTGACAGACATGTCCTAAAACTGTCGTCAGACCGCATCCAGGAGATAGCTCTTGTAACCCCTCTGGCTTTAGATCCAGAGCACACTGCGGCATCCAAGGATTGGAGGCTCAACCCCACCACGGAGGCCACAGATTCTCCGGCGTTAGAGCCGCACATGGACTTAACCTCACGCAATACTCGTGTCACCGGAACTCCGGACTCTTCTCCGGGTATAAGTTCTGAACCATGTGAGTCCGCGGATACCGAACTTGACCACTTATCGATCTTCGAGTTCAGTGTTGCAGACATCTTCCAGCACTCGCCCTTGGGCGATGTGCTGAACTTATTAAAGAATTTGTCCTTGGCGGGGGACTCACAGCCGAACTATGTACGGTTCGAACTAGGGGCTGATCATGGGGAATTTTGCTTCCCACCCGCCACCCACGTCATAGCCACTATCGAGGACTTAACCGACATGCTTGACTATGGCTCCGAAGACATCGTCAGTACGGACGATGATGCCGACAAGGAGCAAGGCCAAAACCCTCCATTTAGTGGACGACAGACGGCCACTCCTTCCTACGACGTATACATGGTGGACACGCCTGAAAAAACTAACGACGATGACAAAGAGGATCCAGCTGAGGATAAACCTCCTGAGAAACAGCAAAAACGTCGGCGTCCTCGGCGCCGCTCTAAGTCACGTCGCCCCAAAAACAGCAATACTGGCACCAGAGAAAATAATACTCCGAACGATGTCGAAAACAATGAAGACCCTGCTGAGGTCACATCCGAGCAGGAGGATCAAGAACACGGACAAAATAGCCCTAACAAACAGGCCAGGACCAACGACTCGGAGGACGGTAGTTATCGTCCGCTCTCTGAGGATGAGGAAAGCCTCGGCAACGAAGATTTTATCGTGCCTGAGGAACCCCTCGAGCAGGAGCGCTTTAAGCGCCAGCTAATAGCCACTGCAAGGAGCCTGAAAAAGAAACAGCAGCAGCTTCAAGCTGACCAAGATCTGCTCTTCGACAGATGGACCGATGTCCTGGCAGCCGAAGAATACGGCCTCAGACGCCCAGCCAAGAGTTACCCAAAGCGAAGGTTGCTACCTCAATTCGATGAAGAGGCGTCGGAGCCCATACCTCCCTCGCGTAACGCGGCCGACCGAACACTACGCGGTCAGGACAGTGCGGCGGATCGACCACCTCGTGGTCGGGATAGAGCGGCAATTCAAGCCGAATAGCTCGCCCCGCCGCCATGGAAAAATAGAGACAAAACAGTTCGGGGTCATACATACGACCTCCGGCAAACCCTGGGCAGTAGAGCAGGACATACAAGATCGATCTACGGATCGCGAGGACTTGCCTCGACACGCGACGACGGCTACCTATTCGGACGTGACAAACCTAGTCACGCTCGAGCCGATAACCATAGACGGACTCCACCGGAGCTACGTCGCGACGCGGCCCGATATAGAGGCATCGCACACCCTCTTTGCTTCACTGATGAAGTAATGGACCATGAATTCCCCGAAGGGTTCAAACTCGTCAATATTGAATCATACGATGGAACAACCGATCCCGCGGTATGGATCGAGGATTTTATTCTCCACATTCACATGGCCCGCGGAGATGACCTCCATGCTATCAAGTACCTCCCACTGAAGCTCAAAGGGCCAGCTCGGCACTGGTTAAACAGCCTGCCTGAAAATTCCATCGGCAGCTGGGAGGACTTGGAAGAAGCCTTTCTTGACAACTTCCAAGGTACATACGTCCGGCCGCCAGACGCCGATGACTTAAGTCACATAGTTCAACAGCCCGGGGAGTCAGCCAGGAAATTAGGTTCCTAACCAAAAAGAACCAGATCGTCGACTGTCCGGATGCCGAAGCCCTAGCGGCCTTTAAACACAGCATCCGCGACGAATGGCTCGCCCGCCACCTAGGCCAAGAAAAGCCAAAATCTATGGCAGCCCTCACGGCACTCATGACCGCTTTTGCGCGGGTGAGGATAGTTGGTTGGATCACAGCAAAAACACAGCCAGCGAGGCAGGCCCCTCCGAGGTTAAGAACAACAACGGCAAGCTCCAACGTAACAGACACAAACGCCGAAGCAATGGTGATAATACCGACGACACTACAGTCAACGCCGGATTCAGTGGCTCCAAGTCCAACCAGCAGAAGAAACCCTACAAGAGAAACAATCAGGGACCATCCAGTCTGGACCGCATACTCGATCGCCCGTGCTAGATACATGGCACCCCAGAAAAACCAGCCAATCATACCAACAGAGACTGTTGGGTTTTTAAACAGGCCGACAAATTAAACGCCGAGAACAGGGAAAAGGGATCACAAAGCAAGGACGACGACGAGGAGCCCCGGCAACCGAACACAGGGGGACAAAAGAAGTTTCCCCCTCAAGTCAAAATGGTGAACATGATATATGCTACACACATCCCCAAAAGGGAGCGCAAGCACGCACTAAGGGACGTTTATGCGATAGAGCCAGTTGCCCCAAAATTCAACCCATGGTCATCATGCCCAATCACCTTTGATCGCCGGGGTCATCCAACCAGTATCCGGCATGGCGGATCAGCCGCACTAGTCCTGGACCCAATCATTGATGGATTCCACCTAACGCGAGTCCTCATGGACGGTGGTAGCAGCCTCAATCTGCTCTATCAAGACACGGTGCGCAAAATGGGCATTAATCCATCAAGGATCAAGCCAACGAAGACTACCTTCAAAGGAGTCATACCAGGTGTAGAGGCCCGTTGTACGGGCTCAATCACACTAGAGGTTGTCTTTGGATCCCTCGACAACTTCCGAAGCGAGGAGTTAATCTTCGACATCGTCCCATTCCGCAGTGGTTATCACGCACTGCTCGGACGGACGTCATTTGCTCGGTTCAATGCGGTTCCGCACTATGCTTATCTTAAGCTTAAAATGCCCAGTCCATGTGGCATCATAACGGCCAACGGAAACACAGAACGCTCCCTCCGTACAGAGGAGCACACCGCCGCCCTAGCAGCAGAAGCACAGAGCGGCCTTCTCAAGCAGAACCGTAATCCGGCTGTTGAGCCACTGGACATCGTAAAGAGGGTCCGGACTACGCTGCACCAGGCCAGCGCGGCTCATCAAGAGCTCGACTAGCAATTTGGCCTCCGTCCCAGCCCGATCAGGTAGTGGCATTCGTACCACGCGTACATAATTACGCACCAGAAATCCCATGGGCATCGACGGAGGCACAGCTAGCTTGTGGTCCACAGTTCGGCTCGACCGATCCCAGACACACATATACTGTCAAATTTTTCCTTTTTCCTTTTCCAGGTTTATTTAGGCCTTCTTCGACGGCCCGACCATCGATCCTGTCAAAGGATAAAAACACCAGGATGGCAAGGAGCTTTGGCGTACAAGGGAATCCCCAGGTGGTCTCTGCTAACGATTGCTATACCTGTTTTACATACGCGCACGCATGTCGCTCTCAGTCATGGCATGTTAAATAGCCTTACTTGCTTATCGCATTTCTTGTACAAGTACGCCTCGACGTATTAATCACATTACAATGGTAAATAAATGGTAGCATCAGCTTATTACTTGATTTTCTCCTTGCCTTTGTATTCATTACTCATCGAACCCGTACACTCTGGTACGTATCACTTCGCCAGGGGCTTCATCACGCCCCGCAGTACGGCAATAAAGTCCAAACACTTTTTATAGTACGGTTCGGCACCCCGAACTTATAGCATTATATGCATCGGCTCTGAATCATGTCTTTGGTCAATAGTTGGGTTGCCCGGCTCCTGTGCTTACTACCTTACGTTCCGCTATATCGGCTAGGGTAGTAAAGGGAGAATTACTGCGATTGTGTCCCAGTTCTTCCAGATGAGCACCTCAGTAGAGAAAGCCGAAAACTGACTGTCATGATGTAGCGAGAGCTGGTCAGCTGTTCGAGAGGTTTCAAATCCTTAGAGATTTTTTTCACTTTATGCGAGGAATCGGTTTTTATCCGATCAGGCGTGTATAGCGCCCCTAGCTCGGTCTTCCGAATACTAGGGGCTTCGCCAAGATTCTTATTGTCAAACCCCTATGGCTACGTGAGGGCGATAAAAGCCGTATAGTCCGATTGCCTTGTTCGTTGCGCTGAACACCTCCTTTAAGGACCAGAATGTGGAGTAAAGAGTGTTTAGATTTACCCCGAACACGCCCGTAGTATCTATGTGGGGGCAGAAGCCGACGACTGGTTAACCCTCAGATTACATAAACGGCCGCACAAGAGGAAAAATTTTAAGAGCCACAAGCATTATATTACATAACGACCTTGTTTCATGTTACAAGACAGGCACTACAAAAAAAAGACACATCCGTGACATTTTGCGCCGAACGAAAATCTTTTCTGTCATACTTATGACACTTCTATGACGATAATTGTGACAAAACCTGGTATCATCATAGATGTGGTGGGGTCCTACTTCTATGACAAAAAATCATGACAGAAAATGGGCTTTTCGTCCTGGGCGGGCCGGAGACGCAGCTGCATGACATTCTTTGGGCCGTCCATGACGGAAAAAACCGTGGTAGAAGCGAGGGCGCGGAAAATATCGGGGAGTCCCCGGTTACGGTGGGTGGCTGGGGGCCGAGCGATGCGCGTTTCTCTGGTACGTACGCGCGTGTGCGCGAGGCGTTGGGCTCTAACTGAACCCGAGCGAGGCATTGGGCTCTAACTGAACCCCGAGCGATTGCACTGCAGGCTACGCGTTACTGAACCCGAGCGATCGATCGATGGCTGTTAACTAAACCCGATCGAGCGATTCCTTCGCTAGTGCTGCTAACTGAAGCCGATCGATGTTGCCTCTGATGAACAGTGAGCGTTGCTGGGGGGTTTGGATGAACAGTTCCCGATGGGGGTGGATGAACAGGACCCCGTGGCGTTGCCTCTGGATGAACAGTGAGCGCTGCTGGGGGGTTTGGATGAACAATTCCCAGTGGGGGTGGATGAACAGGACCCCGATCATTCGAGCCGGTTGGGGCTGGATGAACAGGACCCCGTGGAGGGCAGGATGAACAGGACCACCCCGTGGAGGGCAGGATGAACAGTAGCCCGTGGAGGGGTGGTTGAACAGGAGCCGTGGAGAGGGCTGGTTGAACAGTAGCCGGTGGAGTAGCGCACGGTGGAGGCTGGATGAACAGGAGCCCATGGATGAACAGTCGCAGGTGGAGGCTGGAGGAGGTCGACGGTGGATGAACAGTAGCCCGTGGAGGCTGGAGGGGGTCGACGGTGGAGATGAACAGTATCCCGTGGAGTCCTGTTTTGCGGTACGCCACACCCCTCCCGATGAACAGGACCCCCGTTTCGACCGTAGCGCTCCAACACAAGTCCGTTTCCTCCGTTTTGTGGTACGCCACACCCCTCCCGATCAACAGGACCCTCGTTTCGACCGTAGGAGGTCCGTTTCCTCCGTTTTGCGGTATGCCAGACCCCTCCCGATGAACAGGATCCCGTTTCGAACGTGGCCGGTCGAACACAAGGCCGTTTCCTCCATTCTGCGGTACGCCAGGCCTCGTTTCCATCGGCTGTTCCGTCCAAGCCCTCCCGATGAACACGACGACACATTCCGTTCTGACCCAGCCGGTTGGCTCCCCATGAACACGACGACGACGCAGTTTCTCCGTTCTGACCCAGCCATGTACACGAGCCCTGGCCGTACGTATGCGCGAGTAGGCATTCGAGACCCTGCCCGTATGTACGTACGTGGTCGTATTTTCTTTCTTGCACCCTGGCCGCTGTACATACGTGTACATGCTACGTGCGCGCCTCTACTACGACACGTGCGCGCCTCTACGACGACCAGTATGTACGTACATGTTCGCGACCAGAATGACAATGCTACGTACGCTTCGATCAGGTGGGTCCCGACTGTCAGACACTTCCTTGCCTGCGAAGATGTAGCTGGTGGGTCCCAGCAGTCAGGGGGGCGAATCGTTTTTTTGCACGGACGCACTTCCTTGCGTGCGAAGATGTAGCTGATGGGTCCCAACAGTCAGGGGGAAATGTTTTTTTCATGAAATACGGTGGCCCGTCCGGTGGGTCCCCGCTGTCAGGTGGAGGAATAATTATTTTGCGCGTAATAAGGAGGCACTTCCTTGCTGCGGCCGTGGACCTAGCTGTCAGCCTCTCCACGTACAGTCCACGTCCGATGGAAGTCGTTCCTTGACCACGTTGACCACGCCGTGCCGAGAGCACCAGGGTGGTGGACGATGGCGAGGCCTAGGAAGGGGACGACGCGGAGCCGGGGAAGACGCGACAGTGGATGCCCACGCGTAGAGGCGTATGAGGGTTCACTGGTTCGCTGCGGTGTGAGGCTGCCATCGCCGCAGAATAACAGGGGTTGTGGGTGAGTAGAGGGATGGCCTGGCTAGCGGTGGGAGTAGTAGGGGGCGGTGAGGCCTCCACCGCATCGCAGTCGGCCACGGGAGGCAGGAGCACGAGGCATGACCGGCGCTGGTTTGGGCGGCTGGAGCAAGAAGACCAGAGGTTGAAGAAGCACTACGGCCGTTGGATGGACATCGTACGGTCACTGGAGCTAGAATCGTGCATATTGACTAAGTTGACAAAGCCCTCCGTCCCCGTCAACTTAGTAGGCCCACAAGTCAGCCTGCCACTATACTGGGTCCCAGCTAGCAGGGGGAGTATTCATTTTTTTGTGCGTAATAAGGAGGCACTTCCTTGCTGCGAAGATATAGCTGGTGGGTCCAAGCTGTCAGCGGCGGTAACATTTTTTTTGTGAAATACAGAGGCCCTTTCGGTGGGTCCCAGATGTCAGGTGGAGGAATCATTATTTTGCATGTAATAAGGAGGCATTTCCTTGCGTGCGGCCGTGGACCCAGCTACCAGCCTCTCCACGTACAGTCCACTTCAGATGTATGTCGGTCGTTGACCACGTTGACCAGGCCGCGGCGAGAGCAACAGGGCGGTGGACGAAGGCGAGGCCTAGGAAGGGAACGACACGGAGCCAGGGAAGACTCGGCAGTTGTTTCCCACGCGGAGGGGGGTACGACTGTACGAGGGTTTACTGGTTCGCCTGCCATCGTAGGAGAATAACAGCAGGTGTGGGTGAGTAGAGGGATGGCTAGGCCAGCGATGGGAGTACGGTGGGGCGGTGAGGCCTGCGCGGCAGCACAGCTGGCCGCGGGGAGGAGGGAACAGGCAGTCCCGCCGACGCTTGTTTGAGCGGCTGGAGCAGGAAGAGCAGAGATTGAAGAAGCACGACGGCCGTTGGATGGAAATCCAACAGTCACTGCTTGTGCGTCAACCTTTTTTTTAGAAAAGCCTCAAATCTATGGAAAACAGCATACAACCCATCTGCCATTATTTCTAATAATTTACAGCCCATTTGCTAATTCTTAAGGTTTTTTGGAGCCCATATTCTTTTTGTTAGCATTACAGCCCATATTGTGGCCACGGTTAAAAAATTGTACGAAATTTTGCATATTTCGGTGCGGTCCGAACTGTTTTTAATACCGAAATTCGAGTCACATTCAAACTGATTTTAAAAATAAATGTATATCAATATAAAATCCAACAAATTGTCCACGCATAAAAATCAATGCAATTTAAAATCTCGAAATGAAAAAAAGAAATTTGAAACTAATTGCCGGTTTGATGTGTTTTAAAAATGTACAACCCATTTCTCATTACTGATAGGCCATTTTTGGCCAGTCGAATGAAGCTCTCCTCGTCTTGAAAGATTTGCAGCCCAACATGCCTGACAAAGCGACTTACTTGGCAAATCACAAAAAACCTAGGCTGTGGCCGTGGACCCAGCTGCGGCCATGGACCCAGCTGTCAGCCTCTCCACGTACAGTACTCTTCCGATGGAAGTCGGTCGTTGACCACATTGACCACGCCGCGCCGAGAGCACCAAGGCGGTGGACGACGGCGAGGCCCAGGAAGGGGACGACACGGAGCCGGGGAAGACGCGGCAGTGGATGCCCACGTGGAGAGGAGTACGAGGGTTCACTGGTTCGGCTGCAGCGTGAGGCTGCCGTCGCCGCAGAATAACAGGGGGTGTGGGTGAGTAGAGGGATGCCCTGGCCAGCGGTGGGAGTAGTAGGGGGCGGTGAGGCCTCCGCGGCATCATAGCCGACCACGGGTGACAGGATCACACGGCACGACCAGCGCTGCTTTGGGCGGCTGGAGCAAGAAGACCAGAGGTTGAAGAAGCACTATGGCCGTTGGATGGACATCGTACGGTCACTGGAGCTAGAATCGTTCATATTGACTAAGTTGACAAAGCCCTTCGTCCCCGTCAACTTAGTAGGCCCACAAGTCAGCCACCCACTATGGTGGGTCCCAGCTAGCAGGGGGTATTCATTTTTGTGTGCGTAATAAGGAGGCACTTCCTTGCGTGCGAAGATATAGCTGGTGGGTCCGACCTGTCAGCGGGGGGAACATTTTTTTCACGAAATACAGAAGCCCTTCCCACGTACAGTCCACGCACAGTGCGTAATAAGGAGGAACTTTCCTTGCGTGCGACCATGGACCTCGTGGGTCCCAACCGTCAGGCTCTCCACGTACAGTCCTCTTCCGATGACTCTCGTATGTTTACCACGACGCGCCGAGCACACCGAGGCGGTGGACGACGGCGAGGCCCCAGACTGGAATGACCCGGAGATGGGGAAGACGCGACAGTGGAGTCGCAGACGGAGAGGAGTGGGAAACTTGACTGGTTCGGGTGTGGGGTGGGCCTACACTCGGCAGAGAATAACAGGAGGTGCGGAGTGGAGGGATGGCCTGGCCGTCGGCGGGGTAGCGTTTCGCTGAGGAGCGCAAAACAACGCCGCTGGACGCTGGAGGCTGCATCAGACGGTCCCGGCAGCGCTGGGGGAAGAAGACGAGAGATTGAAGAAGAATGCCGGTCGTTGGATGTAAATCCAACGCCTTCTTAGGCTTCGACCTACTGGCTTCTTAGGCTTCGACCTACTAGCCCACATGTCAGTCAGTCCATTTGTTTTTTAGTCCATTTGGTGGGCTGGGTGAAACAATGATGTAGCATCTATGCAGCCCGTTTATATGTATGGTAGAATTTAAAGCCCATTTGCATTTTTCTCGAAATCCGCGGACTTGCTGGGCTGGGTGAAAATATCATGTTGGGCTAGACGGAGAAAT
Organism: Aegilops tauschii subsp. strangulata; assembly: GCF_002575655.3. NCBI lineage: Eukaryota > Viridiplantae > Streptophyta > Magnoliopsida > Poales > Poaceae > Aegilops > Aegilops tauschii. The sequence continues at coordinate 18,564,547 of NC_053039.3, forward strand.
GCTATAAAAACATAAACACATGATTGCACGTCTATTACTGCATTGGTCAGTAAAATCTTTGCAAGCTTATGTACGCAATCACTAGGAGTTAACTTGCCAAGTTATATATAAACAATTATTATTATTATTTTGTAAGAACTTTCAACTTACGAAATAAAATATCATTTAAATTTGATGAGTTAATAGTACGTGGGGTATTATTATTTTTTAGGCTAGACGTGGGACAGTTGAGTTGGTTCTAGGGAAAAGTACTGGGAGAAAACTCAGTTTACATCAAAAACAAAATTAAAGTGGGAGAAAATTCAGATATAGGATTAATGAAAGCGAAAAATAGAACTGAGCTGTATAGGAAGAGGACGAAAGATTGAACAAAATAAAGAAATACAAATGGATAGGTGGTTGGTCCCATATGTCTGTGTACGAGACCTGCTGGGTGCACCTCAGAAGGGGAATATGTTGGGAGGAAGGAGATTCAAAGCACGGCAGCCGGGTGAACTAGTTTTTTTTAACGGACAAGTGAACTAGTTACATGCATAAGCAAATAGCCACTAAAAAAAGCAAACAGGTTAATGAGTTCTTAAAAGAAAAATTTCGGACAAAACAGATAATTACGACACTTAGGCTAATGCATGAAACACTCAGATGATAAAGGTGCTTATAAACAGATAAAGTACAACATCTAGACCTTACTGGCACACTTGATCATGACGCTGCGGCTGTCCGTGTACTCGTCGGTTACGGGAAGCAGACACGCCCTCATGTCCAAGATCTGCCTGTACATGGCGTAGCATGCGTATGCGTCCTTGGCCGCGTAGGTTATGTAGGCTAGATTCAGAGGTACCTCCCACGTGTCCAGGTCCTTGGTATCGTTGTCTTCTTTCATGTTGGCGTATCAGGGGTCGATGATGGTCTCGGCGAGGTCAACCACGGAGTCCTTCTCCTGCCCGTTGCTGACGATCTTGTATTGCTTCTGGATGTCGACAAGCTTGTTGCACCAGATGGCCGAATCGTCGCCTTCTTCCTTCTCTCCACCGTAGCGAAGGTGCAGTCGGTGCTGCCGATAAAACGGGCGAATGCTCCAGAACCTCTGATGGCCCTACAGAAGTGGTAGATGAGAACCTCGTCCCGCACACATACCTGGGCGACGGCGATCCGCTGGTCCTTGTCAGGAGACGAATGGATGGGCACAAGGTCTAGTCCTGAAACCTTGTGCTTTCTTGTCCTGTAGGTACTGCTTGAACTCGGCGAGGCAGAGCTTCACCGAGTCCGGATCGTTGGTGTACATCACATTCAACTTGGTGCAGCCATAGGACTGAACGGTGAACTCAAAGGGGAACTCCTTGCTGAAGTCCATATCCAGCAGGCTCACCCCTTGGATCGCCATTGGAGTCTCTTCAAGTGAACGAGTGTGTAGGCGGCGGCAGCAGTTCGTTTTTTAGCTCTTGGGGAACTGGATTCAACAGTAAACTGAGTGTGTACATGCGACAACAGTTACTACCCCTCCCTCGTCCGCTGCACGCCGGCAGAAGATGCACCCTCGGCGCATTCAAACGCCTCCATTAAGAAACCTACTCCGGCCACACGTCGGTTCACGAGCGGGTCTGTATTGGTCCTGTAATAACAGGAGTTAGTGGTCACTTTACTTAAATTTAATTAGCTTTAATAGAAATTTATACTTAAAACAAGCAATGCATTGGCTCGTTCTATCAGTGCCACAGGATCAACATGCACAACAATTAGAATTATTATTCTCAGGACGCACACGATCAACACATTTGTCGCACTTTCACAAAGATAATACTACCAAGTTTGAACTGTTTGTTATGGTTGTTGTCCTCTGCATCATCATGTCGTGTTTCCCAGCTTGCAAGATTCAGAACCAACAAATAAGATCCAAATAATAAGTACAACAAAGATGCCTACACATCTCATTGATTCCCAGCTTGCAAGATTCAGAACCAACAAATAAGATCCAAATAATAAGTACAACAAAGATGCCTACACATCTCATTGGTTCCCAGCTTGCAAGATTCAGAACCAACAAATAAGATTCAAATAATAAGTACAACAAAGATGCCTACACATCTCATTGATTCCCAGCTTGCAAGATTCAGAACCAACCCATTAGAGCCTTTTGATAAAGTGAATATCGGGATTAAATCCATCTTGGCTAGCCATGTCATACAATCGAAGAACTTGGTGAATGCTCTTGACCGTCACAACATCTGTAGTTGAGTATTCCTGTTTGCACACCACAAACCAGGAGAGCATGATTTCACTTTAATAGTGGCCTCCTTTACTCAAACTGTAGCTCCACTAGGATGAGGCATGCCTGGACTTCCATGATTCAATTCATGCGCCTTTTTCTGCAGTTCACCTGAAATGAAGCAAATATTGCATCATTCAGCTAGCAAGAAGTACTTGCTCTCATGAGCTGGCAGGTTCTTCTTTAGTAGTTGCACTAAAATTGAGGAACATTAAGGTTGGCTGTCCGGCTCATGTAAGGTGCAACTATAATTTTCTTATCTTTTTGTGCAGTTCCACTAAAATAAAGTGCCATTGTGGTGACAGTGATGGCTCATCTTGCAAAGGCTAATAAAATGTTGCACGAGATTACCAGCAGAACTTGACGGAGATTTTGGAAGCTCCAATCACCATTTTGTGCAGTTCCACCAAAATTGAGAGATGTTGCCCACGTGACATTTTAGTTGAACTGCACAAGACACTCATTCAAAAAAAAGTGTTTTGTGCAGTTCACCAAAAGGTCACAATAGCAACAAGGTGAAATGGATATCCCTATCTGCAGCAATTCTAATCCTGGAGACCTTTTAATATGTGAGGGCAACAAATCTAATCCTGAACATACTCTGTTGACTTGTCCACCAGCCGCCACTTTCTATCCTTTTTTCAACCAATAATAGATCTGTTCCTTATCTAGTTTGTACTACGTTTTCCCATTATTTCCCTTTTCAACCAAGAGACCGGTTGGGTATCCGGTCTCTACTACTTTCACCATATTAATTCCTCTTTGAATCAAGTCCTAGATTAATGCTACAACTTTCCCCCCTTTCTTCGTTGTTTGAACAAAGCCCTAGATTCGAATGCATGAAGTAGCTTTACCTCTAATAATACTAAAAATTTAGGTGGCTTTGGAAGAGCTGATGGGAGTAGAAAAAGATGCACATGCAGACATGTGGGGAGCTGGGGTAGTAGAGCAAGGCCGCTTTCGAAGAACTTATACCTAAGGGTCGTCGGGATGTCGGCGGCGGCAGGTCGGATCTGCGGACAATACGACAGGGAGGAAGAAGGGTCGGAGGACCTCCCGAGCCGGCGCTGTGTCAGAGAGAATGGCACGGGAAGAGGATCGGGCCCGTCCGGCAGCTGTGGGGTTCCTCCCTCGCCGGCGATGACCGCGTGAACGATGCACCTCGTCCTCTACACACACCAGCCGAAGGGATCCGGCCGGATCTGTGACCAGCGGTGAGCAGAGAGAAAATGTCGCTACCGATGTCTTGTTTATATCTGGAGAGGATGAGAGAATGAAGAGAGCAACCCTAGTAAAGAAAGCGCTCAGGCCCCTGCGTACATATATAGTGGAGTGATTATCTTTTTCTCTCCACAACAAGCGTTTCAATTTGTGTACGTGGCATTAAAGAAAAGAAACTCTCTATTTAAGGTGACTACCTGTACGACTCCTACTTACTACTACTACTAGTAGTATTGTTCACTTGTGCTCCCCGGCCCTCCATTCATTGAACAACCCCATGGGTGAATAAACATACAGTACTAGTATTTATATAGAACGAACAAGCTCGAACTATTTTCGCGTAGTTAAAAGTTGAGGGCGGGGCTTTTCCCGGGCAGTACGCGCGGCAGTTTTCGCGTAGGCGGTTTGACACAGAGGCGAGGAGGGTGAGGGAGTAGCGGATTCAACTTACTTACTGCTGGAAAGGTCAGGCTGTGCGATTTGAACTCAACTAACCCAAAAATATCCAAACAGGAGGGTTAGTTTGAACTCAACTAACCCAAAAATATCCAAACAGGAGGGTTAGTTTGGGTTACTGTTTGGATTCACGTGTTAGAGTTAGTTTGGGTTAGTTTGAACTCAACTAACCCAAAAAAATCTAACCCACCCAAGAGGTGCTTATTTGGGTTAGTTCTTCTCGGGACACTAAAAAACACATTTTTCTCTCGCTCTCCCTGCAGCAGATCCCTCCCCACTTCCTCGAAGCTTCTCATCCTGTCCCTCCCTCCCTCCCTCTCGCACCGCCCATGAAGGCACCTCGCCGTATCCGCGCTCCATCTAACCCTGTCATCCAAACACCTCTTTCACTAGAGTTACTTCAGGGTTAGTTCAGGATTAGAATCTAACTCTAACCTTTAACTGAGTTAGAGTATCCAAATAGGGCCATTGAGAGAGACGAGGAGGGAGAAGCGATACGGGCTGCTGGATTACTAGCGATAGGTGTCGCACTGAAGCCAAGAAATATGGTGATAGCGTGGGTTAGCCATGTACTAGTATGATGTAACTACACTGGGCTGCCGTGTTTCGTACTCTTCCAGTCCACTGTGGAGATGTTTGGTTGATTTTATATCGCTGAATAATATAAAATATTATGAGTGCAGACGCTCCACCCCGAGGTTCCTTGCTCCTTCTCGGTCGTCGGGAATCTATGTTCTTCCACTCTATTTTTTTACATGAGCTTTGTTCATCCTTTTGCCAACACGCGACACATCTAGCATCAAGGTGCACGTGTCATGCAAGGATCGTTCCATCTATCTGAAGAACACGTGGGACTGGAACTACGAGACGGACATGTACCCAGGACTGGACGTGCGAACCTATGTAACGTAGCGCAGTAAGTGAAGTAGAAAGGCACAAATAGTATGAACGTGCGTGGCATATAGGCATTTGTCTCTTACTACCACTAAATGTTGTACGTGCAATGCCCGGTGATGTTATGGAGTACGTGACTAAGTACTCTACTACTACTATATTAATTGGAGGCACATATTAGGTTTTATATTTGTTTACGTGTATGCCCCGAGACCTTCCAACTAGACGTGTCTTTCTCTCTGTCGGTGTACAAAAGAAGGGGCGCACCTTTGTACCCCTTTACCTGTGCACAGGCAGTCGGAGCCGCGCCCACAGTCACACCAAGCAGAACAGGGGAGGTGAACCAAGGTAAAACCGAAGCCCAAGACAGCCAAAGCAACACCAAGACCAAGGACGCAAAGAAGCAGAGGGGCGGAACAGTTTCCCCCGGCAAGACCCTTGCCGGGGCCGCACGCCCAAAACACCAATAGAGGGAGCCACCCTTGAGCCCACGTCCCCAAACACCATCAACCACGTTGGGCCAGGGCTCGGGAGGCACCTCTGTGGTGGAATGCATATCTTTGTGAAGACAAGGAATATTCAAGATCAGATGAGGATTAGAAGATAGCGATCCTCGGCAAGATCCTTCCCGAGGGGAACCACAAGACCCCCGGCAAGACCCTTTCCGGGGACGACAGCGCGCCACGGCGAGACCCTTGCCGGGCCACCCGGCAAGGCCCTCACCGAGGACGCCAGCGGGGCCACCGTCAGGCCCGCACCAACCAAGTTTCCACCGCCGTTCGCATGCAGCTGCTAACCCAACCAGCTGGGCAGGCACCTGCGTAGTAACATGCAGCTCCCAGGCCAACTCATCAAGCGCCTGCGTGGCGGCATGCAGATCTTCGTGAAGACCCTACCACCGCGCCACCTCAGCTGCCTGCCTGCCTACATGGCGCCGCACGCATCGCTGGCCAAGGCGCATGTCGAAGCGAGGAGGAGCGGCGACGGACGGGACAGGCCTCGCCCCTGTCCCCGATAAAGCTAGGGGACACCTCAGCGGCGCATTAAATGCGACTTGTCCTTTAATACGAGCGATAAGATCATAGCACTGTGCGCCTTTCCACCTTCTGTGTGCCACTGTGGCAGCCCCTTTCGACTATAAAGGAGGCCCATGGCATACTGGAGAAGGATTCGGCTCTTTCAAACCACACGTTCACCACAGCTAGTTCGAGAGCTCAAGAACTCTCTGAAATACACCCACCAAAGCAAGACTAGGGTTTTACGCATCCTCGCGGCCCGAACCTGGGTAAACGATCCTTGTGCTGACTACTGATCCTGCTCTTCTTGCAACCCTGCGCCCCGTCAACCGTAGTAGGGATTCTTGTGATCCCATAGGTGTCGTTCCACACCGACATCTTTGGCGCCCCAGGTAGGGGGCGCAATTGTGAGAATCTGGTCTAGCAGTTAGCCTAGCAGCTCTTCGTCGCCATGGCTCACAAGAAGAAGACGGCCACGGCAATCGGCTCGTTGGGAGCCGAACGGCCCGTGCCGATGCGGACGAGCAGTGGACCGGTCGCGGACAGGACCCGGGCCACGGTCCGCGAGCACCAGCATCGCCCTGGCAGTCAGAGCCTGGCGAGCGGCGTCGTTCGCGCGGCAGACGACCGGCCGCACGTCGCCAGATCCAAAGACGGAGCTGGGCCCCCTGCAGGCGGCGCGGGGCCCTCCAGGGTTGTCGTTGTGCCACCTCCGGGCGGCGCAGCAACCTCCAAGATGCCCACACCGGCGACCACTGCGCGCTCTTCCCATGGTGTGCGCGCCGAGCAGCGTCACCACGCTGGTGACCCTAGGCACCGCCGTGGGAAGAGCCCTGTGCGTCATTCGCGGGATGAAGGGGTTCAGCATGCCCGCCGAAGTGCTGGCGAAAATGGCACGCAGCCGCTGGGTCGTAACGGAGCTCCTTCTAACGCAGTTAGAAGTCGAAGCGCGCTGCGATCCACGCAGCTGTCGCCGCCGTCCATGCCGGCAGAAGCTTTGGCGCGCGCGCAACTGCTCCTCGACTTCCCTCCTACTGCAGAGAAGCTCGACGAGTGGAGGGCCACCATCCGGAGCCTCGTCGCTGTCGCCAACAAAGACGATCCGCGACCGGCGGGGCCCTCGGGTCGGCGCTCCACCGAGCCGCCACGTGCTGGCGCTAGGAGGACCGGGGGAGCTGCGGCCACGGTGCACTTTACTCCTCCTCGCCAGCCCGTGACGACGCTTGTGATAACATCTCCATAGCGTCGTCCGACCCGCGGACCCTCCGCGACCAGCGCCAAGTTCTTCGAGAACGAGCTCACGAAGATGCTCGGACCACCATCGCGCGCCGGTGCGATACACGCCACCAGTCGGACAAGCGGGCGGGACCCGCTATGGACCGCCCAGCACCGGGGGACTCCGGCGGCCTACCTTACGAGGTGGGTTGCCCGGCCTTTACCCATGAGCTGCGGCAGTTCCAGTGGCCGTCCCACCGCACGTTCAAGCCTGACGTCAGCGAGAAGTCGCCGAAGTACACTGGCAAGACCCATCCGTCCGAGTTCCTCAGCATCTACACCATCGCGATGCAGGCTGCCGGAGCTCGCGACGACAAGGTGCTTGCCAATTATTTCCCACTGGCACTGAAGCCCAATGTTATGTCTTGGTTGATGCACTTGCCGGCGGATTCCATTTCTTCTTGGTCGGATCTGTGCCATGAGTTTGTTGGCGCCTTCACAGGAGGCCACCAAGCTCATGGCCAGGCCAGTGATCTGCATATCATTCCCCAGAAGGAAGGGGAAACCTTGCGCAAGTACATCCAGAGATTCAGCCGGGTGCAGTACAACATCCCCGACGTTCATCCCGCCGCTGTGATCAGCGCGTTCCATCAGAACGTGCGCAACCGCAAGATGCACGAAGAGCTGGCGATGACCAAGGTTAAGGATGTGCCCGAGCTCTACGTTCTGGCCGATAGATGCGCCCGGGCTGAAGAGGGAAGGAAGTACCCCGGCGAAGATGCCGGTGCGGAAACCGACTCTACCGACGAAGACGTCGCCACCCCGACGAAGAAGGGCCGGCGTCGCAACAGGAAATGCAAGGGCAAGGCCGTACTTGCCGTCGAGGGGTCTGACAACACCGGCGCTGCCAAAAAGGTCAAGGCAGACAGCCCCGGCAAGGAGATAGCCGGGTGCGCCGCTTGCCGGGCCTTAGCAGCTGCCGACAAGCCAGGGGCCTCCGGCAAGCAGTACTGCAAGATCCACTGCACCAAGGGCCATGACCTCCAGAACTGCCGACAAGTCGAGCTGCTTGCTGAAAATCAAAAGGCCGAGTACGAAAGGCGGGACAAGGAGAAAGGCCAGGACGGTGCTGGGGGATCCGGCAAGAAGCATGGCGGCCAAGGAAGCCGCCCCAGCAAGGACAACCAGCAAGAGAGGACTGCCCAGGGCCGTGACAAGAAACAAGAAGACGATGATCACGACGAGGACGACGAGTCCGGTGAGCAAGAGTTCCAGAAGGCTACGGAGGCCATGTGCGTCGATGGTGGTGCCTCGCTGCATACTTCTCGCCACCAGCTCAAGCAGTGGGCGCGAGAGATTACGGCAGCGGAGCCGCCGTTCAACGCTCAGAAGCCGCTAAAGTGGTCCAGCACGCCCCTCATCTTTGACGCCGAGGACCACCCTGACCGCACAACCGCGGTCGGGTGTTTGCCATTATTGGTCTCACCAACGATACGCAACCTCAAGGTGAACAAGATGTTGGTTGACGGCGGGGCCGGCCTGAACTTGATCTCGCCTGTCGTGATCAAAAGGCTGCAAATTACTGATGGAGACCTCGAGGAAACAGGCACGTTTCATGGGGTCAATCCGGGGAGGAGCCAGCCGAAGGGGAAGGTCACACTGCCCGTGACGTTTGGAGGAGAGTTGAACTACAGGACGGAGAGGATCACCTTTGACGTGGCCGAGATCCCCTTGCCCTACAATGGGATCCTCGGCCGCCCGGCACTAGCCGAGTTCATGGCAGCATCACACTATGCCTACAACATGCTAAAGATGCCCGAGCCGTTGACCATCATCTTCGTCCCCTCCGACAAGAAGGACGCGCTGATCTGCGCCAACCAACTCTACCGGGAAGCAGTTGCAGCAGCTGCCGTCAAGGCACCTGCTCCTGACGCTGAAGGCCCGGAAGGGAAGAGAAAGCCCGACAAGACCTCTCGCACCCACTCCGGGAAGCACGCCTCTTCGGAGTGCTACGCTACCGTCGAGGATGTGCCAGAGAGCTCTACCGGCAAGAGCAAGAAATCCAGAGCCGAGCCACCGCAGACCAAGAAGGTGTCCGCCAGGGAGGATGGCACGGGAGGGGCCTTCACCATAGGCTCCACCCTCGACAGCAAATAGGAAGGCGCGCTCGCCACCTTCCTGCGGGCGAATGTCAACGTGTTTGCGTGGCAAGCATCCGACATCCCCGGTGTTCCCAGGGAGGTGGTTGAGCACCACCTAGCTGTCTGCCCTCATGCGCGGCCCGTCAAGCAGAAGGTTAGAAAGCAGGCTCTGGAGAGGCAGGAGTTCATCACAGAGGAGATTAGGAAGTTGGAAGCGGCAGGTTTGGTGAGAGGAGTGCTCCACCCGACGTGGTTGGCCAATCCGGTAGTGGTGCGCAAGGCGAATGGGAAGTGGAGGCTGTGTATTGATTACACAGATATCAATAAGGCTTGTCCTAAGGACCCCTTCCCGTTGCCGCGCATCGACCAGATTGTTGACTCCACGGTCGGGTGTGATCTGGTATCATTCCTCGACGCCTACTCGGGCTACCACCAAATCTTCATGACAAGAGAGGATGAAGAGAAGACAGCATTCATCACCCCATGTGGTACGTATTGCTTTTTGTGGATGCCTTTCGGGTTGAAGAGTGCCGGCTCGACGTTTGCAAGAGCAGTCCAAATTGGTTTTGAACCCCAGCTCCATAGAAATATGGAAGCATACATGGATGACATAGTGGTCAAGACCAAAGACGGGGCAACTCTTGTGCAAGATCTGGAAGAGACATTTGCCAACCTGCGCAAGATCAACCTCAAGCTGAACCCTGAGAAGTGTGTCTTTGGTGTTCCGTCCGGCGAGCTTCTCGGGTTCTTTGTGTCGCAGCGCGGGATCGAGGCAAACCCAGACAAAATCAAGGCTATTGAGCAGATCGAGGCGCCCAAGCGGATCAAGGATGTGCGTCGGCTCACCGGCTGCGTTGCCGCCATGAGCCGATTCATCTCCAAGTCTGCCGAGTGCGCCCTTCCTTTCTTCAAAATCTTGAAGAAGGCAGGCCCAATGGAGTGGACCCCAGAAGCCGAGGTAGCATTGCAGGATCTAAAGAAATACCTTTCCTCCATGCCAGTACTGGTTGCGCCTAAACCACAAGAGCCGTTGCTGCTGTATCTGGCGGCGACGAATCAAGTGGTCAGCGCCGCACTGGTGGCATAGAGGGAGGTCGACAGGGAGGCAGTGACGGCGGCAGAACCAGCGGATGGCAAACCAAAGATTCCCCCGGCAGGGCCTGGTGCCGGCAAGGCGAGGCCCCCGGCAGAGTCTGATGCCACCAAGGCAGTGCCCGCGCGGTCGAGTGAGGTGGTGCAGAAGAAGAAGATGATGCAGCACCCAGTTTACTTTGTCAGCTCCCTCTTGCAGGGAGCTAGATCGAGGTACTCTGGTGTGCAGAAATTGCTCTTCGGCCTCCTTATGGCCTCGAGGAAGCTGCGTCATTACTTCCAAGCCCACAAGATCACTGTCGTCACCCGCCTCCCGTTGCAACGGATACTGCATAACCCAGATGCAACCGGAAGGATTGTGGAATGGGCATTGGAGTTATCAAGTTTCGGTTTAAAGTTTGAAAGTACCTCGACAATCCAGAGCAGAGTATTGGCGGAGTTCATTGCAGAATGGACCTCAACGCCTGAGGAAGAAATCCAGGAGACCACTCTCCCTGGCAAGGAAGCAGACCGCGACTGGATCATGTACTTTGATGGGGCTTCCTCGCTGCAAGGCGGCGGTGCCGGTGTGCTGCTCGTCGCGCCCACTGGAGAGCACCTCAAGTACATGATCCAGATGCACTTCCCCAGGGAGATGTCCACCAACAACACTGCTGAGTACGAGGGATTGCTCGCCGATCTCAGGATCGCGGCAGACCTCGGGGTTAAGAAGCTCATCGTCAGGGGTGACTCGCAGCTTGTCGTTAGGCAGGTCAACAAGGATTACTAGAGCCCATTGATGGAGGCCTACGTAGATGAGGTGAGGAAGCTGGAGGAATGCTTTGACGGTATCCAAGCGGAGCACGTCCCCCAAATGGAGAATGACATCACCGATTACCTGTCAAAGCGTGCTGCATTCAAGCTACCTGTGGAACCAGGTACCTTTTTGCTCCGGTTAACTCAACCATTCATCGAGCCATCAACGGGGCAGAACAAGCGGAGGAAGTCAGGTCCCGGCAAGTACTTTCCTACCGAGCCCCCTGGGGCTGCCGGCAAGGGTGCTGCCGCGGACACTGGGCCTGCCCAAGAGCAACTGGCTCCGGCAGGGCGTCAAGCCCTGGCCATAGAGACAACCGCTCCCATGGCGGAAGAGATGCCTTTGGTCCTTGCCATCGAGCCCCAGGCTCCGGCATGGGCGCAGCATACCGTCCAATTCCTCCAAACAGGGGAGCTTCCTGAGGAGCAGGAAGAAGTGGAGAAAGTAGCCCGTCGGTCCGCCCTGTACCAGTTCGTCGATGACGTCCTGTATAGGAGAAGGCCGAACGGTGTGAAACTGAAGTGCATCCCCCGGGAGGAAGGACTGGAGCTGTTGGCAGAGATACATGGAGGCATATGTGGCTCCCACATAGGGGCGAGGGCCCTTGCGGGAAAGGCGTTCCGGCAAGGTTTCTTCTGGCCCACCGCCCTCCAGGATGCGACAGCACTAGTAACCAAGTGTGAAGCGTGTCAGTTCCATTCAAAGAAGCTTCATCAACCATCTCAAGCCCTTCAAACAATCCCTCTCTCCTGGCCATTCTCGGTCTGGGGGCTCGATATACTGGGCCCTTTCCCCCGCACTGTCGGGGGCTTTGAGTACTTGTACGCTGCAATCGACAAGTTCACAAAGTGGCCGGAAGTGGAAGCAGTGAGAAAGGTGACTGCTCAATCAGCCGTCAAGTTCTTCAAGGGACTGGTCTGCCATTTTGGTGTGCCAAACAGAGTCATCACCGACAACGGCACGCAGTTCACAAGCCACACCTTCATGCAATACATTCAAGACCTCGGTAGCAAGGTCTGTTTTGCTTCCGTGGCACACCCACGGAGCAACGGCCAAGTGGAGAGGGCAAATGCTGAAGTGTTGCGAGGCCTGAGAACAAAGACCTTTGACAAGCTGCACAAGAATGGAAGGCGCTGGATTGATGAGTTGCTGACGGTTCTTTGGTCGATCAGGACGACGCCAAATTGAGCCACCAACCAGACACCTTTTGCCCTGGTATACGGGGCAGAAGCAGTTCTCCCCACGGAACTCATATACGGGTCACCTCGAGTGCTCGCTTATGATGAGCTTGAGCAAGAGCAGTTGTGCCAAGATGACGCGACGCTCCTTGAGGAAGATTGTCTTCGGGCGGCTGTGAGAGCAGCACGCTACCAGCAAGCCTTGCGCCGCTACCATAGCCGCAAGGTTCATGCCCGAAGCTTTGAGGAAGGCGACCTTGTTCTTCGGCGCGTTCAGTCGGCCAAGAATTCCAACAAGTTGACGCCAAAGTGGGAAGGCCAATATCGGGTAATGCGAGTCACCAGGCCCAACGCAGTCCGCCTGGAGACCGAAGATGCTATCCCAGTGAGCAACTCCTGGAACATCAAGCATCTTCGCAAGTTTTACCCGTAAGGCGCGGCTTGTCGGGCTTCCCGGCAAGCCACCTTTTGTACAAGCTTTGCCGGCAAGGCATGTAACCCTTCGTACAAAGCCAGGCGCAGACCCTGAGCATAAATAAATGAAGCGCTGGCGCCCTAAGTTATAGCATGCATGCTAGGTCGAGTCTCTTCCTTGGTTAGGGTTGATAGTGCTTAGCGGCGACTAAACCCTAGCATAGAGGTCGAGTGCGCGTCTATCTGTTTCTTTTCTGTCCTCCTTTGGTTCGCAGGGCACATGAGCACTTCTGCTGAGCTACTTGGAAGAAAGGAAACGGACCGGCGTCCCGACCCCGGCAAACCAGAGTTGCCGGGGGCTGCAGGCACAAGGATCCAACCGCTGCAAGACAAGGTTGCCGGGGGCTGCAGATCCAGATAAGTCTTTCATCCTCTATCATGCATTTCGGAACGGAACTGGGATATGTGAAACCTCATTTTATTTCTAGGCCACCGTGCTCCCCTTTTCTATACCCAAGGATTATCTCCTGGGCCCGGATTTTGTTGTAGTCGCGGTGGCAAGGAAGTAGAATGAGGAGCCTAAGCCCGCTTCATCCCTGCCTCCGCCAAGGGCGCGAGAATGGTCAAGCGAAGTGGGGGGACGGCAAGGCCTGTTGCCGGGTGAAAACGTTTATCCTAAATTGTAACAAGGATTCGCTCCTTGTCGCGGGGTCTACCCACGAACGAAAAACCCGGCAGACATCCCTTTTTCATTAAAAGCATCCCACATCGGTATAGTCCGTACGGAATGAAAAACATGAGCAAGGGGGATTACAAGCTTTAAATTTAACAAGGCCCGAAGGTTTACAGATTAAAAAAAGAGATAAGATGCCCGTGATCCCTTTCTTGTCCCTCTCCTCAAGAGGCAGGTCAAGGAGGCGAAAGGGCAAAAGGGGCGCCTAGGCGAGCTACGAGCAGCAGAAAGCACCAAGAGAACACCTCGGTGGCCGCCCACGGGTGGGCCGGTGATGACGGTGCCGGGAAAGGAGCTGGAAGACGAGGCAGCAGGACCGGCAATACGCGATGAAGGCATTGGTGCCCGCGTACTCCGAGTTGACGGCCTTGCCACCCGCCCTCTTCCTGTTCCGCAGCCTCCCAACGCCAGCCGCCCAAGGAGACGACCCTGAGAAGTTCAAGGAGCTGGCCCCACCCTCGGCAAAACTCTGCCGGAGGAGCGACCAGGTGCAGATGTTGCTGCTGCCACACCCGCCCAGGCGCGGGGCGTCCGACGCCTAGTCGGACTTGTCCCCGTCATCTGCCCCGCTGTCCTCCTCATCACTTTCGCTCGAGGAAGAGCTTCCATCGTCGGAATCTCCGTCGGAGGAGCTCTCCACACAACACTTCAGGCGAGTCCCGAAGTCTCCGAAGACCATGACGGAGAGCAGGCTGTCCTCCATTAATTTGAAGAAGAGGATGAGCCCCGCCGTCAGGCTGTGGATGTGAGCGAACGTCTTCCATCCACGAAGGAGGTCCATGACCCGAGGAGCCGGGAAGTCGACGTCGACCCGCGTGCCCCCATTCCCACAGCCCCTCATGTGCAATCTGAGGGATTGGGGCGGGTCACGCTCCATCTCCCGAGCAAACGGGGCGGGAAGACGAAGACGGCGACACGGAGGCTGGCGCAGCCTGATGAAGAACTCGCGGGGCTGGTTGATACGTCCATTTTGCATCATGCTTTTATATCGATATTTATTGCATTATGGGCTGTTATTACACATTATGTCACCCTATTCTCTCTTATTTTACAAGGTTTACATAAGGAGGGAGAATGCCGGCAGCTGGAATTCTGGGCTGGAAAAGGAGCAAATATTAGAGAACTATTCTGCACAACTCCAAAAGTCCTGAAACTCCACGAAAGTTATTTTTGGAAATAATAAAAAATATTCAGCGGAAGAAGTACATCAGAGGGGGCCCCACCTGGCCACGAGGGTGGGGGGCGCGCCCCCTGCCTCGTGGGCCCCCTGTTGGCCCTCTAGTGGCCATCTTTTTCTATATGAAGTCTTTCGTCCAAAGAAAAATCATAAGCAAGCTTTCGGGACGAGACTCCGCCGCCACGAGGCGGAACCTTGGCGGAACCAATCTAGGGCTCCGGTAGAGCTGTTCTGCCGGGGACACTTCCCTCCGGGAGGGGGAAATCATCGCCATCGTCATCACCAACGCTCCTCTCATCGGGAGAGGGCAATCTCCATCAACATCTTCACCAGCACCATCTCCTCTCAAAACCCTAGTTCATCTCTTGTATCCAATTCTTGTCTCCAAGTCTAGGATTGGTACCTGTAGGTTGCTAGTAGTGTTGATTACTCCTTGTAGTTGATGCTAGTTGGTTTATTTGGTGGAAGATCATATGTTCAGATCCTTTATCCATATTAATACTCCTCTGATTATGAACATGAATATGCTTTGTGAGTAGTTACGTTTGTTCCTGTGGACATGGGAGAAGTCTTGCTATTAGTAGTCATGTGAATTTGGTATTCGTTCGATATTTTGATGAGATGTATGTTGTGTATCCTCTAGTGGTGTTATGTGAACGTCGACTACATAACACTTCACCATTATTTGGGCCTAGAGGAAGGCATTGGGAAGTAATAAGTAGATGATGGGTTGCTAGAGTGAGAGAAGCTTAAACCCTAGTTTATGCGTTGCTTCGTAAGGGGCTGATTTGGATCCATATGTTTCATGCTATGGTTAGGTTTACCTTAATACTTTTTTTGTAGTTGCGGATGCTTGCAATAGAGGTTAATCATAAGTGGGATGTTTGTCCAAGTAAGGGCAGCACCCAAGCACCGGTCCACCCACATATCAAATTATCAAAGTACCGAACGCAAATCATATGAATGCGATGAAAACTAGCTTGACGATAATTCCCATGTGTCCTCGGGAGCGCTTTTCTCTATATAAGAGTTTGTCCAGGCTTGTCCTTTGCTACAAAAAGGATTGGGCCACCTTGCTGCACTTTATTTACTTTTGTTACTTGTTGCTCGTTACCAATTATCCTATCACAAAACTATCTGTTACCTATAATTTCAGTGCTTGCAGAGAATACCTTGCTGAAAACCGCTTATCATTTCCTTCTGCTCCTCGTTGGGTTCGACACTCTTACTTACCGAAAGGACTACGATAGATCCCCTATACTTGTGGGTCATCAAGACTCTTTTCTGGCGCCATTGCCGGGGAGTGAAGCGCCTTTGGTAGGTGGAATTTGGTAAGGAAAAATTTATATAGTGTGCTGAAATTTACTGTCACTTGTTACTATGGAAAGTAATCCTCTGAGGGGCTTGTTCTGGGTATCTTCACCCCGACCAGTAGAGCAAAGAGTTGCTCCTCAACCTACTGAACCTACTGAAAATGAAAATTTCCACTTTGAGATTGCTTCGAGTATGTTAGAAAAACTGCTAGCTAATCCTTTTGCAGGAGATGGAACAAAGCATCATGATGAGCACCTAATATATGTGGATGAAGTTTGTGGATTATTTAAGCTTGCAGGTATACCCGGTGATGTTATTAAGAAGAAGGTCTTCCCTTTATCTTTGAAGGAAGATGCATTAACATGGTATAGGCTATGTGATGATACGGGATCATGGAACTACAAACGATTGAAATTGGAATTTCATCAGAAATTTTATCCTATGCATCTTGTTCATCGTGATCGCAATTATATATATAATTTTTGGCCTCGCGAAGGAGAAATCATAGCTCAAGCTTGGGGGAGACTTAAATCAATGCTATATTCATGCCCCAATCATGAGCTCTCAAGAGAAATGATTATTCAAAAATTTTATGCTCGGCTTTCTGATAACAATCGCACCATGCTCGATACTTCTTGTGCTAGCTCTTTTATGATGAAGACTATTGAATTCAAATGGGATTTATTGGATAGAATTAAATGCAACTCCGAAGATTGGGATCTCGATGAAGGTAAGAAGTCAGGAAGTAGAAAGATTATTGAAAACTCTGAAGAAGCACAGTGCTGCTATTGGATATACTCTTGATGATCTTAAGGGCATTAGTCCCACTCTATGTCAACACAAAATAAATTTGGAGGAAGATGCCAAACCAGTTCGTGATCATCAACGACGGCTGAATCCTAAAATGAAAGAAGTGGTAAGAAAGGAAATACTAAAGCTCCTTGAGGCAGGTATAATCTATCCCGTTGCTGATAGTCAGTGGGTAAGTCCTGTCCATTGTGTCCCTAAGAAGGGAGGTATTACTGTCGTTCCTAATGATAAAGATGAATTGATCCCACAAAGAATTATTACAGGTTATAGGATGGTAATTGATTTCCACAAATTAAATAAGGCTACTAAAAAGGATCATTACCCCTTGCCTTTTATCGATCAAATGCTAGAAAGATTATCCAAACATACACATTTTTACTTTCTAGATGGTTATTCCGGTTTTTCTCAAATACCTGTGTCAGCCAATGATCAATCAAAGACTACTTTTACTTGCCCTTTTGGTTCTTTTGCTTATAGACGTATGCCTTTTGGTTTATATAATGCACCTGCTACCTTTCAAAGATGCATGATGGCTATATTCTCTGACTTTTGTGAAAAGATTTGTGAGGTCTTCATGGACGATTTTTCCGTCTATGGATCCTCTTTTGATGATTGCTTGAGCAACCTTAATCGAGTTTTGCAGAGATGTGAAGAAACTAATCTTGTCTTGAATTGGGAAAAGTGCCACTTTATGGTTAATGAAGGTATTGTCTTGGGGCACAAAGTTTCTGAAAGAGGTATTGAAGTTGATAAAGCCAAGGTTGATGCTATTGAAAAGATGCCATGTCCCAAGGACATCAAAGGTATAAGAAGTTTCCTTGGTCACGCCAGATTTTATAGGAGGTTCATTAAGGACTTCTCAAAAATTTCTCGGCCTCTGACTAATTTATTACAAAAAGATATACCATTTTGTTTTTGATGATGATTGTGTAGAAGCATTTGAATTACTTAAGAAAGCATTGATCTCTGCACCTATTGTTCAGCCACCTGATTGGAATTTATCCTTTGAAATTATGTGTGATGCTAGTGATTATGCTCTAGGTGCTGTTCTAGGGCAAAGAGTTGATAAGAAATTAAATGTTTTTTCAATATGATAGTAAGACTCTAGACAATGCTCAAAGAAATTATGCCACTGCTGAAAAGGAATTCTTAGCAGTCGTATTTGCTTGTGATAAGTTCAGACCTTATATTGTTGATTCTAAAGTAACTATTCACACTGATCATGCTGCTATTAAATATCCTATGGAAAAGAAAGATGCTAAACCTAGACTTATTAGATGGGTTCTCTTGCTACAAGAATTTGATCTGCATATTATTGATAGAAAGGGAGCTGAGAACCCCGTTGCAGACAACTTGTCTAGGTTAGAAAATGTTCTTAATGACCCACTACCTATTGATGATAGTTTTCCTGATGAGCAATTAAATGTCATAGATACTTCTCGTACTGCTCCATGGTATGCTGATTATGCTAATTATATTGTTGCTAAATTTATACCACCTAGTTTCACATATCAACAAAAGAAAAAGGTTTTCTAAGATTTGAGGCATTACTTTTGGGATGACCCACATCTTTATAATGAAGGAGTAGATGGTGTTATTAGACGTTGTGTACCTGAGCATGAACAGGAACAGATCCTACGCAAGTGTCACTCCGAGGCTTATGGAGGACACCACGCTGGAGATAGAACTGCACATAAGGTATTTGCAATCCGGTTTTTATTGGCCTACTCTCTTCAAGGATGCCCGTAAGTTTGTCTTGTCTTGTGATGAATGTCAGAGAATTGGTAATATTAGTAGACGTCAAGAAATGCCTATGAACTATTCACTTGTTGTTGAACCATTTGATGTTTGGGGCTTTGATTATATGGGACCTTTTCCTGCCTCTAATGGTTACACACATATTTTAGTTGCTGTTGATTACGTTACTAAGTGGGTAGAAGCTATTCCAACTAGTAGTGCTGATCATAACACTTCTATTAAGATGCTTAAAGAAGTTATTTTTCCGAGGTTTGGAGTCCCTAGATATTTAATGACTGATGGTGGTTCACATTTTATTCATGGTGCTTTTCGTAAAATGCTTGCTAAGTATGATGTTAATCATAGAATTGCATCTCCTTATCATCCGCAGTCTAGTGGTCAGGTAGAATTGATCAATAGAGAGCTCAAATTAATTTTGCAAAAGACTGTTAATAGATCTAGAAAGAATTGGTCCAAGAAACTTGATGATGCATTATGGGCCTATAGAACTGCATATAAAAATCCTATGGTTATGTCTCCGTATAAAATGGTTTATGGAAAAGCATGTCGCTTACCTCTCGAACTAGAACATAAGGCTTATTGGGCTATTAAAGAGCTCAATTATGATTTCAAACTTGCCGGTGAGAAGAGGTTATTTGACATTAGCTCACTTGATGAATGGAGAACACAAGCCTATGAAAATGCCAAGTTGTTTAAAGAAAAAGTTAAAAGATGGCATGACAAAAGGATACAAAAGCGTGAGTTTAATGTAGGTGATTATGTATTGCTATACAACTCTCGTTTAAGATTTTTTGCAGGAAAACTTCTCTCTAAATGGGAAGGTCCTTACGTTATCGAGGAGGTCTATCGTTCCGGTGCCATAAAAATCAACAACTTCGAAGGCACAAATCCGAAGGTGATGAACCGTCAAAGAATCAAACATTATATCTCAGGTAATCCCATAAATGTTGAAACCAATGTTATTGAAACCGTAACCCTGGAGGAATACATAACGGACACTTTTCGGAACGTTTCAGACTCCGAAAATGAATAGGTATGTAGTACGGTAAGTAAACCGACTCCAAAATAGTTTTTATGGCAATATTTCTTCGTTCTGGAATATTTAGAAAAATAGAAAAATAAGAAGCAGTCCGGGAAGGCCACGAGGCCTCCACGAGGGTGGAGGGCGCGCCCTACCCTACTGGGCGCACCCCCTACCTCGTGGGCACCTCGTGTGCTCTCCGGACTCCGTTTTCTTGCACGATACGTATTTTGGTCGGTAAAAATTCATTATATATTCTCCCGAAGGTTTTGACTCCTCTATCATGCAAATATCCTCTGTTTTTGTTTCGAGTTGTCCTGCTGCAGATTAGAGCAACATGTCGTCCCAGGATTCTGAAGGAGAAAGCTATGTGGCTGATTACCTTACAAATCCCAAGGTCTATGGAGATGTGGAGCATTGTGGTTGGACTATGGAAGAAGAAGAGGACTATGAGCCCAAGAGAAAGGAGGAGACGAGCTCAGATGAAGATGAAGTCCCATTACCTCAACCTGGGGACATGCATGTGGAGTTCAAAAAGTCGAGTCTCCCTGATAGAGCAAAGAAATTTAAGATCGAGTTTATCCCTTTTCGTCTCTTGCAGGAAAAGAAGCAGGAATTATGCAAAAAGATATTAACCCTGGAGCAGGAAATTGATGACTTGAGGGATCAAAATTCTGTCCTCAAGCGCAAATTAAGGAAGAAGACTACGCCATCAACTAAATCATCGCCTTCTTCTTCAACAAAGGAGACATAATCACATGGGTATGGGCACTCCCCTTGGCAACTGCCAAGCTTGGGGGAGGTTCCCCGGTATCGTATCACCATCACACTCCTATCTTTACCGTTTTTCTTAGTTCGATCCTATTAGTAGTATCTTGATCTAGTAGAATAAAGTTTTGGTATGATCTAGTTTTGAGTTTTGCTTTATGATCCCTCTATCTAATCGAGTCTGTGAGCTATATAATAAAGATTAGTGTTGAGTCAAGGGCTTGATTGTTTTGCCATGATCTTGAGTGAATAAAAGAATAAAAAGAAATAAAGAGATCATATTGATCTTATTGAGAGTAATGACTTCACATAGGAAGAGTATGATGATTAAAAATTGTTGAGAGTTGACAAACATAGCTTTGGTCATCGTTGCAATTAATAGGAAGTAATAAAGAAAGAGAGGTTTCACATATAAATATATTATCATGGACATCTTTTATGATTGGGAGCACTCATTAAAATATGACATGCTAAAGAGTTGATGTTGGACAAGGAAGACAACGTAATGGGTTATGTTTTCTTATATCTGAGATAAAGTATATTGTCATGGATCATCCAACATGTTGATCTTGCCTTTCCCCCTCATGCTAGCTAAATTCTTTGCACCAAGTAGAGATACTACTTGTGCTTCTTCCAAAAACCCTTAAACCAGTTTTGCCATGAGAGTCCACCATATCTACCTATGGATTGAGTAAGATCCTTCAAGTAAGTTTTCATCGGTGCAAGCAATAAAAATTGCTCTTTAAATATGTATGATTGATTGGTGTGGAGGAAATAAGCTTTATACGATCTTGTGATGTGGAAGAAATAAAAGCGACAGACTGCATAATAAAGGTTCATATCACAAGGGGCAATATAAAGTGACGTTCTTTCGCATCAAGATTTTGTGCATCCAACCCTGAAAGCGCGTGGCAACCTCTGCTTCCCTCTGCGAAGGGCCTATCTTTTATTATTATCTTCTACCTTATGCAAGAGTCATGGTGATCTTCACCTTTCCTTTTTATATTTTATCCTTTGGCAAGCACAGTGTGTTGGAAAGACCCTGATAGATATATCTAATTGGATGTGAGTTAGCATGAACTATTATTGTTGACATTACCCTTGAGGTAAAAGGTTGGGAGGCGAAACTATAAGTCCCTATCTTTCTCTGTGTCCGACTAAAACTCCGTAACCACAAGTATTGCGTGAGTGTTAGCAATTATGAAAGATTAAATGATAGTTGAGTATGTGGACTTGCTAGAAAGCTCTGACATAGACTCTTTCTGATGTCATGATAAATTGCAATTGCTTCAATGACTGAGATTATAGTTGGTTGGTTCTCAATAAAGTTTCTGATTCATACTTCGCATTGTGAATATATTATTACTTGAGCATAAGAAATCATATGACAATATCCTTTTACGTTGTTGTTATGAGAATAATCGTGATGCCCTCATGTCCGTATTTTATTTTATCGACACCTCTACCTCTAACATGTGGACATATTTATCGTTATCGGCTTTCGCTTGAGGACAAGCGAGGTCTAAGCTTGGGGGAGTTGATACGTCCATTTTGCATCATGCTTTTATATCGATATTTATTGCATTATGGGCTGTTATTACACATTATGTCATCATAAGGAGGGAGAATGCCGGCAGCTGGAATTCAGGGCTGGAAAAGGAGCAAATATTAGAGACCTATTTTGCACAACTCCAAAAGTCCTGAAACTCCACAAAAGTTATTTTTGGAAATAATAGAAAATATTGAGCGGAAGAAGTACGTCAGAGGGGGCCCCACTTAGCCACGAGGGTGGGGGCGGGCCTTACCCCCCTGGGCGCGCCCCCTACCTCGTGGGCCCCCTGTTGGCCCTCTGGTGGCCATCTTCTGCTATATGAAGTCTTTCGTCCGAAGAAAAATCATAAGCAAGCTTTCGGGACGAGACTCCGCCGCCACGAGGCGGAACCTTGGCGGAACCAATCTAGGGCTTCGGCAGAGCTGTTCTGCCGGGGACACTTCCCTTCGGGAGGGGGAAATCATCGCCATCGTCATCACCAACGCTCCTCTCATCAGGAGAGGGAAATCTCCATCAACATCTTCACCAGCACCATCTCCTCTCAAAACCCTAGTTCATCTCTTGTATCCAATTCTTGTCTCCAAGTCTGGGATTGGTACCTGTAGGTTGCTAGTAGTGTTGATTACTCCTTGTAGTTGATGCTAGTTGGTTTATTTGGTGGAAGATCATATGTTCAGATCCTTTATGCATATTAATACTCCTCTAATTATGAACATGAATATGCTTTGTGAGTAGTTACGTTTGTTCCTGAGGACATGGGAGAAGTCTTGCTATTAGTAGTCATGTGAATTTGGTATTCGTTTGATACTTTGATGAGATGTATGTTGTCTATCCCCTAGTGGTGTTATGTGAACGTCGACTTCATAACACTTCACCATTATTTGGGCCTAGAGGAAGGCATTGGGAAGTAATAAGTAGATGATGGGTTGCTAGAGTGACAGAAGCTTAAACCCTAGTTTATGCGTTGCTTCGTAAGGGGCTGATTTGGATCCATATGTTTCATGCTATGGTTAGGTTTACCTTAATACTTTTGTTGTAGTTGCGGATGCTTGCAATAGAGGTTAATCATAAGTGGGATGTTTGTCCAAGTAAGGGCACCCAAGCACCGGTCCACCCACATATCAATTATCAACGTACCGAACGCGAATCATATGAATGTGATGAAAACTAGCTTGACGATAATTCCCATGTGTCCTCGGGAGCGCTTTTCTCTATATAAGAGTTTTTCCAGGCTTGTCCTTTGCTACAAAAAGGATTGGGCCACCTTGCTGCACTTTATTTACTTTTGTTACTTGTTGCTCGTTACCAATTATCCTATCACAAAACTATCTGTTACCTATAATTTCAGTGCTTGCAGAGAATACCTTGCTGAAAACCGCTTATCATTTCCTTCTGCTCCTCGTTGGGTTCGACACTCTTACTTATCGAAAGGACTACGATAGATCCCCTATACTTGTGGGTCATCACTGGTCTCCAAGATGGCCTTCCATCGGGAAGGGCATCATTGGCGGGGGCGAAGCCGGCGCGCCGCCCCGTCCTCCTCTTCCCCGAGCACCACGACTTCTGCCCCGGCCTCGCCCCCTCCCCCTTCCCCTTGCGGCCGGCTCCACCACCGCGGGCTCAGGAGGAGGAGGGACGCGCTGTCGAGCGGCAACCCTCGCCGCCACCGTCGAGGGACCAGGATTCCCTTTCTCCATGGCGAGTAAAAGGAAGACGCAGAAGCCAGAGGAGATAGATGACAAAAGAGTGCGGGATGCCATCCCCCTACCCCCTCCTTATAAAGGGGCGGGGTCGGAACTCGGCCGCCCCGCTCGGCCAATCCAGCCACCAGAGGCGCATGGGATCGGGACCGACCCGCTACCCCAACCAGCAACGGCCCGGTTTCCCGCCTCCACCACTTGCCACCCCAAGCGCATGGAGGACACGTGGCAAACGTGCAGAATCGAGGGGACGGGTGAGGCGACCTCTCCCCACCCCGTGATCATGGGGTGTGGACGCCTTGAAGACCGCGACCCGGCCCTGCGCGGTAAATGAGCCGCGCCTCCACGCCTCCCTCTTTTTATGGGGAAGGCGCGAGCCACCTCTTTACTACGATGTGACGCATGCATGCGGGAACTGCCCCATGCACGCCACCCACGTCACGCGCACCCCTCCACGCCGCGCACGGGTCATGGGAAGCAAAGCGCGCGAAAAGTTTTACCGCGGTAAAAACCGCCCCGCCTGCCCGCGCACTGTTTTGGGCCTGGCCCAACAATGTGTCGCGCTTATGTGTGGCCCAGGCCCGGGGGCTCCTGTCGATGTACAAAAGAAGGGGCGCACCTTTGTACCCCTTTACCTGTGCACGGGCAGTCGGAGCCGCGCCCACGGTCACACCAAGCAGAACAGGGGAGGTGAACCAAGGTAAAACCGAAGCCCAAGATAGCCAGAGCAACGCCAAGACCAAGGACGCAAAGAAGCAGAGGGGCGGAGCAGTTTCCCCCGGCAAGACCCTTGCCGGGGGCGGCCTCAGCGGCCCCGGCAAGACCCTTGCCGGGGCAGCACGCCCAAAACACGAACAGAGCGAGCCACCCTTGAGCCCACGTCCCCAAACACCATCAACCACGTTGGGCCAGGGCTCGGGAGGCACCTCTGTGGTGGCATGCATATCTTTGTGAAGACAAGGAATATTCAAGATCGGATGAGGATTAGAAGACAGCGATCCTCGGCAAGATCCTTGCTGAGGGGAACCACAAGACCCCCCGGCAAGATCCTTGCCGGGGACGACAGCGCGCCACGGCGAGACCCTTGCCGGGACACCCAGCAAGGCCCTCACCGATGACGCCAGCAGGGACACCGTCAGGCCCGCACCAACCAAGTTTCCACCGCCGTTCGCATGCAGCTGCCAACCCAACCAGCTGGGCAGGCACCTGCATAGCAACATGCAGCTCCCAGGCCAACTCATCAAGCGCCTGCATGGCGGCATGCAGATCTTCGTGAAGACCCTACCACCGCGCCACCTCAGCTGCCTACCTGCCTACATGGCGCCGCACGCATCACTGGCCAGGGCGCATGTCGAAGCGAGGAGGAGCGGCGACGGACGGGACGGGCCTCGCCCCCGTGCCCGATAAAGCTAGGGGACACCTCAGCGGCGCATTAAATGCGACTTGTCCTGTAATACGAGCGATAAGCTCATAGCACTGTGCGCCTTTCCACCTCCTGTGTGCCACTGTGGCAGCCCCTTTCGACTATAAAAGGAGGCCCATGGCATACTGGAGAAGGATTCGGCTCTTTCAAACCACACGCTCACCACAGCTAGTTCGAGAGCTCAAGAACTCTCTGAAATACACCCACCAAAGTAGGACTAGGGTTTTACGCATCCTTGCGGCCTGAACCTGGGTAAACGATCCTTGTGCTGACTACTGATCCTGCTCTTCTTGCAACCCTGTGCCCCGGCAACCGTAGTAGGGATTCTTGTGATCCCATAGGTGTCATTCCACACCGACACTCTCCGGGTCGCATTTTGTATCGTTCATACCACTAGTACAGTAGTACTACTATGTGTGGTCTCCGACCCAGAAGTGGAGACGCTCTACCACGTTGTTCATGTCCCACTCCTTTCACTGACGTGTGCGACATCCAGCACGTGCCGTGTGTTTGGCACTCCTTCGTCGTAAGAGTTGAAACGCTAGCATTCATTAGAAAAATAAATAAATATAAATCACTAGTGATACTATACCACGCGGTTTCCTTGCTCCTCGATATCGGAAAGAATACTTCCACTCGCCGACATGTGGGACGTCGACCATCCTGGTCCACTTGCCATGCCCGCAGAACTCCAAGGGAGACTCACCCCGGTCGTCGCGCCGCAGTAATTACTAATGAGCCATCAAATCACAGGCCCAACCTTACCCACTGTGAAGTTGCTCGGACGAAGGAACCATGATGACTTTGAATTCCGCTTCTTGAAGAAAACTACTGTACCAATAGTACTGCTAGCTACAGTATTACTCCAGCAGAGGCCTCCTTTGGTTCATAGGATAGGAATTTTATAGGAATATGAAAATCATAGGAAGTGAGATGACATGCATCTCAATTCCTATAGAGAAAGATATGCCATTTGATGCATAGGATAGGAATTTTTCCATTGAGTCTAGGCTAATGTACTGGTAATTTGCTCTAGAAACTACAGTAGTAACTAGTAGTACTGTTACATGCTCGTAATTAATTAAACAAATGTACGGGCGCCACAGACACACACACTAACTACTAGTACTACTACTTCTCACATGCTGGCCAGACACCGTCGTTCTCCTTCCCGACTTTGTCGGCGACACCCCACCGTGCTTGGATCTCCGCCGACCTCTCCGCAGTAGCGCGTGCGTCCTCTTCTTTCTTGCGGCGGCGGGCCTCTCTTTTCTTGAGTGCTTTCTGACTTTTCCGCTCCCTCTGTGCGGCTTTGGCCGCCTCTTGCTCTACCACCCATTCGGCCTTGGCAGCTTCAAATTCCGCCCACATAGGTGTGAGGTTGCGAGCGGCGATGAACTTGGCACGGCGGGATGCCACCGCTTGCCTACCATTCTGTGTGCGGTCGTGGGCGGCGAAGAACTCGGCGCGGCAGGATGCCATCGCTTCCTTACCGGTTAGTGTGCGGCGCGGTGGCATGAACGACGCTTGGTGACAGCTCTGGGGTGGAGTGGCCGGACAACCGGAAAGTGCATTGGTTTGTCAAGAGCTCAAGGACAGAAGACGAAGGAAATTTGGATTCCCCTTCAATCCTGGTCATTTATTACCGAGTAAAATGCATTGGCGGTCATTGAACTTGTCTTGATAGCTCACTTTGATCATTGTTGTATACGAGATATGGTGATTATACGGTCACTGGCTCAGCGTATAGCTCTGTATTTGTCTGGTTGACCAGTCAAACAGTCCGCATGCGCCTCATCAGCTTGTGTTCTTTATCTATCTATCTATGCGGGCCTACCTGTCAGTGGAGAAAGAAATAAAAACCAAAATTATGCGTATGTGATATTACTGTTTAGACGTTTGCTGGAGGCCTCCGCGAACACCGAGCATGTATTCACCTGGATCAACACCAACGGTCATACTCGTGACTCGGCGCCTTGCTCATGTATATTGTCCATCACAACGACAATCTATAAAACAGCCTAGCTAGAGAGGGTACTATGGTGCGAAGTATGTACTATCGTGAGCAACTGATCATAGTGCCACTGCACACGAGTGTGTGTCTGATCGATTCGTCCATTATTCGTAAGTTATGTATGGTTGTGTGGTGTCTAATGGTGGTCGTCGAATGCTAGCTGGCGATAAGAGCGGTTGCGTGGACGCCTGGTTGTCAACACGTGCCGCATACGCTTCAAAGGCTCGTCATCCATGAGTTCACATTTTACCACCACGCCAGCGTCTGACCGCCCTGGCCTACCGAAACCCCTTCCATCGCTAGCGCGCGCTTCCCGCCTGAAACGATCACCATCTCTCCAGAACGTCAATGCCGCATTCACCGGCCTTAACTGCAGGTGCAGTTGGTGTGTCACTGACATGCGGGCCTAATGCTCGTTGGGCCCACATGTCAGTGAGACAAAGCACCTGCGGTTAAGTCACTGAAGCAGCATCCGCATTCACGCCCGACGTGACCTCTCACTGGCGCCGGCATTGCAGCAGCGCGACGACCGAGAGAGCGCCACCCGCGCGGCATCCCGGTGCAAGCGATTGCTCCGCGTTACACCACGGCTACCGACGAACCTACTCTGGTGCCAGCCGTCCATCTGTCTGCCGTGGCTCATTGCCATTCTCCCGCTATATTAACTTGAGCCCCAGCTCCCAGCCATAGCCAAAGACCCACACTCATTCTCCTCCGGTCCCTTCCTTTTGTTGGCACCACTCCAACCATGGCCTCCGGGCACTCCAAAGCTCTCTTGGACGTACTGTCGCAGGAGGAGACGAAGGACATCGGTGGCTCCGCTCCGGGCGCGCTCCAAAGCTCTCTTGGACGTACTCTCGCAGGAGCAGACGAAGGAGATCGCCGCCCCCCCGGCCACCCTCCGCCGCCACGACCACGAG
Source organism: Aegilops tauschii subsp. strangulata (assembly GCF_002575655.3). Classification (NCBI taxonomy): domain Eukaryota; kingdom Viridiplantae; phylum Streptophyta; class Magnoliopsida; order Poales; family Poaceae; genus Aegilops; species Aegilops tauschii. The sequence goes on from NC_053039.3 coordinate 18,592,426, forward strand.
GCCGAGGAAGAGTAGTACACGGTAGGTTGCCACCGCTCTGGTCCCAGGAAGGCCACCGCTCCTCCACTCAGTCGACGCCAAGCTTGGTGGGATAAAAATCGGTGGCCGATTAGCCGCTTGACGGTGACGTGGAAGCGGAAATCTACATAACCTTGTGCTCCGGAGGAGGAGGTTATCGAGGCGGATAAGGAGGAGGCAAAGGCAATGGCCGGCTTTCTCGGGTTCAGGGCCGGACATGGTGGTCAGGGCCCGGCGATCGTTTAGATTAGCTTTACAGTAGGTTTTAGTACGGTTTGTGCGAAATATGTAATGAATTTCATCCAGTTTACAGGAAAAGTTCTCGAAATGTAATGAATTTCATCCGGTCAATTTGAAATTTGCTTTGTTTGCACGAATTTCGACCGGTTAGTTCATATAGTTGTCGAAAGTTATGCAGGCAGCATTGGATGGCATCCACCAGTGTCCTCGGACAGATGCCGGTGTAAATTTGAGGGCTAGCGCTGGAGATGCCCTAACTATCATGCTATAATCGCTAACAGTGCTCCATTATTTCGCAGGGAATTGTTATCCCTCGATCAAAATCAGATCCGCCGTGTTTCGCACTCCTCCCACATAAGAGTGTAGACTCTTGCTTACATAAAAATGGATCAAGTGGACGGCACTGTAGCACGTCATATCACTCAAACTAGCCCGCCTAACGCGGGGGAAAGCACCGCCCTTGCCATTTTGTTCTAGATTTCTATCAATCGGTCGCACGAATTTTTTTCGCTTTGCAAGTTCAAAAGGAAAAGGCGGCACACTTACAACTCGTACGCGTCGCGTTCACGTCGCACCCCCGACAGTCCGGCTCGCACGCCACTCACCAGTGGGGACACGCGTTGTCTTGCATTTTCACTGACATGTGGGACTGCAATTGAATAAACCGTCGATAGCCGAAATCTAATCGCTCAGCGGGCATCGGCTGAGAGGAGAGAGACGGGGGAGGGAGAAGAGATCGCCTGCCCGCCGTGCACGGACTCCAAGAAATATGTGGTGATAATGTGAGGTGGGCCATGCGGGAGTCCGCACCGCTTCCAAGCCCGCTTCTTACCGCCCTGGCCCACCAGAACCCCTCCCCCACCCCACCACCTCCCCGCGCACGCTCCCCCCTCAGAGGCCAGCTGCCCTCATTCATAGCAAGTACTACCAGTAAAATTCTGGGCTATAAAGGGCATGTACAATGGTTGATAAGATAGTCTTATCATAAGTCTTGCATGTAATTTAGAGATGACAAAAAAATGTGTACAATGGATCATCACTTAGCCTTATCTGCAATAACTAGTTATTCCTAAAAACATGGTGAAACATATTGTGCTAAGAGACCATCTCTTGTCTTCTCGACAAGCCCGCTTATGTGGAGGAGAGAGAGGCATTGACAAAGTCAAGGAGTGGGATCTGCAGGAGCTCGTCTCTACACGTGCTCCTAGGTATAAAAAAACTAATTCTAAAAAAGAGGCATAAAAAACAATTGTGTCTAAAAAAAGAACAGTAAAAAACATTTGAGAGGAAATAGATAGAGAGAAAGTGAGAAAAAGTTGTAACCTTATAGTCAACACTATGGTAGTATTACATGAGGAAGGAGGGAGTGGTGCACATGCCAAGTTCACTAGGCTACCGTGTTTCACACTCCTCCGTCGTAACAGTGGAGACAATAGGTTTCATCAAAAATAAACAATGAATACTCGTTGCTCGTCCACTATATCGTAAAGAATACTTTCATTCGCCGACATGTGGGACGTCGACCATCCTGGTCCACCTGCCATGCACAAAATTATCCTGGTCCACCCCGGTCGTAGCGCAGGCTCAACCTTTCCCACTGTAAGTTAGTCGGACGAAGGAACCATCATGACTTCATTGAATTCTGCTTCTTCAAGAAAACTTACTCTACCCGCAGTACTGCTACCACACGCGAAGACTGGACAGCACTGTACCACATCATATCACTAAAACCCCCTAGGCCAAACTAGCCCGCCTAGGATCTGTACTCCCTCCGTTTCAAAGTTAGTAGTACAAAGTTGACTCATCTATTTTGAAACGGAGGGACGTCTCTGTACTGCTATGATTTTGTGTTGTACGTCTCTGTACTTTTGCTATGATTTTCCTAACCTATGAACCAAATGAGGCCTGAATGTATCTGTGTCGACTATTGTCTGATTGATCGCTAAGCCTACAATTTTAGGAGCTTGGGCTATTGGCCGATCAACGACGGATCAGTATAAGCGTACCACGAGCTCATCAGCCCCAACATTTCTCTTCGGTGAGTGTTTTGCAAGTACTATAGCTCGCACAGTAGCTAGCCTACTAACACCAAGAATCATCAAATAAGCCCTGCTAATATGATAAACAGTTCAAACTTGGATCTAAGCATGCCATATATTACATCAAAAGCTGGTGAGGATACATCTGTTTCCATAACTCGGAGAGGGTTCGCATGATTCACTATCAAACAAAAGTACTAGCAAGTACTGCCCACACAAGACAATGCACTAGCCCTAAGATGGTTTGATAACACGCATCGTTCTGGTAATTAAACACAGGGCAATGCAAACTACCCTGAAGGATTAGCGCGACCAACTATTTCTTGTCATCGATCTCTCGGGCAATGACCACAGCACGGACAGCGGCATGGGATTCGATCTCCGGGGCGATGTCCACAGGACTGACCGCGACATCGGAATCGATCTCTGGGGCGATGTCCACAGGATGGACAGCGGCATCGGAATTGATCTCCGGGGCGATGCCAACAGGACGGACCGCGACATCGAAAACAATCTCTGGGGTGTTGTCCACAGGACGGGCCGCGACATCGGAATCATCAAGGACGTCCACCGGCACCTGCACAACCCTAACATATTAGCAAGCACATTGCAAATAATCAAAAACCACAACTTTCATTTTTTACCTTGTGCTGCTCACCGGGGGATCCCATCCCTTCGGGGGCCATCTCCTCGTCCTCGATGGGGGCCATCACCTTGCCAGGGGAATACTGCTTCTCAACGGCGACTATCTCCTCAAACTCGGCCTTGAGCCGCGCAAAGGTGGCCATCATAGTTTCTGGGGTAGGAACGGTGGGGCCCTTGCTGTTCTTCCAACTTTCTTTGAGGAGTTCGTCCGCCAACGCCGTCAACTCTTTGGCTAGTGCTTGTTTCTTGGAGTTCTTCGTATCCATGGGTTGGCCCGCCAACATGGTCAACTCGTTGGTCGGTGCTCGCTTCCTGGAGATCGCTGTCTCCAGTGGGTTGTCCGCTGGCAACTCTTTGCCTAGTGCTCTAGGATCCATCAATAAACTGACAAACAAAAATCAATCAAAAGGAAACCACAATCGCAATGAAAACGGGAAAAGAATAGGCTGTGAGAATCGGTCGGTGCTTCGCAAAAAGAAGATTCTTGGAATGAAAATATAGCAGCATCACTGATTCTCCCACCTTTCCTTTGTCGGTACAGAAGAAAAATGGTAGAAGTGAGTAGCGTGGAGTGAGGTTTTCTTCAAGAAAGGGGAGAAAGGGCTTCAACGAGCGTTCCGGTGAAATGATGGTTGCTTCGTCCAGTCCAACTTCGAGGCCACTTTACCACTGCTGGTAAAGGTGTGGGTTTTGTGATATGACGGGTCATGACGGCCACACCGGGGTGACCGGTGAGTTTCGACTGTAGCACCTCGCTGTGATTTGGTGGATGGCACGCGGGCCTGGATGCTTTGATGTCCCGCATGTAGATAGAGCGGCTAGTCATATAGGAGTGGTCAATATTGTGCACCGTGACCAAGGCGGAGAGGAAAACGAGAAAACTACGTAATTAATGCATGAGTTTAATTAGGGTAGTTTTGTAAAGTACGAGATACATTCCTCCAGTCGCAAAATGCCTTGGTTGATGAGATTTGAGATTTGAGCCCTATAAACCGGAAGGGAGATTTGAGATACTACACGCGGTGTAGTCTAGTCACTTGTTGGAATCTCTAGTATACTGCATGATTCTTTGCTTCTTCTTACTACTATGTACTACTTCGCCGACATGTGGGACAGCCAGCAGCATCCGGGTCGACGTAATACGTGTCATGCACCAGATTAGAGTGCGAAACGGAAGGGGGGCATCACCCCGGTCGATGGCCAGCCTCGACGCGGAGCAGTCGGTGCACCGGGAAGCGGCGCTCTCTCGGCCGTCGCGCCGCTTCAAAGCCGGCGCCAGTGAGAGGTCGCCTCCGCTCTGGCCGGGCATTAATGTGGCACTGATGCTCCAGGGCGACGCTGACCGTTTCACGCGGGAAGCGCGCGCTGGCAAGGGAGTATAGGTTTTGAACCGTTTCATGTGTAGTACTGGTAGTTTGCAAAACTACTCAATTATTGCACTCAGTTTCCTAAGAAATTGTGGTAAAAAACGTTACTCCACAGCCTGCTTCCCTTCTGCTTCCTCTTCCACCGCCCGCGCACGTCCGCGGGAAGCGACCGGTCAACCCTTATATAGGAGTGCTAGCACAAAAAGATGCATGCATGACCACTAAAATTTCCAGATTAAACAGCCGCTCCGGCGGGAGTATGGAGTATGTTGTTACCTTCGGCCGGGCCATGGCTACCGGGCGACGGCGACCAGAGAAGAGGCGGCGGGAGGGGAATGAATGCAGCTACTGTTTGGGTTCGCCGTCCGGCTTAAATAAATGCGCAGCATCACGTGTACCCGCGGGTGCAGAAATTGTAACATACGTGTCTGCTTAAGTGGGCGTCACGTAACTGGTGTGTGTGTGTGTGTGTGTGTGTGTGTGAGATTCTGAGAGACAGAGTGCGTGTGTGCGACTCTACTCTTCGGACATGTACTCAACCTTTTGCATCGGGATATAAGTATAATGGTATTTACTTTAGCTAGTGATTTACGTGGCCATGTTAACGTGGTTGTGTAAAAAAATGTCACTTCCTGCTCGTGATTTGCGTTATATAATTACAAGCAAGATGCTCGTGCATTGCACGGAACATCAATATGCATTTTTTTACAAAACACATGCTGTGATTTACCCATGCAGGAGTAATCCCATGTGTAAAAACTAATGATATTTCGAGAATTTTATCGGAAAACCGGTATCTCGAGTATGTCATCGAAAAAATGAAAGATGAGAGATAAGGTGAGGAGGAGTGGAGCGTGGTGGTGACTGGTGGTCGAAATGGGCGGAGGCATGGGGATGGACGGCGCCGGCAGGCGGCAGCGGCCACCATGCTTGGTTGTTCCGGAGACTTTCTTTTTTAATTGCTCAGCAATGAGGTGTGGGAGATAAGGATGTGGAGAGAGGCGCGACTATCTTTTGTAAAATTATCATAGTTTGCTTTCTATCCGTTAGATATAGATCAGACGGTCTATATTCCAAGATGGCAGGCACACCATCATCGCCAACTCAGTTTTTTATAAGGGTAATGATAAGTTTGCTAACTACTAAAGTAAAGTGGAATTTGTCCATGTTGTACAAGTAAATTAAGGTGATTGTTTATCATACGGGTAAGGGTGGATGAAGGGTGGTAGGAACAAATGCTCCGCCTAGAGCATGTGTGTGTGAGATGGAGTCTCAGTGTGTGTGTGTGTGTATGTGTGTGGGAGAGAGAGATAGATGGAGTCTTAGTGTGTGTGTGTGTGATAATCCCCAAGTGCAAGGAATCATCGTAGCAATTTCCAAAGGTGGAAGTGATAAGTATGGAGTGTCGAACCCACAAGGAGCTAAAGGTAAGATCAATATTCTCTCAATCCCTATCTGCCACTGATACGACTCTACGTACACCGAACGTTTGCTTCCAACTAGAAATGAGAAATAAAACTACATTGTGGGTATGAAGAGGATAACTTTGTATGATATCGGAGAGATAAAATATAAAAGTAGGTGCTGTTATCATAAAGTTAGAATATATTACTAAATATTATAAATAGCGAGTGTGGAATAATGGTGGATCGGTGTGCGGAATTGTCCTAGGCAATTATTAACAAGACCGGTAGTCGTCATTGCAATTTCATATGAGGGAGAGGCATAAGCTAACATACTTTCTCTACTTGGATCATATGCACTTATGATTGGAACTCTAGTAAGCATCCGCAACTACTAAAGATCATTAAGGTAAAACCCAACCATAGCATTAAAGCATCAAGTCCTCTTTATTCCCACGCAACAATCCCTCTTACTCGGGTTTGTGTTTCAGTCACTCACCAACCCACTATAAGCGAATCATGAACGTATTGCAACACCCTACATCGGGAATCCCTCACGCTTGCGCGACACGGAGGGCACCATAGGATAGCACCAAAATAAAACATACAAATCGTACCAATCTATATCATCAATCAACCCAAGGACAAAAGATATCTACTCAAAACATCATAGGATGGCAACACATCATTGGATCATAATATGTAGCATAAAGCACCATGTTCAAGTAAGGATTACAGTGGGGTGCGGGAGAGTGGACCGCGTAAAAGAGATAAGGATGGTAATGTTGATAAAGACGATCACCGTGGTGATGATTCCCCTCCCGATGGCACTCATGCGCCACCGGAAGAGAGGAGGAGAGGTTCTCCTCCTTGTGCTTCCTCCTCCATGCCCCCCTAGATGGGGAAAGGTTCTCCCTCTGGTCCTTGGCCTTCATGGCGATGATGGCCTCTCCGGGATACTCCTCCATGGCCACCAGTGATGATGGCCCCCTCCGGCAGGGTGCCAGAGAGGGCCTAGATTGATTTCTCATGGCTACAGAGGCTTGCGGCGGCGGAACTTCCGATCTAGGTTTCTTTCTGGAAGTTTGGGTATATATGAGAGGTGTTGGTGTTGATTTCATGTCAGGGGGTTTCCGGGCTGTCCACGAGGCAGGGGGCATGCCCTAGGGGGGTGGGCGCGCCCCCCCCACCCTCGTGGGCAGCCCGGGACTCTTCTGGCCTACTTCCGGTACTCCGTGGGCTTCTTCTGGTCCTAAAATGATCTCCGTCAAGTTGCACGTCAATTGGACTCCGTTTGGTTTTCCTTTTCTGCGATACTCTAAAACAAGGAGAAAACAGAAACTGGCACTGGGCTCCAGGTTAATAGGTTAGTCCCAAAAATCATATAAAAGTGTATAATAAAGCCCATTAAACATCCAAGATAGATAATATAACAGCATGAATACTTCATAAATTATAGATACGTTGAAGACGTATCAACATCCCCAAGCTTAATTCCTGCTCGTCCTCGAGTAGGTAAATGATAAAAGAAATAATTTATGAAGTGTGAATGCTAGCAAGTGCTTAAGTTTGATCAATGATAATTCTAATCACTTTTTCTAGCATCATTATATGTCATAACAATAGCTCATCTCATAAAACTTTTCATGATCAAGTAACAAGCAATTCACGTGTTAAGGTATAGATCATAAACTTTCTTGGAAACTAACAAACTGTGTTATCAGTCATCAAACAATTACAATTCATCTTATTTTCAGGAAGAGTCTATGTCAGAGCTTTGATTTAGCAAACTCCACATACTCAACTATCATTTAGTCTTTCACAATTGCTAACACTCACGCGATATTTATGGGTTCAAAGTTTTAATCAGACACAGAGAAAGATAGGGGCTATAGATTCGCCTCCCAACCTTTTACCTCAAGGGTAATGTCAACAATAATAGTTCATGATGCCTTACATCCAATTGGATATATATATATCAAAATCTTTCCAACACAAGGTGCTTGCCAAAAGATAAAATGTAAAAAGGAAAGGTGAAAATCACCATGACTCTTGCATAAGGTTAAGAGATAAAAGTAAAAGTTAGGCCCTTCGCAGAGGGAAGCAGAGGTTGCCATGCGCTTTCAGGGTTGGATGCACAAAATCTTAATGCGAAAGAACGTCACTTTATATTGCCACTTGTGATATGGACCTTTATTATGCAGTCCGTCGCTTTTATTTCTTCCACATCACAAGATCGTATAAAGCTTATTTCCTCCACACTAGTCAATCATACATATTTAGAGGGCAATTTTTATTGCTTGCACCGATGACAACTTACTTGAAGGATCTTACTCAATCCATAGGTAGGTATGGTGGAATCTCATGGCAAAACTTGGTTTAAGGATATTTGGAAGCACAAGTAGTATCTCTACTTGGTGCAAAGAATTTGGCTAGCATGAGGGGGAAAGGCAAGCTCAACGTGTTGGGCGATCCATGACAATATACTTTATTTCAGATATAAGAAAACATAACCCATTACGTTGTCTTCCTTGTCCAACATCAACCTTTTAGCATGTCATATTTTAATGAGTGCTCACAATTACAAAAGATGTCCAAGATAGTATATTTATATGTGAAATCCCTCTCCCTTCAATATTCTTTCATGAATTGTTCAAGTGACCAATTCTATGTTTGCTAACTTTCAACAAGTTTACTACCTATACTTATTCTGTGTGAAGTCATTACTCCCCATATTATAAGCATATGAAACATATATAGATTCAGATTTATGACATTCAATTTATTCAACCATTTACTCATAGGATATACGTGAAGCACATGAGTAAATGACAAACTACTCCAAAAGATATGAGTGAAGAACACTGAGTAGTCAAATAATTAACTAGCCATGGGAGGATTCTTTTTCATTCAATATTCCAGATCCAATGATTTTATTCAAACATCAAGTAAAATTGAAAATACGCTGGAAAAACACATATCATGTGACGAATAAAAATATAGCTCCGAGTAAGGTATACCGATAGTTTTGAAGACGAAAGAGGGGATGCCTTCCGGGGCATCCCCAAGCTTAGGTACTTGAGTCTTCCTTGAATATTACCTTGGGGTGCCTTGGTCATCCCCAAGATTAGGGTCTTTCCACTCCTTATTCTCCTCATATCGATATCTCACCCAAAGCTTGAAAACTTCAATCACACAAAACTTAACAAAACTTCGTGAGATAGGTTAGTATGATAAAGAGTAAACCATCCACTTTGGTACTGTCTAAGACAAGGTTCATAATTGTTCCCACACAATATCTACTGTACCATATCATTTCTACAATTTATATTGAGAAATATAAGTCATAGAAATTAGAAAACAAGCAAACTATGCAATGAAAACAGAATCTGTCAGAAACAGAACAGTCTGTAATGATCTGAACATAAACCATACTTCTGCTACTCCAAAAATTATGAAATAAATTGGTGGACGTGAGGAATTTGTCTATTAATCTTCTGAAAAAATAATCAACTCAAAATCACTCTTCTGTAAAAAATGACAGCTAATCTCGTGAGCGCAAAGTTTCTGTTTTTTACAGCAAGATCACATTAACTTTCACCCAAGTCTTCCCAAAGGTCTTACTTGGCACTTTATTGAAACAAAAGATATAAAACATGATTACTACAGTAGATTAATCATTTAAACACACAAAAACAGTAAGGGTAAATACTGGGTTGTCTCCCAACAAGCGCTTTTCTTTAATGCCTTTTAGCTAGGCATGATGATTTCAGTGATGCTCACATAAAAGATAGGAATTGAAGCACAAAGAGAGAATCTTGAAGAATATGACTAGCACATTTAAATATAACCTACTTCCTATGCCTAGGGATTTTGTGAGCACACAATTTATAAGAACAACAATCAACTAGCATAGGAAGGCAAAACAAGTATAACTTCAAAACTTTAAGCACATAGAGAGGAAACTTGATATTATTGCAACTCCTACAAGCATGTATTCCTCCCTCATAATAATTTTCAGTAGCATCATGGATAGAAAATTTGTTCTCATACTCAATTGGAACCTCTTCCTAAATAGTGGAATCATTACTAGCTAAAGTTGACACTCTTCCAAATCCACTTTCATAAATATCACACTAAGATTCAACACCCTCCAAAATAGTGGGATCACTAATTCCTAAAGTTGACACTCTTCCAAACCACTTTAAATGATAGTATTATTCATACTTCAAAAGATATAAGTGAAGTTCATGGAGCATTCTACAATTAACATAGACTAACCAATATCCAAGCTCAAAATATATAAGTGAAGCACACGAAGCATTCTATAAAACCATACTCAAAAGATTTAAGTGAAGCACAAAGAGTAATTCTATAAGATCGTAGTTAAAAGATATAAGTGAAGCACATGAAGTATTCTATAAATTGATGAAGGGACATCTCATACTGGCATGGTTCTTAAAGAAAAAGAAAAACACAAAGGACACAAATCATGTGAACAAAACAAAAACCGAGGTATACCGATATTTGTTGAAGAAGAAAGATGGGATGCAACCGGGGCATCCCCAAGCTTAGATGCTTGAGTATCCTTTGAAATATTTACTTGGGGTGCCTTGGGCATCCCCAAGCTTGAACTCTTGCCTCTCTTTATTCTTCTCACATCGGTAACTCCTCGTTCTTCGAACACTTCATCCATAAAAACTTAACAAAAACTTTGTGAGATCCGTTAGTATAACAAAGCAAATCACTACTATAAGTACTGTTGCAAACCAATTCATATTTTGTTTTTGCATTTTATCTACTGTAATATAACTTTTACATGGCTTAATCCACTGATAGAAATCAATAGTTTCATCAAAACAAGCAATCAATGCATCAAAAACAGAATCTGTCTTAAACAGGACAGTCTGTAGTAATCTGGAAGTTTAGAAAACTTCTGTAACTCCTAAAATTATGAAATAAATTTGAAAATTTGAATAATTTGTACGGAAGTAATGTGAAAAAAGTTTTAGACCCATTTGACCTTCCAGTAAAAAAATGAAAAATCATGCACTACAGCCAAAGTTTCTGTTTTTGTTCTGCACATAGCAAACAAGCAATCTAATCATCCTAAAACCAAAGCTTGGCACATTTATTTTTATAATACAATGGATATATACAAGGGGATAATTATTTACAGAGAAACTTCCATGAAAAATTCTACATTGTTTCCGTGAGCATGAACAGAAGTGCTCAAGGTCGACCCTCACTTCTTCAATGCATAACTTTCCAATCACTTCTCTTTTTGAAAAACTTTTTAGGCATGAGAGGCAAGTAATAATTTTTTTATTTTAATTTTTTTTGTATGTTTCACCCACAACTAAACAAAAACAAAAAGGAAAAACAAAATCTACTTAGTGAAGAAAGCAAACAAGCACACACGAGAATATCAACCCCACGCTATTGCTCCCCGACAACGGCGCCAGAAAAGAGCTTGATAATCCCCAAGTGCAAGGAATCATCGTAGCAATTTCCAAAGGTGGAAGTGATAAGTATGGAGTGTCGAACCCACAAGGAGCTAAAGGTAAGATCAATATTCTCTCAAGCCCTATCTGCCACTGATACGACTCTACGCACACCAAACGTTTGCTTCCAACTAGAAACGAGAAATAAAACTACGTTGTGGGTATGAAGAGGATAAGTTTGTATAATATCGGAGAGCTAAAATATAAAAGTAGGTGCTGTTATCATAAATTTAGAATATATTACTAAATATTATAAATAGCGAGTGTGGAATAATGGTGGATCGGTGTGCGGAATTGTCCTAGGCAATTATTAACAAGACCGGTAGTCGTCATTGCAATTTCATATGAGGGAGAGGCATAAGCTAACATACTTTCTCTACTTGGATCATATGCACTTATGATTGGAACTCTGGCAAGCATCCGCAACTACTAAAGATCATTAAGGTAAAACCCAACCATAGCATTAAAGCATCAAGTCCTCTTTATTCCCATACACAACAATCCCTCTTACTCGGGTTTGTGTTTCAGTCACTCACCAACCCACTATAAGTGAATCATGAACGTATTGCAACACCCTACAGCGGGAATCCCTCACGCTTGCGCGACACGGAGGGCACCATAGGACAGCACCAAAATAAAACATACAACTCGTACCAATCTATATCATCAATCAACCCAAGGACAAAAGATATTTGCTCAAAACATCATAGGATGGCAACACATCATTGGATCATAATATGTAGCATAAAGAACCATGTTCAAGTAAGGATTACAGCGGAGTGCGGGAGAGTGGACCGCGTAAAAGAGATGAGGATGGTGATGTTGATGAAGACGATCACCGTGGCGATGATTCCCCTCCCGATGGCACTCCGGCGCCACCGGAAGAGAGGAGGAGAGGTTCTCCCCCTTGTGCTTCCTCCTCCATGCCCCCCTAGATGGGGAAAGGTTCTCCCTCTGGTCCTTGGCCTTCATGGCGATGATGGCCTCTCCGGGATACTCCTCCATGGCCACCGGTGATGATGGCCCCCTCCGGCAGGGTGCCGGAGAGGGCCTAGATTGATTTCTCGTGGCTACAGAGGCTTGTGGCGGCGGAACTTCCGATCTAGGTTTCTTTCTGGAAGTTTGGGTATATATGAGAGGTGTTGGCGTTGATTTCACGTCAGGGGGGTTTCCGGGCTATCCACGAGGCAGGGGGGCACGCCCTAGGGGGGTGGGCGCGCCCCCCACCCTCGTGGGCAGCCCGGGACTCTTCTGGCCTACTTCCGGTACTCCGTGGGCTTCTTCTGGTCCAAAAATTATCTCCATCAAGTTGCACGTCAATTGGACTCCGTTTGGTTTTCCTTTTCTGCGATACTCTAAAACAAGGAGAAAACAGAACCTGGCACTGGGCTCTAGGTTAATAGGTTAGTCCCAAAAATCATATAAAAGTGTATAATAAAGCCCATTAAACATCCAAGATAGATAATATAACAACATGAATACTTCATAAATTATAGATACGTTGAAGACATATCATTGTGATGGAGTCTTACTGTGTGTGTGTGCGCGCTTGCATGTGTGTGTGTTTGTTTGTTTGTGTGTGTGTGTGTGTGTGTGTGTCGCGGGGTCTTCGGTGGTGGATGTAATTTAAGTGTGCATGGCTTCATCATAGAGAGGTGATGTGTATGGCAGAGGCCACCAACGATGGGGTGCGAGAGAGAAAACGCCCGTAGAGAGGGAAGAGAAGGTGTGTGCATGTGAGATTAGTCGACATCGAGAGAACGTGTTTGTTCGAGAGACACCAAGGAAGACTACTATATATCGATGGTGCATGTAGGCGGGAATTAAACAAAGGGATGGTCTTATTAGTTTCGGGGATATAGCGGAAGAGTGAGAGGGGGGGGGGGTAGCTACAAGGAGATTGTTAAGTGTGAGTGTGTGTTTTACCCATCCATGCGGAAGTTATGTGCACACAAGAAGAGAACGATTCAATGTGGCGTTAGGGTTGAGGGTAATTAACTACGTATGGAGACATAGAGACCTTCAACGTGCATGTGTGAGAGGTATACATGTATACATGGGATGTGTGTGTGTGCGCGCATGATCGAGATAAAAGAAAGAAGACATAAGTCATAAGCTAAGATCAACAACATGGGAGAGACGGATCGGTATGAAAATATGCATGCATGCGAGAATGCAGGGAAGAAGGCCCGACAATTGAGCACGTGTTTTTGTCTTTAAGAGGTAGTGGCGTGGGCTGGAGCATGCATCTATGGCGAGCAGAGGGAGTGAGGCACAACGATTGTGCAAAATAGATCAACCTATAAATGAAAGAAGGTTGATGGAGAAATAGATAAATAGAAAGATAAAGATGCTAGCTAGTGTGCGTTAGAGATAGGAGTCGAGTGGATCATAAGGCTGAGTTATGGGTGTGGGTGTGAGAGAGATGAAGAAAGGGTGCATGTGACTCACATACAAACAAATATCAGAGAGAAATGAGATCCCGAGAGACGGAGTTTTGTGTCTGCGAGAGAGAAAGATATTTCAAAACGAGAGTGGTAGCTAGAGAAACATATGAGGGAACGCAAGATATCTCTAGGGAGAGATAGTGTGTGTGAGCGACATGCAAGAGAACAGTGGAGAAATATGAGACCCTGGGAGACAGAGTTTGTGTTTGTGTGTGAGAAAGAGATATTTAAGAGGAAGAGTCGTAGGTTCTCATACCTAAGGAGCGAAAGACATCTCTGTATTAGGGGTGTGCGAGTTGCACACAGGGGAATATTAGAGAGAAATGAGACCCCGGAAGACAAAGTTTTGTGTTTGTGTGAGAGAAAGAGATTCCACATGGAGAATCATAGTTAGAGACACATAGCAGGGAGCGAGATATACTTAGAGAGAGATAGAGTGATGAAGGTTGAGGGAGAGAGTACCGTCAGTGTGTTACGAAGATAAAAGATCATTGTCGACATATAGGTAGCACGAGAGATACCCGAGAGACGATGAACGCGTATAGGTCTAGAGAGATAGTCCTATATAAGCATGAGTGATAGTTATATGAGACGAATATCTGGATTAAATGGGATTCAAATATTTAAACTAGAGATCACGACATCGATAATATCATAACGCAAATTGGTGTATCAAACATGCATATTCATTTGAATTTTGGGACACGTGTAATGTTATATAGTTTATTAATATTGGTGATCCATAGATTCTTTAATTAGAAACAATGCATGGTTTATATGCAATTAATGTCTAAACGGGATACACTATATGTTGCGTGTCCCGTGCAAAGCCTATCCCTGCCACGCAAGCCTATCTGCTCGATTTCTATAGGTTTTGATAGGGGTAGGTTTGTAATTTCACTCGAACGTGACATAACCGCCTCTCACCCGGATTCATACACGGTGGGCGGCAAAACACAGTGTGTCCTTGGCCGAAATCGACTCCCTCCCCGATTCATACACGGTGGGCGGCAAAACACAGTGTGTCCTTGGCCGAAATCGACTCCCTCCCCGATTCATACACGGTGGGCACCAAAAACAAACTCTCGTCGGCAAATATTCGGTGTATGCGAGATTACCGTCCCATCCCCAACCGACTAATATTGTTGTGATGTAGGAAATTTGAAACGGGGGCTAAGTTTGTAAATTTCCTCGCATTTGAGACAAGCGCGCCCTGAAGACATGGTTCCCCCCTTCCTCTCCACCTCCATTTCCCCATTCGTACTCCGTGGGAACCAAAACACCCTCTCCACCCGAGCCTCCTCCGTCCGCCACCCCATCCACCGCCGTCCTCCTCCACCATGCCAGAGCTGATATCCCGACGCCGCCGTCCATTACAAGAGATCGACCTCTCTCATCCACAGCTTCGGACCGGGATCCTTGCATCCCGTCCTCTCGCTTCATCCCCGCCGTCGTCCACCTTGCCGGCGCCGCTCCTACGACCGTCTCGTCCATCATGCCCGGCCGCCACCGTCTACCCTCCTTGATCTGCTTCCACGCCGCCGACAGCCATCGCTACCGCAGCACCGTCAAATTCTTAGTAGATGCATACATGGCGCCGCACCAGAGGCAGTACTCTTTCGTATCTGCTCAACTTATTTATCACAGCAAGAAAATAGATCGCCACTGCTTTACTCTGATTTCTTGTCCATCACTTACTTGCTAGTTGAGAGCAAACATTGGTTGCGAAGTTGCCTTTGTTCGGTTTGCACCTTCAGATCCGCCATGGCACGCTCAACACTATACTCCCAATGCTTATGGTTTTCCCCTTTTATATTCCACACTAGTTAAATCACAGTAGACTAAATTTCAAAATTGGGTCAGTCGATTTTTTAGAGTTCGCCGGAGTTCGCCGGTGCTAACGAAGGGGCTCGGGTGGGGACTTTGGTTGGGGGTGGGGGTGGGGCGGTGGTGGGGCCTCGCCGAACAAAGAAAACTTGACGCGGGTGGGGGCGGGGGTGGGGGGTGGGGGTGGCGGAGGAACACAGGCGGTGGGGGCTGATGGTCCGGCCGGCGGCCTGTGCGGTGTTCTGTATGGGAAGAATCAGAGACGAGGAAGAAGAAGGGTTAGGAGACATAGGATCTTCATCCAACCGCCTGAAATGGTCGACTGGCCCAAATGCAGACATGCCTTTATATTCAGTACCATCATCGTACCTGTTAGCACTGCTCCTGAATCCATCAAGCTAAACAATGTGCCACTCATAATTCCAAACTTGTTGCTCAAGTACGAATATGATATGATGCTAATATTACTAAAACAGATAACATTTAAATGGTCAGCTAATGTTCCTACTTTACTTTCGAAAAAGCACGTGCACCACATATAGAGAGACAGCAGGGAGTTGCTTTCTTAATGCGCTCTGGTTCATCATGTGTGGGCACTGCGCAATGAACATTTTATTATCCAAAATCTGCTTGCTCTTCTTTACCATGTTCCTCTTCCGTTCTTCTTTAATAAGTACTCTCTCCGTTCCTAAATACAAGTCTTTTTATAGATTCCACCATGGACTACATATGGAGCAAAATGAGTGAATCTACACTCTAAAATGTATCTGGATACATCTGTATGTGATCCATAGTGGAAATCTCTACCAAGACTTATATTTTGGAACGGAGGGAGTATGATAGTAGTACAGTATGTTCCTTGTAGTGAAGATGAGCAGGGACATTTGTAGTGTAGAGGTCTATACGGTCGGTTGGTATGGACACTTTGAACTCGTTGGGCCTCTTTGATTCGTAGGATTTTGTAAACATGGGAATAGGATTTGTAGTGGCCTGCCCACTTGAATCCTATAAGAATAGCAAGAAAATGCAGGGAGCTGTGTCGCCTTTGAGAGTTACACTGATATTAACAGTACCGCACCTTCAGTTGAAGAGAGCTGGTATCCGAAGCCTTTCTAGCCATACCGGCAATACTAGCACATATATTCCAGCAAGTTCCACTTTGCTGATTTTACTCTGATGCTTATGGTTTTCCTGTTATATCTACACTATGATCTGTGTAGCTGCTTTGTGTCGCACTAGCAGTAGTCCACTCTTGAAGCTAAACACCGCAATGACTTACAAAATTGGCACCAAGGCATTGAGTGCCATTCTGGATGCAATGAAACTCATACGCTCCCCACCTGTTAACTCTTGTTCAGAATATGATCCTAATGACTCTTGTTCAAAATTGCCACATATAGAGAGACAACATGGAATTGCATTTCTTTGGGCGCTGTGATTCATCATGAGTGGGCAACCAACATTGTATGCAATTAAGCGGAACCTCAAGAATATGCTTCCTCTTCTGTTCTTTAACATGTTCCTCTTTTGTTATTCTGTATTTAGTACGTACAGTATGTTCCTTGTCAGGAAGGGGAGCAGGGACATCTGCAGTCAACAGCTGATAGAGCTGGCATGTACTTGAGTGATAGGCTTTCAATTACTAGCGGCAATACAACACCATATTTTCAAGCCAGTTCCACTTTCCCGATTTATATATCGTGGTTATGGTGTACCCCTTTTATGTACACTATGATCTGCCTAGTTGCTGTGTGCTCTTGTTATCATGGTTTGGCAATAAACTCTCTATATAGTATATTTTGAACCTATCATCTGCCAACTATCCTTACTTATGGAGCCTATTTTTTGTGTACTTGTGCCAGATTATATAAATGCACGCACCATATTACAGCACACATGAGCTCTCTCATCAGAATCCAGTGATAGAGCTCAAGTGTTTACAGGGGCGCCCCTATATTAGAATATCCTCTGCATTACAAAGATAATCTCACAACTATTTATGTTTTCATGGTTCTCAGATATTATATGTAATTAAAGTGAATATCAGAATCCGCGCATCAGAAGAATATTGTGGAACACTGCAATGACTTACAAAATTGGCACCAAGGCATTGAGTGCCATTCTGGATGCAATGAAACTCATACGCTCCCCACCTGTAGATTCTTGTTCAGAATATGATCCTAATGACTATTCTAACCTCAAGGAGTCAAAGGCAGATGGCCTGTCATGTTCACCCATCAAGGTGCCTGCTCTAATTTGGCAAGGTTTTATTGATTGCGCGTATCTTGCATATGTTGTCTTGCATTTCTTCTACTTTGTTGCACCGCCATCTGCTTAGTTTACTCATCATATATGTCGAGATGCCATGCCCATCCATTATCAATACATATTCCATCTGTCATCATACCATGTTTTTCCACTCAAATGCTGTTCTTGTGCATCAGACATCAAAAAGGAAGAGGGTGATTGCCGAACCTGAAGGAGCACCACCAAAGTCCTTGAAAAACGCGGTTGTGCCGGAGAAATCAGACAGCACCCCACTTATATTGGCTGTACAACCAGTGACACAAAACGTAGGACCGACTCCAGCAGACTGTACCCATACTTCAATGGCCACACCACTAGCCCCACCACACAAGACCTGCACTCCAGCAAAAGGTATGCTGATTTCAGTTGCCATAGCACCAGCCGTACCATAGAAAAATCCCACTCCAGCAAAAAGTACAGCAAGTCCACCGGCCGAAGACCTATCCCAACTGCAGAGACGGCCAATTCCTGCAGATTGGAACCCCATTCCAGTTATTCCCAGTTTAAAAGACAATGCTTTCAATGTTGTTAGGGACCATGTGCATATATTCCCATCATTGGAAGATTATAGTGAAGACAAACACCATTTTCACATCTTCCTGTCCCACTTACGTGTAAGTGCTATTATTCATGGTGATTATTTTCCTGTTTTCTGCTGATTGAACACATCAATGATTTACATTACATTGTTGTAAGTAGGCGAGGGTCAATCTGGATAGTCATGACGAGCAAAGCTTGCTTGCGCTTTTCAAGGAAGCATTGCAGCAGTATTGGTGTTACCTGAGGAAATCACACTTTGATGGCAAGTCTATAAATGAATTTCTGGTGAAGTCTCCTGTGCTAAATTTAGAAGACATTGAATGGGAAAACCTTGTTATGCACTAGTCTCGTTCCGAGGATGAGGTGTTGTCTATGATATCGCATGACAATTTGAACTTCTACTTTTCCGCATGTGCCTTACGGATCTTTTTTGTAGGAAATCTGCTCGAAAAAGAATTCCGGTTTGAAAAGAACAACAGGATATCGCAAATATGCTGCCCGCTGCTTTGCTCTTGTTAGTACCTGTTGTCCTGTATCACCGTACTTGCATACATACCTGGTTCATTATGTGACAGCAGTATGCATGATAGCTTGCTTATCAATTGTTCGCTCCAAATTATCTGATCTGTATGAATGGTTACATTAGTGTAGAATATATCCAATGCCAATGAATTTTTTTAGCTCTGCATTGTTCTTGTAAGTACCTGCTGTCCTTTATCAGTGTACTTATATTGACAGGTAGTTGTTCATGTACCATCACTCTGCAGCTTATTTTCCTTTGCCCTCCATTTTCTACACATAAGATCTATATTTACTCTTACAATAAGGTTGGATAACACCGATGGTACTGAAGAAGTTTAGCTCTGCATTGCTCTTGGCTGTACCTTTTGCCTATATCGCTGTACTTACATTTATAGCTACTTGGTTATGTAGCATCACTCTTCATCTTATCTTAAATATTCTCCATTTTTTCTTATATTGTCACATCTATATTTACTCTTAACAAAATGTAGATAAATGCAATGCTTATGAAGAAGATTCTGTGGTAGACTTCTTGAATTGCCCCCCCATCAGCATGGACAAGGGCTTTATAGAGCTTGCCTTCACCAATAATATAAGTTTGTCCTTCTCAAGCCTTCAAACTTTGTTGTGTATATTTGGTTAGGCATGACTACAACAGTTGTTTATTTTTGGTGTTTGCATCAAATTGCATGTTTAAAGTTTATTATGTACTCCAGTTCATAAACAAAAGTTTGTCCTTCTCAATTTAAGTTTTCAGTTGTACAACCAAGTTCCTTCTTCATACTACGTAAATTAAACTATACAGAGCAAGTGATCTTATTTTGCCAATCTGAAATGGGATAAATTGACAGCACACTAACCATTGATACTTATGAGTTATTGATCTGTAATCCAGTGGTGTTGTGAAGCTGCCAACTCCTTCACAATGTCATTTCCTGCCATGTCTTGACCTGAACAATACCATATTGTGTTAATGCTATTTTAAACTGTGTCACTTTATTCGTTAGTAAGAAATGTGATGAATTGTCAGCACTGATACTTGTATGTGCAAAACCTGTCATCTGTCTGCTTGTTTATCTTTCAGAGCGAGGAGGATATAAGTGTCAAACAAGTGCAGTCTCACCAGCTTGCTCAGCTGCTCGCGCTGCAGCTCCCGAGCAGGGCTATCCATTTTCCATTTTTCATCTTTTTTCTTTTTTCTTTTCTTATGTGTGTTTTAATTTATGATTTTTATTTTTTCTTCAGTTTTAGAACCTTCTAAATTTACTTTTTCTTTGCTCTCTATTTGTTGTTTGTCTCATTTTTCCTCAGTGTTTTATGTTCATTTTTCATGTAAATGTGCAACATTACTTTATACATGTTAAATGTTTGTGAATACACAATTATTTTTTGCAATTTTTTAATGCCTACATTTTTTCGTATATATCAAGAATTTTTTATACACATTTAACATTTTTAATACATGATTACCTTTTTTAAATACATGTTTGATGCTAGCCTTTTCTTAAACATTGTACATTTCTCATATGTATCTGAAACATTTATTTGATATACTTTTACCATTTTTCCAAATACATGATCAACATTTTTTTTCTAATGTCACATACATTTTGTGAAACACGTGAACGTTTTTAAAATTCCACCAACATCTTTTTAACATGCTATCAACATTTTGTTTGAATTAAGCTAACAATTGGTTTACATTGTGTTAAAAAAAATTCAAATTCATGATTTGAAATTTTTATTTGTCTTCTGTGATTTGAAACACACGTATGCAGTATTTACAATATTTGGAAAATAAGAAGAAAAAAATGAACTGACGAGAAAGCAACAGAGAAGACGTACTTACGTGGGCCGGTCCATTTGCGGCGCCTCCAACATCGCGTTAGGCGAGGCATAGGGGCGCCCCGCCTCCGCCGCCTCTTGTCCACCGGAGCGGAGATCCTGCCCCTCTGGTAAGATCGATCTGCTCCGTCCTCATCCCGCCACCGGACTCTCTCTCTCTCTCTCTCTCTCTCTCTCGGCTTCGGCTCTGGCTCTGGCTCTGGCTCCATCTCCATCCCTAACCCTAACCCTAGCCGCCGCCCCAATCTCCTGGTAGCAGCTGTTACCTTGTTGAGATCCCAAAAAAGAAGAGAAGAGAAGCTCGCTTGACGCTAGCTTGCTCCCCTCCAAGAACTCCGGCCATCTCTTTGGTAAGCCCAAGGAATTTGTTTATTTTCTCAATCTCAATGTATGTAGTACGTATAAAGAAACACACTGTGATTTCGATTAGTTTAGTCATCGGTTGAATCCATTCTTCCTTTGTATGTATGTATGTATGTATGTATGTATAATATCTGCGCATATACCTACTTACACTTAGCTTGTTTCTTAATTAATCTGCCGGTTCAGCGTAATTTTTACTTTCATGTCGAAAGAAATTAAGAAACCACTTTTGTTAGTCTTACTTGCATTTATTTTTACGCTCTTTAGCTAGTTCATCTACCATCACTCTGCAGCTTATTTTCCTTTGCCCTCCATTTTCTACACATAAGATCTATATTTACTCTTACCATAAGGTTGGATAACACCGATGGTACCGAAGAAGTTTAGCTTTGCATTGCTCTTGGCTGTACCTTTTGCCTGTATTGTTGTACTTACATTTATAGCTGCTTGGTTATGTAGCATCACTCATCACTCTTCATCTTATCTTAAATATTCTCCATTTTTTCTTATATTGTCACATCTATATTTACTTTTAACAAAATGTAGAATAAAGGCAATGCTTATGAAGAAGATTTTGTGGTAAACTTCTTGAATTCCCCCCCCCCCCCCATCAGCATGGACAAGGGCTTTATAGAGCCTGCCTTCACCAATAATGTAAGTTTGTCCTTCTCGAGCCTTCAAACTTTGTTGTGTATATTTGGTTAGGCATGACTGCAACAGCTGTTTATTTTTGGTGTTTGCATTAAATTGCATGTTTAAAGTTTATTATGTAGTTCATAAACAAAAGTTTGTCCTTCTTAATTTAAGTTTTCAGTTGTACAACCAAGTTCCTTCTTCATACCATGTAAATTAAACTATACAGAGCAAGTGATCTTCTTTGGCACTGCATGTATGCTTCTGTTCTTGTTCTGTAATCCAGTGGTGTGGTGAACCTACCCACTACAGCACAATGTCATATTCTGCAATGTCTTAACTATGAACAATGTCATATCATTCTACTATTATTTAAACCGTCTCTTTATTTGCCAATCTGAAATGGGATAAATTGACAGCACACTAACCATTGATACTTATGAGTTCTGGATCTGTAATCGAGTGGTGTCGTGAAGCTGCCAACTCCTTCACAATGTTATTTCCTGGCATGTCTTGACCTGAACAATACCATATTGTGTTAATGCAATTTTAAACTGTGTCACTTTATTCGTCAGTAAGAAATGTGATGAATTGTCAGCACTGATACTTTTATGTGCAAAACCTGTCATCTGTCTGCTTGTTTATCTTTCAGAGTGAGGAGGATATAAGTGTTAAACAAGCGCAGTCTCATCAGCTTGCTCAGCTGCTTGCGCTGTAGCTCCCCAGCAGGGCTAACCTTTCTTGAACTCTATTGAACTGTTGTCGGTTTTGTATATTATTTTGTCGGCGTGTTTAGTTGCACTGGTGGCGATCTTTGATGCCCAGTGTGTGTAATCTGCTGTCTGCTTGTGCTTTATTATCATAGTGGCGAACTTTGATGCCCAGTGGATGTAATATGCCGTAATTTCTTTATTGTATAGTCTAGTTTTTTTTCTTATTCACGATGCTGCAGTTATTTTACTGTATATATATCCTGTCTTCGCAGTAAACCGGCCAAACCATAAAATTATGGTACATAGTCGGGCCGTCATGCAAATCACCATGTATGATCCGCATCATGGGCCCCGTCATCTTGGTCCGTTAACAAGCCTAAATGTAAACTGGCCCACTAGTAGATTCGGGCCTTTAATAGGCCGAGTAAACCGCCGGCCCTATTTTCCCAAGAAAACTCAATGGGCCTTTAGGAGGCTGAAAAGTAGGTTGGGCCTGAAACGTGCCGAACAGCTCACGGGCCGGCAGCAGGCCGAAATAGACCCCGACCCATGAATCTGCCAATCAAATCATGGGCTTATAACAGGCCAAAATTGTCTCGGTCCTTGTTTGGCCCAATCAGATTATCGGCTGCGAGCAGGCCGGATGCAAACCGTGCCGTAGTTAGGCCCAACTATATGATGGGCTTTTAACAGGCCGGAATTAATATAGGGTCGAAATGTTAAATGGGCCCTTAACAGGCCGAAACTAATATCATGCCGAATTACTAAATGGGCCTTTAGCAAATGGGCCCAAAAGCGTAGCGTCCAGTTGACGGGCCGAATCTGATATGGGCCATAATTTAGCCCAAAGCCTCTTAAAGGGCCAAAACTGATCTGGGCCGTAATTTGGCCCTGAATGTGGTAGGCTTTTAACGGGCCGGATCTCATATGGGCCATTATTAGGCCCGGAACATGGCAGGACATTAATGGACCGGATCAAATATGGGCCGGCATTTGGCCCAAAACATGGCAGCCAGTTAATGGGCCGGCCTACTAGGGTCCTCAAAATCTTGTGGGCCTAAAGCTAGGCCGGCCCATTAATGTCAGCAAAATCTCGTGGGCCTTTAGCTGGGCCGGTCCATTATGGTCCCCAAAAATCTTGTGGGCCTTCACGTGGGCCGGGCCATTATGGCGCGCAAAAGTCTTGTGGGCCTTTACCTGGACCGGCCCATTATGGCCTGCAAAATCTTGTGGGCCTTTAGCTGGGCCGTCCCATTATGGTCCACAAAATCTTGTGGGCCTTTAGTTGGGCCGACCCATTTAAACTTTATGGGCCACTGTTGGGCCATGCCACGTGTCGACGTATCATAGGCGCTTTGGGTCCAATGAGTGGATGACATCTGTCCCAACGGTGAGCCGACACGTGTTTCCTCCAGCCAATGATGATTTTACACATGGAAAATCCCCATTGGTCGGGGCTGTTAACGGGTTATCGGATCCAAAACCGGACCCGATAGCTTAACGGCATTCCGTTACGGTGGATGCCACGTGTCGGTCACCCTTGACGAAAGCACTTCTGTGACGCACGATTTATCGTCATGGAAGTGGACACTTCCGTGATGATAATTTTGGTAATGTCATGGAACACTTCTACGACAGCACATGTATGACTATCTTAATTCTGTCATAAATTTGTCATGGATGTACATGCATGACAGAAAACGTGACCTACTGTGACAAACACGTATCATCACGGAAGTGTATTTTTTTGTAGTGAGGATAACATGAATGTTTTCATGGGAATATAACATCCTTCGCACATTGCTCCGCCACAAGGCGAGATCCCTCCAGGACACCATCAAAATATAGCTCGGGTCGGCGGTGCTCCTTGCCCTCAGGCGGCCCTTCGGTCATCAGCTTCTTGGCATCCATCTTCACCCAGTGCATCTTAACGCGGGCGAAGGCCATCCGTGCACCTTCAATGTAGACCGACCGCTTTATGACTTCAAGCCGCGGGCAGGCACTAACAAGCCGCTTCACAAGTACGAAGTAGCTGCTGGGTATAGGCTCGGCAGGCCATAGCCGGACTATTAGGTCCTTCATGGCTAGCTCGGCTACCTTGTGCAGCTCGACCAGCTGTTTCAGCTGGTCGCTGAAGGGCACCGGATGTTTTGGTCTGAGGTATTGAGACCAGAACAGTTTCTCCGAAGAACTCCCTTCTTCGGCTCGATAGAACTCGGCAGCATCCAATATGCTGCGCGGCAAATCCGTAAATGCCCCTGGAGAGCTCCAAATTCGGGTAAGTAAAAGGAACGTTTCCTTCACAGACTTGCTTTGCATAATGAAAGCCTTACCCGCCGTGATCTTCTTGGCCGCCTGGATTTCCTGGAGGGCGCTCTGGGCTTCGGCTCGGGCATCCCATGCGTTCTGGCGGGCCTTTGCAAGTTCGGACGCTTGCGTCTTAGAATCACGCTCCAATGACTCGTACTTCTTGACGGCGTCCTGGAGCTCTTGCTGGACCTCACCGACCCGGGCCTCGTGCTTCTCGCATACGGCGCACTCCTTGGCTGCTTTGTCCTTGGCCTCGGCTAACGCCTTCTTGAGGGCCGCCACCTCAGTCGTGGCCCCTAACAAAGTTCATGACGCTTTAGTCCTCACGAAACATTCATTGTTCCTAAAATATACGCGCAGGTTACTACATACCTTGGCTGTCCTCTAGCTGCTTCTTTACGAGGTCGAGCTCTTCGTTGGCTCGCTCTAGGCTCTGCTTCAGGCCGGAGACCTCCGCAGTATGAGCGGCGGCAGCCAGCAGCGACGCCTGCTTATTTACATAGACATATTATGTTAGACTCCTGCAAAAATTGTTTTGATCCTCTGTTCGGCTTTTTCTTTCCGAACACCGAACAGAGCATCTGGGGCTACTGTCTACACTGTGATATTCTTTCTATGATAATTACCTCAAAGCCTGTTAAAAGGCTAGAACAGGCCTCGCTCAGTCCGCTTTTGGCGGACTGAACCTTTTCGATCACCGTACCCATAAGGGCACGGTGTTCATCCACAATGGAGGCGCCTCGCAGTGCTTCCAACAGATTATCCAGTGCCTCTGGTTGGACAGAGGTCTCCGGCGGAACAGGCACACCTCCTCCTTTTGGGGAAGGCCGTTCGCTGAATCCGGAGACGTGTAGGTCTCCGGAATGGTATCCGGCTGAGGGCCGAATGGAACTTGGCCCCCATCACCAGTCCCCATGGGGGCTTTTCCCCCATGTGTCCGGTGGCCGAGGAGTCATCCTGGGGCGCCACCCTGACGATCTCCGGAACCTCCCCTCGGTCTGGGAAGGTCCTTTGGGACACCACCTCATCACCCTTGGGCGAGACAGAGTGGGCGGGCGGCGGTGACATGCTAGCCATCTCCTTTGAGTCTAGCGAACCCTCTGTTGAGGATCGTGGGGAGCCATCGCGGGCCGGACTGCAATGGCACAATTTACACATATTAATATTACAAAGCAGAAAGGCCAGGCATCTGATGTGCATAAGATTTGGGGTACTTACAAGGCAGCCCGAGGCTTGGTCCAGGGCATTCGCTCCGGACTGCTAACGACATCCCACGCGGAGTTATCCGCAAGGGAGCCCTTCCTCCTCTTGGGCGCCTTCGCCTCCAGATTTGTGGCGGCCCCCCTTTTCTCCCTTCCCCCTTCAGGGGGAGCCGCTTTCTTCCTCCTCCTCGCCATCGTCTTCGGCGGCCAAAGAGTCAGTCTCGTCTTCGGACGACATGTCCGAAGCACCCTTTCGGCGAAGGCCACTCCTGGTCCCTTTGGCCGTCTTCTTGGCCTTCTTCTCCTGCACATTATAAGGCGCCGGAAACAGCATCTTCGTCAGGAGTGGGGTTGAAAGGATCGATATAGTTGACTAGGGGGGGGGGTGAATAGGCAACTAACAATTTTTAGCTTTTCTTTACCAAATTAAACTTTGCATCAAAGTAGGTTGTCTAGATATGCAACTAGGTGGGAAACCTATAAGTAGCAACAACAACAAGCACACAAGCAAGCAAGGGATATAACACAAATAAGCTTGCACAAGTAAAGGGATGAAATAACCAAGAGTGGAGCCGGTGAAGACGAGGATGTGTTACCGAGGTTCCTTCCTTTTGAGGGGAAGTACGTCTCCGTTGGAGCGGTGTGGAGGCACAATGCTCCCCAAGAAGCCACTAGGGCCACCGTATTCTCCTCACGCCCTCACACAATGCGAGATGCCGTGATTCCACTATTGGTGCCCTTGGAGGCGGCAACAGAACCTTTACAAACAAGGTTGGGGCTCTCCCCACAACTTAATTGGAGGCTCCCAACGAAACCGTGGAGCTTCACCACAATGGAATGTGGCTTCGAGGTGACCTCAACCGTCTAGGGTGCTCAAACACCCAAGAGTAACAAAATCCACACAAGAAAGTATGGGGGAAGCAAATATCCTTTGGTGGAAGTGTAGATCTAGGTCTCCTCCTTCAATCCCTAGCAAATCAACAAGTTTGAGTGGCTAGAGAGAGAGATCAGGCAAGAGAGCTAGAGTAGGTGGTAGGTGGAAGAAGCACCCTTATATAGCAACCCTAAAAATCCAACCGTTACTGCGTTTTCTGTACTGCAGCGGTACAACCGCTCCTTGTCCCGGTACAACCGGGACTCACAGTTTACGTGCAGAACCCTACCAAGCGGTACAACCGGGCGACTAGGCGGTAGCACCGGTTTATGAGAACAACCGGACCAACCGCCTAGCCACCGCTCAACCACCGCATGGAAACAGTAGGGACTCACCCCTGAGTGCGGTAGTCGAGCGGTACAGGACCGGTGCAACCGCTTGGCCATGAGCACTTGGGCGGCTAAGTCCTGAGCAGTATAACCGCTCAGGGCACCGGTGGTACTGGTACGACCGGACCAACCGGGCCACCACCGCCGGAGTACCGCATCAAAACAGAAGTCTGACCGGTACTTGGGCGGTACTTGGCCGGAACAACCGCCGTACTCTTTGCTGAGCATGGTGGCGGTACCACCGCCCGGAAGTAGCGGTACAACCGCTCGATCAAGACTGGTAAGCGCCAAGAACCAGCGGTACAACCACTGGGAAGCCACAGCAAGCAGTAGGATAAGAAGGGAAGAGCTCTCTCTCACAACTAAGAAAGGCAAGAGAGGGGTGAGGCAAGTGTACGTGAAAAGATTCCCCCAACACCTTCCAATGTGGATTCCCTCTCGATAGTACGGGTTCCCTACGACCAAAGAGCTAAAAGCGTAGACAACTCCGTCTTCGATCTTTTCCTTCCATAGAGAATAGCTATCCAATGAAGGTCTAACCACAGAGAACCTGAAGCACTTAGCACAAGATTAGACCAACAAAGGGTTGTCATCATCATCCAAAACACAAAGTAGGGAAATGCCCTTACAATCTCCCCCTTTTTGGTGGATGATGACAACACACGATTTGCAAGAGGGAAGTCTAGAAAATGTAGACGGGACTCCCCCTAGATGTGTGCCCCAAATTGAGAGGACTATTTGAGAGCACTCATTAGGGACGAGACTCCCCCTAGATTTTATAGATTCGCCACTCCTACTAGACATGCGAATGTAAGCAATAGGACCATAATAAGAAGGTAAGGACTATAACGAATAAAGAAACAATATCACTGATAATAAAGATAGATAGATAGATAAGCGCATGTCTTACACCACATGATGAGATAAGCAACAAGGTTCACAAGCCAAAGTTCAACAACACGAACGAAAGGAAAACACAAACCCAAACGAGGCAAAAACCCATGCAAATCCCGAGACCTATAGAACTCTCTCCCCCTTTGGCATCAAGACACCAAAAAGGAAAAGAGCGAAGCTAGCGCCCCAAAGCTCAGTCGTCCTCCTCCGACTCCTCGGTAGCATCTGGATCCCCATCATCAGCAGACTCATCATCATCGTCGTGATCGGATTCCTCCAAGATATCATCAGCTGCAGCAAAGGAGGTGGAGGGCTGGCGAGGGACCTCATCATCAGACCACGTGCTATGTGCAGAGATCCATCGCTCCTCCGGTGTGATGCTCTTCTCAGAGCCACTCTGAACAGGCATGTTGAGGTGCTTCATCATTGCAATCTGACAACACCGGGCATGCTTCTCATTGACATGGGCCTCATACATCCTCTTCTGGATGTCAGACTGGAGGCAGAAAGTCTTCTTCACCTTGGCAGTGAGCTTGTCCACCCAAGAGGGCTTGGCCCTGGCTCCATCTCAAAGTCCTCATCGTCAGAAGTGGCATAGACATCCTCAGGAGCATTAGCAGGAAAGCGAGGCTCGGCATGCTTCTTCTTCTTGAGTAGCTTGACCTCATGAACAGTGAGATTATCGGGAGAAGTGAGAGCCTCTCCAGGATGGCGAACCTCCCAAACTGAGTTCAGAAAGCACATGACAAACGGAGCATAAATGGGGACCTTCCTGTATATGACCATGTTGTACATCTCGTGCCACAACCAGTTGGACACATCAAACGTTTCCCCAGAGCCCACCTTGGTCTTCATAGCAACCATCAAGTCAACAAGATAGCCATGGATTTCATCTTGATTCCCCACCTTGGGCAGAAGCACATTGCGAAACACGCGATGCATGATGTCTTAGACCTGCACCAAATCCTTAGATTCTCCGATAATACCACGGCCCCGAATGTACAGAGGGGCAAGCTTCTCCTTAGGCATGGACTCAGGATGGTCATGAGGACGAATGCCACCCCTTCCTTCTAGACCGGTATCGTCATACCCAATAGCATTGCAGAAGGGCCTCCAAGGCACTTGAAAGAGCTCATCACGGCACATGAACGTGAGAGTGCGAGCGTCATCTTCTCCAAAGTGAACAGTGGCATAGAACTGATGGACAAGCTGAACATCAAAGTCACAGTTAACTGACATGAGCTTGACCAGATAAAACTCCTCACAAAGAGCCAAGGCCTCTCCAAAGTACTCCAAGTTGTTCCCCCAATGGTCAAGATCGATGGTCCACTGCTTGGCATACCTGTTCTTGTTGTGCTCAAAGAGTTCATGAACAATCCACACTTGCATCTCATTCCGGAACTGAACGGTGGTCCAACGAGGAGCAATGGGAACCTCATAAGGATTCTTCGAGCGTAAGGCTTCCCAATCCTTGGCTTTCCAACGGTGCAAAGGCAAAATCACATGTTGCTTGGCAGCGGCAGACTTTTCACGGTGAGTGGGCTTGGTGGGAATCACAACCTCTTCTTCGTCATCAGACGCAGCCGGGCGCAAGGTCCTTTGTGCCCTCTTCTTGGTCTCGCGAGGAGCACAGCGAGAGCTAGAGCCACCTGTACACACGCACGAGGAGAACACAAGAAACCCAGCAAAGATGAGAGGATTGCACACACAAACAGAGGAATAGATAGATTGCACAAACATAGAAAACAGATCAGGGCTACGTGGTGCAGATATCCTGGTTGTACCAGTTCTCCTACCGGTAGTACCGCTCCAGCGGTTGTACCGCCCGTAGAGGCGGTAGAACCGCTGATCAGTGGTACTACCAGTAGGAAATAGATCTAACCGCGAAATATGAATCACACTAGCCATATTCTGATCTCTAAGAAGTGCAATCTAAGCAGGAGGCAAGTATAGATCTCTTCCACCCAATAGTTTAAACAATAAACGCAGAATGTCAAGTAATGCCCTAGAAGTAGGGAAAGAACCCTAGAACGAAGAACGAAGGACATGGGGCATTACCGACATCCATGGGAAGAGATCGGGAGGGAGGAGGCCTCCTCGGAGAGGATCCACGGAGACCCCACGGATCCGAAGCGCGAGAAGCACTCTGGGGCAGTGGCAATGGCGACTGGTGGCTAGGGCACAAGATGGGAAGAACAGGGGATGAGGGGAAAAAAGAAACTCCCTTCAGCCCCGTCCGCAATATATAGGCCCATAGATGCGCGGCGGTTGTACCGCTCAGTGGTTGCGGGCGGTACTTCTGTCGCCAGGTAGGCAGCGGTAGTACCGCCTGTAACCAACCGGTAGTACCGGCCAGACGGGCACCCTAGTGATTGAGCGGTAGAACCGCTCAAGCACCGCTGGGAGTCCTCCTGGGGCGGGACAACACGAGAGTACCAGTGGTAGAACCGCCCGTAACATTGGTTGTACCGCCCGGTCACCATTACCAAAGCCAAGATCAAGTGTGTGCAATTGGAGTAGAGGGTTCTCAAGGGAAGAGGAAGGCTTGGGATAGGGCATGGGACTAGAATATGGTGTGAGGATCTCCAAGAGACTAAAAGGACAACAACGAAGGAAAAGCCACACTTGGAGACCACAACACCTAGAGCCTAAGAAAGCAAACGAGGACAAAGACAACAAGGACAAAACTCGAAGCACAACCTCTCCAAAGAGGGCGGTGGCCGGAGCCACCTATGTTTGAGTCAATTGGTATGGCACCGCGAAGAATTATCCTTGGGCCCATGACCAACACTCGTCTTTGAAGCACAAATACCATCAAAAATGGCTTATGTGAAAGAGTTGATTAATTTATGCATAATGGGGGGAGGGAGAGTTCATTGAGAGAACAACACTCCCCCTATGACCATGCATACATCTAAACAAGATAGCAAGTTGAGTATGTTGAGGTGTGCACGGGTTCAAGCAACATTGCTCGAATCAATGATATTTAGCTCATGCCTTAACTCGCGAAATCTTGCTTCATCCAAGGGCTTCGTGAAAATATCTGCAAGGTTATCATGAGTGTTGACGTAGTTGAGCTCGATCTCCCCTCGTCTAATGTGATCCTAGATGAAGTGATACCGAATCTGAATATGCTTTGTCTTGAAGTGTTGAACCGGGTTGAGAGAAATCTTGATGGCACTTTCATTGTCACACCAAAGAGGCACTTTGTCACAAATGACACCGTAATCCTTTAAAGTTTGCCTCATCCAAAGAAGTTGTGCACAACAACTACCGGCCGCCACATACTCTGCTTCGGTGGACGAGAGAGACACACAACTTTGCTTCTTAGAAGACCAACTTACCAAAGAGCAACCAAGGAATTGACACCCTCCGGAAGTGTACTTCCTATCCACTTTGTCTCCCGCCCAATCCGAGTCCGAATAACCTACAAGCTTGAAGTTTGCTCCTCTTGGGTACCATAAGCCAAAGTTTGGGGTATGAGCCAAATATCGAAAGATTCGCTTGACCGCCACAAAGTGGCTTTCCTTAGGTGCGGCTTGAAACCGTGCACAAATTCCCACACTCAACATCATATCCGGTCTTGATGCACAAAGGTAAAGCAAGGAGCCAATCATGGAGCGATATACCTTTTGATCCACCGCTTTACCATTGGGATCAATGTCAAGTTGGCACTAGGTGGGCATTGGAGTGGAAGCCGACTTGACATCACTTAGCTTGAATCTCTTTAGCATGTCTTGATTGTATTTTTCTTGGTTGATGAAGGTTCCTTCTCTTCTTTGTTTGACTTGGAATCCAAGGAAAAACTTCAACTCCCCCATCGAAGACATCTTGAACTTAGAGGTCATGAGAGCAGCAAATTCCTCATTGAAAGCTTTGTTAGGGGAACCAAATAATATCATCAACATATAGTTGGCACACAAACAACTCCCCTTTGACCTTCTTAGTAAAAAGAGTGGGATCTATTTGCCCAACTTCAAATCCACGATCTTGCAACAACTCGGTAAGGTGGTCATACCACGTACGTGGGGCTTGCTTAAGGCCATAGAGTGCCTTATCGAGTTGATACACATGATCCAGGAAGTAGGGATCCTCGAACCCCGGGGGTTGCTTGACATAAACCAACTCATTAATAGGACCATTAAGAAAAGCACTCTTCACATCCATTTGTTGTAACTTAAAGTTATGATGGGAAGCATATGCAATCAACAAACGAATGGATTCAAGGCAAGCAACGGGAGCAAAGGTTTCACCGTAGTCGATACCCTCGACTTGGGAGTAGCCTTGTGCCACCAATCTTGCCGTGTTGCGAACGATGGTCCCATGAGCATCTTGCTTGTTCTTGAATATCCACTTGGTTCCAATGACATTGTGGTTCCCCGTTGGCTTTGGCACCAATCTCCACACCTTGTTGTACTCGAAGTTGTTGAGTTCTTCGTGCATGGCATTGAGCCAATCCGGATCTTCGAGTGCCGCATAGACCTTTTGGGGTTCAACACAAGAGACAAACGCGTGATGTTCACAATAGTTTGCCAATTGTCTACGAGTGCTTACCCCCTTTTGAATGCTTCCAAGCACATTCTTCATGAGATGACCCTTAGTGGAGAGCTTGGATGCAATCTTGGCGGCACGACGCTCCAATTCCTCCTCGTGGGTGAGTTGAGGAGCGGTCACTTGATCATCTTGAGCGTCGTCTTGAGCTTGTCCTTGATCTTGAGCTTGCTCTTGATCTTGAACATGCTCGGAGGATAGAACTTGACCTTGGGCATCACTTGGTGATTCAACACCGTCTTGAGGTTGATCTTGCCCTTGGTCTTGTTCATGATGATGAGGGCCTTCATTTTGTTCTTTGGAAGTGTGTGGGTCTTGGGTTGGTGATGGTTCCACTTGAGTGGAACATTGTCCTTCTCCTTCGGCCACAAGGGGTTCCTCAATGGGTAGGATATGACCAACACCCATTCTTCTTATGGCTTGGGGAGGAATTTCATCACCTACATCACAAGTACCACTTTGCTCCACTTGAGAGCCGTTATTCTCATCAAACTCCACGTTACACGTCTCCTCAATAAGTCCCATGGACTTATTGAGAACACGGTAAGCATGGGAGTTTGTAGCATAACCAACAAATATGCCCTCATGTGCTCTATCCTCAAATTTAGACAAACGAACACCTTTCTTGAGAATGAAACACTTACACCCGAACACCCGAAAGTACTTGAGGTTGGGCTTGTTACCGGTGAGTATCTCATATGGAGTCTTGTTCAAGCCTTTGCGGAGATAGAGCCGATTTGATGCATGACACGCGGTGTTGATGGCTTCAGCCCAAAAGTTGTATGGAGACTTGAACTCCGCCATCATGGTCCTTGCCGCATCCATCAACGTCCGGTTCTTCCTCTCCGCTACACCATTTTGTTCAGGGGTGTATGGTGCGGAATATTGATGCTTGATCCCCTCATCACTAAGAAACTCATCCAAGGTGTAGTTCTTGAACTCGGTGCCGTTGTCACTTCTTATAGTCAAGATCTTTGCATTGTGTTGACGTTGAGCTTCATTTGCAAAGTCAATGACAGTTTGTTGGGTCTCGCTCTTCCTCTTGAAGAAGTATACCCAAGTGTATCTTGAATAATCATCCACAATCACCAAGCAATACTTTCTACCCCCAAGACTATCAAAGGATGGAGGCCCAAAGAGATCCATGTGAAGGCGCTCCAAAGGCCTCTTTGAGTAAACGATAGTCGTGGGAGGGTGAGCCTTCTCATGTAGTTTTCCTTCGATACAAGCACTGCAAGCATGATCTTTGGCAAAGCTAACATTTTTTAGTCGACGGACATGGTCCCCCTGGAGAAGACTTTGCAAAGATCTCATATTGACATGGGCTAGACGGCGATGCCAAAGCCATCCCATGTCAACTTTAGCCATTAGGCATGTCACGGTCTTAGTGGGTCGCTCCGAAAAGTTAATCACATAGAGACCATTCTCGACATGCCCAAAAAAGGCTACTTTAAGAGTCTTACTCCACAAGAGGGCCACGGTATCAATATCAAAGAAGGTGCAAAGCCCATGAGTGCAAGTTGACGAACGAAAAGTAAATTGTATGCAAGGGACTCAACAAGCATGACCTTCTCGATCGTGAGATCATGAGAAATTACAACCTCGCTGAGTCCCAATACCTTGGAAGATGAGGCATCACCCCACTCGACATTGGTGGGCATAGATGGAATCTTGTGCACGTCCACCACCAAGTCCTTGCTTCCGGTCATATGATTTGTAGCTCCACTACCGAGCAACCATGATCCCCCACCGGAAGCAAACACCTACAAGAGATCAATGCTTGGATTTAGGTACCCATTTGGTAATGGGTCCTTTGATGTTAGTGACAAGGGTCTTAGGAACCCAAATATACCATTCAATGTACTCATAAGGAGAACCAACAAATTTGGCACAAACATGCCCGTCACTAGCACGGCACAACACATAAGAAGGGTTAAAGTCGTCGGCTTTGTTGGAAGGGGTGGTATTGCCCTTCTTGACACCACCACCCTTCACATTGTTCTTCTTCTCCTTGGAAGCACCCTCTACCTCCTTTACAAAGGTTTGCTTAAGAGGAGGAGGTCGTTTGGTCTTGTCATTCTTCTTCTTGTTCTTGGGCATGGGTGCGAACCCAATCCCCTCCTTGGCCACGACTTCCTTTTGATTGCTCAAAAAGGCGTTGAGGTTCTTCTCACCTTGTATGCATGACACAAGGCCTTTCTCAAGTTGCATCTTCAACTTTGCATTCTCCTCAATAAGATGCACATGCTCACAACATGGGTTAGTAGCATTTGCATTATCAATCAAAACCATATGAGGAAAAGTGGCTTTCTCCTTGGTTAGCTTCACTTGGAGTTGATCGCGAGACTCTTTAAGACTAGCATGAATACCTTTCAAGGCTTTATGGGCCTTGTCAAGTATATCAAACTCTTCCTTGAGTCTAGCAAGATCAACTCCAAGTTTGGCCTTCTGGGAATTTAGCACACGAGATAAGACACTAGCATGATCAAGATCTTTCTTTAATTTAGCATGATCATCGTTGTGTGACTCCTCAAGAGCCAAACGAAGACCATGCTCTTCCTCAAGAGCATTAGAGAGATCTGATATCTCATCGGCATAATCACGACTATGCCCCTCCATCTTAGAGATGGTCTCTTCGTGAGCCTCGATGGTGTCATTGGCTTCACCAAGTTGTTCCAAGAGAGCAACAAAGTGCTGCTTGGACTTACCCTTGAGCTTACTCATAAAGGAATCAAACTCATTTTCTTCCTCATTAGGCCCCACATTTTCATCAATGCAATCCGTCAAGGAAGGATTAGTAATGATGGTAGTTTTGATGTTGGGGGTTACCTTGTTGGTTGCTTTAGCCATGAGGCACTTGGCGATGATGTTCTCATTGGGTGAGTCGAAGAGGGATACCCGAGGAGTTATTGCAATGGCCACGGAGGCCATAGCAACCGAGTCACCACCTTCATCGTCATCATCATCCTCATTGTACTCTTCTTTTGCAACCAACCCCTTGGGAGGAGTCCTCTTGGTGAAGTTGCTCTTGTTAGGGAAAGACTTGGCTTTGTCCTTTCGAATGAGCTTGCCACCATTGTCTTCTCTCTTCTCATAAGGACATTCCGCAACAAAATGGCTCACATTGCCACAATTATAGCAAGTCCTCACACGTTGCTTGACCTTGTTTGCACTTGAGTTGTTCTTGTTGAAGTTGGGCCTTGAGTTCTTCTTACTCCAAAATTGCCGTGATGCGAGAGCCATGTGCTCATGATAACAATACTTTGTATCTTCGAGGTTGCCCTCCTCTTCTTCCTCCTCTTCTTCTTCTTCTTCTTCTTCTTCTTCTTCTTCTTCCACACTAACCTTGGCCTTCAATGCAAGGTTGGGCTTCTTTGCTCTTTGAGAACGTAGCACCGCATTGTCGGCGGTCTTGTCCAGGATGCTCATAGCCACAAACTCATCCAACACTTCACTTGAGGACAAAGTGTGGAAGTCCGGCCTTTGAGGAATGACGGAGGACATGGCCTTGTGGTAAGGCATCATTGCCTTGAGGAATTTGCGCTTGATCCAATTGTCATCCGTGTCCTTGCTCCCATGATCTCAGTGTGAGACCGTGAGTTTGGTTACTCTCCGATAAAGCTCACGAGGTTCTTCATCTTCTTTCATTACAAACTCATCGGCTTCATCTTGCACCACTTCATAGTTGGAGCGTTGAATGATTGCACTACCCCAGTAGAGGGAGACAACACAATGCCATGCATCTTTGGCCAAGGCGAAGGGCCGAAGATGAGGGAGATCTTCAGGTGGGATTGCATCTTGGATGATGAAGAGAGCATTCTCATTGAATTGATTATCTGCGGCTTCTCTAGGGGTGAAGTTGCTTGGGTCATGCGGATAGAAACCTTCTTCAATGATTCTCCAAAGATTAGTATTCACATGATTTAAATGATGCTTAAAGCGATAAACCCAAGAATCAAAGACTTTCACAATCTTAGGGGGAGGACCGGCATGATTCAAATGCGTAGAAGGAATCGGTCCACCATAAACAAGTGGAGGTTCCACATGGGCAAAGATGCCGGTGCCATTCTTACCACTAGAAGAAGGAGCTTTTTCACTAGTAGCTTCCCCCTTGTCGGAGTTAGCATCCGTCACCTTGTTAGTGGGATCACCCACTTTCAACGGTGCGGTGGATAGTTTAAGCCCTTCAATGAATTTATTAAACATGCTTTCAACCTCGGTCGTCATGGAGGTTTTCAATGTGTCCAAAGCCACATTGAATTCCTCACGAGAGACCATGGTTCTGAAGGAAATATGCCCTATACACTACAGGAATCAGCTACTTTGCCATCAGCCACGGCAGACGGCAAAGGCAGGTATGGCGGACGGCAAAGGTCTTTGCCGTCCGCCGCGGACGGCAAAAGGCTCCGGCAAAGTAAGGATCGGCAAAGACCTACTTTGCCGTCTGCTTT
Organism: Aegilops tauschii subsp. strangulata; assembly: GCF_002575655.3. Classification (NCBI taxonomy): domain Eukaryota; kingdom Viridiplantae; phylum Streptophyta; class Magnoliopsida; order Poales; family Poaceae; genus Aegilops; species Aegilops tauschii. The sequence continues at coordinate 18,629,510 of NC_053039.3, forward strand.
CGGCGGCTGACGGCAAAGGCGCCTTTGCCGTCTGCCGCAGATGGCAAAGAAGCGGATGGCAAAATGAGTAGTGTTAGTGTCCGTTAGGTGGCTAACGGCAGCCTTTGCCGTCCGCCAGCTGACGGCAAAGAGCAGCCGGAGCGGTAGTACCGCGGACGGAGCGTGCTGGCAGACGGCAAAGGCTGCAGGCTCTTTGCCATCTGTTGGCAGATGGCAAAGAGACCAAATAGGCATGAATTCTATTTCTTCTTATATCAATTCATTTTCACAGAAAATCAAACACAGATATATATATATGACCAATATAGCATATCCAACACATATTACCAATACTCATGAACACATATATATCCAACACATATCCAACACATGTTACCAATATATAGTCATGAACACATATATATCCAACACATATCCAACAAATATTACAAGGAATGATCTAAAACTAAATATCTATTTTCCTAAAAAACTATCTTATTACTAAGATCTTCTCCGGATCTTCTTCTTTTCTTCCAACCTGCATAACAAAAACACTAAGAAAGAGAGAATGGGTTAGGAGTAGAAATGTAGCATTTCACTTGGTGAAATGCAATGCTGTAGGAGCCAGTACTTGAGATCAAGATAATCTTAGTTAAGATCCTGATTTTCAAAGTGATCTTAATTATAAAGCCAAATAGAGTAAACCAATACCAAAGAGCCAAAGGAGAGAACCAACCAAGGACCCAATCAAGAAGCCACCACAATTAGCAGTAAGTTAAATGCCAACACAAAGACCACTATCAGTACTAGCTCCAGGAATTAAGCCAACTAAAAACTAGTAATTAAAGCCAAAGATTAGACTTCATCACCACAATCAGTTTTGTCTAGTGACAATAGGTACATGTCATTGTGCAACGCCAAAAACAAAGCTCCAGGAGGAGATATACATCACAACCAGCCAACCAGACCAAGTCCCAACACATCCAACCACCAGCAGCTTAGAAGAGATAACTATTAAGGAGAGCTACAGAAGACCTCAAGGTATACTTGAGGGATTATGTGCTCAGACAGCCTGGAAGTGCCAGGGCTAGTTCATCACAGCACAGGGATAGTCACATGTGATAGTCACATGTAAATTAAGCCTAAGAGAGGGGGGCTCAGACTAGCATCACTGCCCAAATCAGATGTAGTATCTGTCTTATCAGTAGAAAACTAGGAAAGTAACAGCCAAAACCAAGTATAGCATCTGTTCATAGGCTATTAGAAAGAGACAAATAGGAATAGCCAAACCAAGTGGTATCTGTTCATATCAGTATTAGAAGTAAAATAACTAAGAACAAGTGAGTATCAGTTCATGAGTAAAGTAACTGACCAAAGTAACAACTCCAGGATCAACTAAACAGAACAGAGCAGTACAGGAGTATATATACTTCACAAATACACATAGATGATCACTGACCAAAACCCTGACACAGCAAGAATCCATCACAGAGAGCCCCAATACAAGTTGATGCTCATCTACAGCAGCTAACCATAGCTAATAGAGCCTCACATCCAACAAGCTCAAGAGCTAGAGCTATGCATTAGAGAGATCAGGAGGGGAGCAAGGAGAAGCTCACCAAAAGGAGTTGTAGCCGAAGTAGGATGCAGCCACACCATCACTATGGTGTGACCAGCATCACAACCAACACCACCACAACAAGTGAGAGCACGGTCCGTCCACTTTGGTTGCACATGCCAAATCAGCGATGAATGAGCTACTTTTCCCGCACAGCAAGCAAACACTCCATTCAATAGAAGAAAGGACGGTTTTACAGAAGCAAAGATTAAAGGTAGAATGTTCAGAAGCAATGAATGATCAATTTGGCATAAGCAGGACCAAACCAAAACCATGGCAGAAACTAAATTGACAACACATGATGAAGCCTCCGAAGTAGACAAGGACAGCACAAGTTTTACCTATACACAACACAACGATCACTATACGAAATAGTAAGTATTTATAGTTTCCTTGTGTTTGATTGATTAACACTCATTATTAACAAGTCAAGTTAAATCCCTGCAGCATATGTAGTAAGGACCCTGTCAAATCGAGCTAACCACGGCAGCCCTCAAGCAGAGTAAACCGATTTATGGCACAATTATAGAAGTGAACAACTGAGTCCTCCTCAACCATTATTGCATATGCAGCAAAAACAAGATTGATAATTTTGTTGGTTTAGATCTTGAGTGGACGGGTTCAAGGCAGGAAAAGAAGAAATCCAAGAGGGGGGAGAGGAGAAGGGGCGGACCTGGATGGCGTTGGGGCAGTGGTGGAGCTGCGTCCTCCATGGCGTCCTTCGCGTCCATGGCGTCCTTCCCGTCCATGGCTTCCCGGCGTGATGGATCTGTGAGGGAGAGGAGACGTGACGCGACGCGGTGAGAAAGAGAGGGATGGATGTGATGAGGAGGAGTGAAGAGACTCACCTGAGTCACCGGAGCCACGCCGGCGATGTGGTTTCCGAAACCCTAGCCGCAGGGGAGGGTCACGTGTGGTCGCAGGAGGACGCAGTGGGGTGGGTGGGCCGGCGACGTGGGCGGCGCCGGGCGGCGCGTGGCGGGGCATCGGCGGGTGGGGTGGGGGCGGAGGGGTGGTGGGGGCGGCGCCGGGCGGCGGGTGGCAGGGCGACGCCGGGCAGCGGGTGGCGGGGGCGGCGCCGGGCAGCGGGTGGCGGGGCGGGGGCGGCGCCGGGCGGCGGGTCGGGTTCGGCGGCGGGTGGCGGGGGCGGCGGGGGCGGCGGTGGGTGTGGCTCTGGTGGGCGTCGGGGAGGAGAGAGGGAGCGAAGAGATAACGGGCGGGGGGGGGGGGGGTGCGGTGGGTGTGGATCTGGTTTGCCGTCCGCCTTTTCTTTGCCGTCCGCCGTTTTGTCTCTTTGCCGTCTGCTAGCAGACGGCAAAGAGGGAGCGTTTTGTTTTCCGTAAATGGCCCGTTAGTGGGGGGCCACCTCTCTCTTTGCCGTCCGCCAGCTGACGGCAAAGATTCTTTGCCGTCCGCCAGCTGATGGCAAAGATTCTTTGCCGTCCGCCAGCTAACGGCAAAGAAGTGATTGATGGCAAAGGCCTGTTTTGCCGTGTGCCTGTTGCTTGCCGTCCGCTTTTATCTAGCTGATGGCAAAGACCTTCTTTGCCATCTGCTAGCAGACGGCAAAGAGCTGGCAGGTGGCAAATTAGCTGATTCCAGTAGTGATAGGCAATAATAAAGTTATTATTTATTTCCTTATATCATGATAAATGTTTATTATTCATGCTAGAATTGTATTAACCGGAAACATAATACATGTGTGAATGCATAGACAAACAGAGTGTCACTAGTATGCCTCTACTTGACTAGCTCGTTGATCAAAGATGGTTATGTTTCCTAGCCATAGACATGAGTTGTCATTTGATTAACGGGATCACATCATTAGGAGAATGATGCGATTGACTTGACCCATTCCGTTAGCTTAGCACTCAATCGTTTAGTATGTTGGTAT